>NC_044549.1:79424190-79727220 GCF_007565055.1 Rhinopithecus roxellana | reverse complement strand
GTGGCATGATATTGGCTCACCGCAACCACAACCTCCTGGGTTCAAGCAATTCTCATGCCTCAGCCTCCTGAGCAGCTGGGACTATAGGTGCACACCACCATGCCCAGCTAATTTTTGTATTTTTTGTGGAGATAAGCTTTCTCCATGTTGGCCAGGCTGGTCTTGAACTCCTGGTCTCAAATGATCTGCCTGCCTCGGCCTCCCAAAGTGTTGGGATTACAGGCAAGAGCCACCGTGCCCAGCCAATATATACTATTAAAAAGAGAGATTGCTTTATTCGCACAGCCTACTGCATTTTCAGGTGTTCTGATTCTCTCTCTGACTATATAACACTTAGCAGCAATTAATATACCAAAATAGGTAAGAGTCCACTGAATATTGGTTCAATATAATAAAGGGATTTATAATGGGGGAGTTAACTATTTGGCAGTTCCAAAGATACATATATAAAATATATATAATATAATATCTAAATATATATTATATATCTAAATAATGTATTATAAATATATATCTATTACATAAATATAATATCTACTACATATACAATATCTATTATATAAATATATAATATATATTATATTATATAAATATAAATATATATTATACAATAGCTATTATGTATCTATTATATATTATACATATCTATTATATATAGATATTAGATATATATAGATATATAGATATTATTATATATAGATATATATTATATATATTATATATTATATATAGATTATTATATATAGATATTAGATAGATATATAGATATATAGATATTATAAATATACATTTATATAATAGATATCATAATTATATAATGGATATTATATATATCATATAAATATATAAATATAATAGATATTATATTTATAGATTATATAAGATATATTTATAGATTATATATTTATATAATAGATATTATATATGTAATAGATATTATATATTTATATCTATATAGATATCTATGTATCTATACATATATATTATATATCTATTACATATATAATATATATTTATATCTATTACATATATCCATTACATATATAATAGATATTATATAATTATATAATATATATATTTTTTGAGATGGAATTTCAATCTTACTGCCCAGGTTGGAGTGCAATGGCACGATCTTGGCTCACTGAAACCTCCGCCTCCTGTGTCCAAGTGATTCTCCTGCCTCAGCCTCCCGAGTAGCTGGGATTACAGGCATGCGCCACCACACCCGGCTGATTTTGTATTTTTAGTAGAGATGGCGTTTCTCCATTTTGGTCAGGCTAGTCTCGAACTCCTGACCTCAGGTGATCCACCCGCCGCAGCCCCCCAAAGTGCTGGGATTACAGGCGTAGCCACCGTGCCCGGCCCAAAGATATATTTTACAGAGAAAGACATTGGTGTACAAAGTCTAAACTCTAGGTGGCTTGTTAGCAGTTGATAGCTGTTAAGCAGGTCTCCTTCATCCGGAATCAAGGTGAAATGCTCATAGCATTTAGTTGTGTTTTGGCATACCTTCTTCACCTTGTTCTATTCCTGTCATTATCCAGAGAAACACTTATGACCCTAATGCCTCTGAGACACCTCAACAGAGAAGTATACGCTTCAAATATAGTACTTGAGGTTTAAAGCATGAATTTATTGCTCTCCACATCCTTGATAAATAATGAATATGGAAAATTTTGTCTACTTAGAGGTACTACCTTTTAAGGTAACTCTAAAACTATAGGTTAAATAATCTAATAAAAAGCCATACACCTCAGAATCCATATTAAAACACAGCTTCACTTAAAAGAGACTATTTGCCAAGTTTAAGTTCCTAAAACATTCCTAATATCCAGGAAATTACTCAGATGCTGCGAAAAGTTTTACTGAAAAACAAAACCATCAACCAACCATATCTTTAGAATTTACTTCCACTAGATGGTGTAATTTCACCTTTTTAATTCAATTCCATTTAGAGTTTAACTCCATGAACTATATCCTAACAGAAATCTAATTAAGTCTAGGAATGGTCTTTTAGTTAGTTCTAAGGTATAAAATGCACCTATTCCAGTTTTTATTCAAAATGTTCACAATTTACATTAGAACTTTAGCAGTTCAATAAGAATGTATACAGAAAAGACTGTGGTATAATTTTATCTCAAAGAGCTAGAAAAGGAACAGTAGAGGATTAGGACACTAGGAATATTCACAGAACAAAAAGGTTGGAAAGAGAGAGAGAGTGAGGGAGTGAGATTTGCTATCCACGATGACTAGTAACAGTAGTATACAAGCCTGGGCAAATAATTTAACCTATATGAGCTCCACATTTCTCATATGAAAAATGAGGTTTAAATTACATTAATCTCAAAGTTTTCTTCCACCTCTAAAAATAAGCAGCTTAATTAATGTGCCTTCCTATTGAATGGTAAACAACTACTAACATTTATGGCATACATTCTATGTGCCAGGAACTGTTCTAAGTGCTTTACATATATTAATTTTTTTTTTATTCTTCACGATTCTGTGAAGTTAAGTGCTATTACTATATCCATTTCATAGATGAGGAAAATGAGGCATAAAAGAGTTAAACAACTTTCCCAGTAGGTCAGAAATAAAAGCCAATGATTAAATCAAGGGAATTTTGGCTTAGAATACTCTTAAATACTCTATTAAAATCCAAATGTATAATGTTTTTCTATGCATACACTATGCCTGGTGGAAGATAAGATCTGATTAATACATTGATTAATTTCTGTTCATTTTCATAGATGTGTACATTCTTAACTAAGATGGAACCATTCTCACCGACTGATTCCTATAAAAGAATGTAGGGGGCTGGGTGTGGTGGCTCAGGCCTGTAATCCCAGCACTTTGGGAGGCCAAGGCAGGTGGATCACGAGGTTAGGAGATCGAAACCTTCCTGGCTGACATGGTGAAACTCTGTCTCTATGAAAAATACAAAAAATTAGCCAGGCATGGTGGCACGTGCCTGTAGTCCCAGCTACTCAGGAGGCGGAGGTTACAGTGAGCCAAGATCATGCCACTGCACTCCAGCCTGGACAACAGAGCAAGACTCCAACTCAAAAAAAAAAAAAAAGAATGTAGGGACCCAGGATCACGCGTTTGGTTCTATTATTTGAAACAAAAGACAACTGAAGGCCTACCCACATAAAGTGACTCACTCAAAGTCACAAAAGTGGGTTGAGTAGCAGAACTAAGATAAAAACCTCACTCTTGCCCGGTGCAGTGGCTCACACCTGTAATTCCAGCACCTTGGGAGACCAAGGTGGGTGGATCACTTGAGGTCAGGAGTTTAAGACCAGCCTGGCCAACATGGTGAAACCTAAAAATCTACTCTACCCTACTAAAAATACAAAAAATTAGCCAGGTGTGGTGGCACATCCCTTTAATTCCAGCTACTTGGGAGGCTGGGGCAGGAGAATTGCTTAAACCCGGGAGGGGGAGGTTGCAATGAGACGATTGCGCCAGTGCACTCCAGTGTGGGTGACAGAGCAAGAGTCCGTTTCAAAACAAAACAAAACAAAAAAATACCTCAATCTCTAAACAAAAAAATACCTCAATCTCTAATCTCCTGATCCAGGGTTTTCTTTTACCATGCTCCCTCACCAGAATAAGAAACATAATCTAGCCCAAACTGACAAAAAACAGAAAAAACAAACAAACAAAAAAACTCAAAACACTTGTTTGCTTTTTAGAGATTTGTATGGTTCTTTAAATATGGCATTAACTTGAAGAAGTATCTGCTCTACACCAAAAAATTATTCTCTGAATCCAGCAGCACAACACATTGGTTACACAAAGCAGAAAATCTGAGATCTGGCCATCCAGGTTCAAATCCCAGTTCTACCATATACTTGATGTGTGATATTGTATAAATTATTAAATCTTCCTGCCTCTCAGTTACTCTATCTGTAAAAATAGGGATAAAATATGTACCCTGTAAGATTGTTGTGAGAATTAAATAATATAGGTAAAGTGCTAGAATGAAGCTTGGCATATAATAAGTGCTATATAATTACTTGCTATTAATATTATTAAGCAATCAAAATCTCTCCCAGTTTAATTTTATTTAAAAGTCATCTATGGGCCAGGTGCCATGGCTCATGGCTGTAATCCCAACACTTTGGGAGGCTGAGGTGGGCAGATTGCCTGAGCTCAGGAGTTTGAGACCACCCTGGGCAACATGGTAAAACCCTGTCTCTACTAAAATACAAAAAATTAGCCAGGCATAGTGGTGGATACCTGTAGTCTCAGCCACTCAGGAGGCTGAGGCAGGAAAATCGCTTGGGCCCAGGCGGCGGAGGTTATAGTGAGCTGAGATCGTACCACTGCACTCCAGCTTGGGCTACAGAGTGTGACTCCATCTCAAAAATAAAATAGAATAAAACAAAACAAAACAAAACAAAAGCCATCTATGGATAAAAAATTGTTTTGGGGCTCGGCGTGGCGGCTCACACCTATAATCCCAATGCTTTGGGAGGCTGAGGCAGGACAAAGACTTGAGCCCAGGAGTTCGAGGCTGTAGTGAGTTCTGACCATGCCACTACACTTCAACCTGAGAGACAGAGTGAGACTCTGTCTCTCAAAAAATTTAAAAACAGATTTAAAAAAACTGTTTTGGAACCTCCTCATACTTGAAGAAAAAAATTCTTCTCGTACAAAGGCTTTTCTCTAGATTTAATCTTGACTCTTTTATCTTTCTTCATAAGATCTATTTTTAATCCTTTGTTCTTTTTTGAAAACATAGTATTTCTTTTGTATTTGTATCCAGCCAATATTTTTTTATCCTATATTTGTGAACTGGCAAAATAAAATATAAGTTGTTTAATTCTGAGCTTCTTTTCTTGAGACAGGCTCTTGCTCTGCTGCCTAGGATGGAGTGCAGTGGTGCCATCAAAGTCCACTGCAGCCTTGACCCCTTGGGCTCAAGCAATCCTCTCACCTGAGACTCCCAAGTAGCTGGGACGACAGATGCACACCATCACACCTGGTTAATTAAAAATTTTTTTTTGTAGAGATGGGGTCTCACTTTATTGCCCAGTTTATTGCTCACTTTATTGCCTCACTTTATTTATTGAGAGTTGGTCTCAAACTCTTGGCCTCAAACAATCCTTCTGCCTAGGCCTCCCAAAGTCCTGGGATTACAGGCATTAACCACCCTGTCTGGCTCTAATTCTGCTTTTAAGAACTTTTAAAAGTTTAAAAGAAATTCTGCTTATAAGAATTCTCAAGATTTACTTTTACCTGTAGATACTGAGAAAGCTGGAATAGTTCCTGAGAGTACATACTTGGAGTGTTAGCAGCAACCTAGAAACAAATGACACAATATCAACAGAGAACACTTCATAAAAAACATTAAACCAATTCCTTGAAATGTCTACTTACTTAAATATGCAAAATAATTGTTATTAAAATCACAAATTTATAGCACAAAGGCAATATAGCATTTTAAGTTTTTTCTTTTCTGATGGAATTAAAGCCTTTTCTTAATCCAGAAATAAAACCTCCTAAATCAATAGATCCACATATTTTCCCTTTAAAATTAATCATTAAATAGTTCTTTAATATTTTAACAAGCCTCATTCATTTAGAAGTAGCCATCTTCAAAATGGTATTTTTATGTGGTATAGGGAGGGCAGGGTCATGAAATACAACACTTTATCCAGTGGCCTGAGGCAATGTTTCTTTAAATCCATGGGTAGGTTTTAAGAAAAAAGATGGGAAGTAATGGTGTTTAAACACTGTAAGTCATAGTCAAACTATTTAGAACTCAAGAGTATTATAAGGAATATCTTCTATAAGGGTTTTTTCAAGGCTGTGGAATATAGAGCCATGGCATTATTTAAAAAGAAAAAAAAAGAAGAAGGGTCGGGCGCAGTGGCTCATGCCTGTAATCCCAGCACTTTGGAAGGCTGAGGGAGGTGGATCACTTGAGGCCAGGAGTTCGAGAGACCAGCCTGGTCAACATGGTGAAACCCCGTCTCTACTAAAAATACAAAAAATAGCCGTGTCACGCTACTGCACTTCAGCTTGGATGACAGAGCAAGACTCCATCTCAAAAAATAAATAAATAAATAAATAAATAAATAAATAAATAAATAAATAAATAAGAAGAAGAAGGGCTGGGCGCGGTGGCTCACGCCTGTAATCCCAGCACTTTGGGAAGCCGTGGCGGCCAGATCACCTGAGGTTGGGAGTCCAAGACCAGCCTGACAGACATGGAGAAACCCCGTCTCTACTAAAAACGTAAAATTAGCAGGGCGTGGTGGTGCATGCCTGTAATACCAGCTACTCGGGAGGCTGGGGCAGAAGAATCGCTCGAACCTGGAAGGTGGAGGTTGCGGTAAGCTGAGATTGTGACACTGCACTCTAGCCTGGGCAACATGAGTGAAACTGTCTCAAAAAAAAGGAGTAGGAGGAGGAGGAAAGAAGGAAGAAGAAGGAAGGAAGAGGAAAAAGAAGGAAGGAAGGAGGAGGAGGAAGAAAAGGAAGAGGAAGAAGAAAAAGAAGAGGAGGAGGAGGAAGGAGAAGAGCAGGGAGCAGGAGGAGGAGGAAGAAAAAGGAGGAGGAGGTGGGAGGAAAAAGAGGAAGAAGGAAGGAAGAAGAAAAAGGAAGAAGAAGAAAGAAAGAGGAAGAAGTAGGAGGAGGGAGGAAGAAGAAAAAAAGAAGAAGAAGAAAGAAGGACAAAGAAGAAGGAACAAGAAAGAAGGAAGAAGGAAGAAAGAAGAATAAGGAAAAAGAAATAAGGAAGAAAGAAGGAGGAAGAAAAGAAAGAAAAAGGAAGAAATAGGAGGAGGAGAAGGGGGAGAAAACAAGAAGGAAGAAAAGGAGGAGCAAAGAAGAAAGAAAAGAAGAGGAGGAGGAGGAGCAAGAGGAGGTGAAGAAGGAGGAAGAAAGACTACTGGGTTGCTGTAATGTTTACCCCTTTGTGTTAGCTTATTAATGATGTTACAGCACCAGTCCTTATTAAGCTTGGGAAGTATACTTTAATTAATATGCTGACTAGAAAGCAGAGAGTTGGCATTATTTTTTAAATTTAGTTCTAAATTAGCAGGACCATTATTTACTTCTGAATAATTCTTGGTATTGCAGAAGTTGATGATTAACCACTTTTACTTCTAAAAAAGGAATCTAACAGAGAATTTCAGTTTCAAGCAGGCTTTCACTCTTCATTCAAATGGAAGAAAAATGTAAAATATTTTTTCCACTAGTTTAGTTATTGCACTAAGAAAACTAGACTTCCACATTAATGTCAAAAGATGTATTTTGGGGGGCTAATTAGCAATGATACCTATAACTGAATAAACCATTATTTCTGAATAAAAGAAAAATGCTTTCTAGCAAGCAATTACTGCAAAGTTTCTGATCAGATCAGGTAAAAAGTAACCCTTAAAGACAACAAAAGAACAATTTTTGTAAGCCTGTATTTCTGTATTACCTCCCTGTATTGGTAAATGTTGAGTGAACTATTTAGGTAGAAACTTTAACAAATTTCTAGACAGAATTGTATCTCAGAATAAAAAGTAACAGCAAATACTCCTTATCCCTCCCTGGCTAGACACAAAACAGGTACTCCTAGTTTACACAGTGAATAATTTAACTGAGATAACAAAGGCTTTTTCTGCAGAAACATCCATCTTAGATTCCCCAGCTATTGAAGATCAGAAGATTATAATAACTATATAACTATACGCATTCTACATATTTTGTTACAAAAGAGAAATAAATTTCTAGATAAAGCATATTAAAAACAAACATTTTCAAAGCAACATAGCTGAGTCAGTTTGGAAAAAATAATCATTAGCAACTTACTTTGTCAACAGGACTTGGTAATGGTGCATGGATGACACTGAAAAGTAAAATTTAGAAGTTTTATCTAATATCCGGACAATAGAGGAAATAGAGTATGACAGCACCAGAATATCTTATACCACAAAGTTTATACATTTGCCTTCATGTAATTAAAAAAAAGTGAACTATTTTTCAATCCTTTATAAATGTATAAAATTCTTAGAAAACAAAAACATGTAAACCTACCTTGTACATATCAATATATTTCTAAAAACAAATTCCAAATCCAAAATGTATTAAATGCTCTTTGAGGGATATGAATTACTTGATTATAAGAATTTCTATACAGAAAAGGAGTACTCTACCCTTTTTCGGCTAGGTGTGGTGGCTGGTGCCTTTAATCCCAGCACTTTGGGAGGCTGAGGCAGGAGGATCACCTGAGGTCAGGAGTTCAAGATCAGCCTGGCCAACATGATGAAACCCTGTCTCTACTAAAAATATAAAAAAATTAGCTGGGTGTGGTGGCGCACACCTTTAGTCCCAGCTCCTCGGGAGACTGAAGCATAAGAATCGCTTGAACCCAGGAGGTGGAGGTTGCAGTGAGCCAAGACTGTGCCACTGCACTCCAGCCTGGGTGACCAAGTGAGACTCCGTCTCAAAAAACAAAAAAACAATATTCTCCCATTTTCAATTTTGAAATATGTAAATTATGTTCTCTTAAAATTAAACATCCCTATACAGAAAGTCTTAAAAAGCAAAGTTCTGGAAAGCAAGGTTATAATTTGGAAACTTGTTCCAGTGAAGAACAACTTTAATCAAAATACTACTATTCCTCTTCTCTACCCAGCCACCTCAGAAACTGACTGAAAACTTAGATGTATGTATGAAACTGAACTCAGTGTAACACTTTAAAACAAAACGTTAAATAGATGGCACTAATTGGTACTAGTTGCGTTGTTGGCCTGATAACTACTGCTGACAAAAAAGGTAGTATAGCAGCTCAGAAACTATACTGGGTCCAAAATCTAGCTCTACCCACCAGCTCAAAGGCAAATTGCCTAATCAATATAGGTCTCAGCTTCCTCATGCATAAAATGAGATAATGAAGCCAGGTGCAGTGGCTCACACCTGTAATTCCAGCACTTTGGGAGGCCAAGGTGGACGGATCATGAGGTCAGGAGTTCGAGACCAGTCTGGCCAACACAGTGAAACGTCATCTCTACTAAAAATACAAAAATCAGCCACGTGTGGTGGCACATGCCTGTAGTCCCAGCTACTTGGGAGGCTGAGGTGGGAGAATCGCTTGAACCCTGGGGGCGGAGGTTGCAGTGAGCCGAGGTCATGCCACTGCACTCCAGCCTGGGCAATAGAGCAAGACTCCATTTCAAAAAAAAAAAGGGGGGGTGGGAGCTAATCATACAACCAATTCCATGGAGTTATTGGGAGTATTAAATATATTAATATGAATAAAGAGCTTAAAACAGTACTTTGGAAATACGACTTTATCGCTACTATTACTCTCATGAGAATATAGCAGCTAAAGAAGCTAGAGTCCCTATTTTATTTACAAGGCCCTGTAAGATACCGCTATGTGTGTTGGTGGTGAGTACAGGGGACTCAAAGCAAGGCTACCATGCATGACCTCTACCAGCTGCTAATCACTCCACATCCTAGAGGCCATTCTTGTAATGGCTAGCTTGGAGGCTGACTAGGTAAAGTTCTTAGATTGAACTGATAAATCATATGTAAGCTGCTAAAAAACTGATCAGATGTGAGTTAAAAATAGGAATAATTTTGATCCCACCTTAATAACTGCAAACACTATAAGAACCGGTCTAATTCAACTAGTCACAAAAACACTAAAATGCTGAATAAAATGGAATATTAAGTACCAGCACCCACCTCCCTGCTAAGCACCCATGATACAGACTTCATTGAGCCTACATAAACTTTACTGTCCTTTGATTATACATCTGTGTTCTCAGGAACCTATTCACCTGTATATCCCCAAAGCCCATCACCAGGCCCTAACAAAGTTGGTGCCTAGTAAAGATTTTTTAAAAATTATGTACAACTTTACTCCAGAAAATTAAAATAGGCATTTTAAACAATAATTTATTTTTCTTGAATATAACAAATATTGATTATGGAAAATGTATGAAGTAAATTATGAAGAAATAAATAAAAATTACTGAATGCCAGCACTCAGAGAGAACCATTGTGGGTATATATCTTTTTCTCTGCAGATATGCACATATAGTGAAATGAACTTAAGAATGTCTAAATAACAGATCATTTGAGGTTAGGAGTTTAAGACCAGCCTGGCCAACATGGTGAAACCTATTTCTACTAAAAATACAAAACTAGCCAGGCGCGGTGGTGGGCACCTGTAATCCCAGCTACTTGGGAGACTGAGGCAGGAGAATCACTCGAACCTGGGAGGCGGAGGTTGCAGTGGGCCGAGATCACACCACTGCACTCCAGTCTGGGCAACTGAGCAAGACTCCCTCTCCCAAAAAAAAAAAAAAAGTCTAAATAGAAACAAATGGTACAGTAGGGATTTTTTTAAATTCACCTTTCTTAGTGACCCAAGTATAAAATCTTCTGTTCTTACAACAATCTCATTAATAAACAAAGGGCTAAAAATCCGGCAACACATTCCATAAGTGATATACATTTGTAGTTTACAAAAACTACCCTGGATATAAGTATATTCTGAAGTATGAATACTTCATGTGCATATACAAACCTTAACAACGAAATGTGGAAAATGAAAATAGTTACTTAGTGTTAGAGTGGTGGGATTATACGCAATTTCTCTCTCTCTTTTTTTAAAAGAATTTAAAATTTTTTTATTTTGGAGACAGAGTCTCACTCTGTCACCCAGCCTGGAGTGAAGTGGTCTGATTTCGGCTCACTGCAACCTCCGTCTCCTGGGTTCAAGCTGTTCTCGTATCTCAGCCTCCTGAGTAGCTGGGACTACAGGCGCTCACCACCATGCCTGGCTAATTTTTTGTATTTTTAGTAGAGACGGGGTTTCGCCCTGTTGCCCAGGCTGGTCTCAAACTCCTGAGCTCAGGCAATCTGTCCACCTCAGAGTCCCAAAGTACTGGGATTACAGGCACAAGCCACCTGCTCCACGCCTCTCTGTTTCTAATCATTAGAAAATGATTGGCCCAGGCACAGTGGCTCATGCTTGTAATCCTAGCACTTTGGGAGGCTGAGGGGAGCAGATCACCTGAGGCCAGGAGTTTGTGGCCAACATAGAGAAAACCCGTCTCTACTGAAAACACAAAAATTAGCCGGACATGGTGGTGTGCACCTGTAATTCCAGCTACTCGGGAGGCTGAGGTAGGAGAATCACTTAAACCTGGGAGGTGGAGGATGCAATGAGCCGAAATCATCCCACTGCACTCCAGCCTGGTTGACAAAAGCAAGATTCTGTCGGCAGGGGAGTCGGGGAGGGGAGGGGAGGGGAGATTATTGGCCAGGCCTGTTTCGTTTTTTTTTTTTTTTTTTTTTTTTTGAGACGGAGTCTCGCTCTGTGGCCCAGGCTGGAGTGCAGTGGCTGGATCTCGGCTCACTGCAAGCTCCGCCTCCTGGGTTTACACCATTCTCCTGCCTCAGCCTCCCGAGTAGCTGGGACTACAGGCGCCCACCACCTCGCCCGGCTAGTTTTTTGTATTTTTTAGTAGAGACGGGGTTTCACCGTGTTAGCCAGGATGGTCTCGATCTCCTGACCTCGTGATCCGCCCGTCTCAGCCTCCCAAAGTGCTGGGATTACAGGCTTGAGCCACCGCGCCCGGCCTCTGTTTCTTATCATTAGAAAATTATTGACCAGGTTTCTCTGTTTCTTATCATTTAAAAATTATTGGCCAGGTGTGGTGGCTCAGGCCTGTAATCCTAGCACTCTGGGAGACCGAGGTGGGTGGACTGCCTGTGCTTGGAGTTCAAGAGCAACCTGGGCAACAAAGTAAAACCCTGTCTCTACTAAAAGGAGAATTGCTTCTTCAAAATTCATCTTCTCCAGAAAGTTAGATTATGTACAACTAAATTGGCAGCAAAAATTTAAGTGATACTAATATTTAACCATATAAGAAAAGCCAAACAATGAGAAGGAAATGGGCAAAGATGAAAAGAATTACAGAAACACAAAGGATAGAGACACAATACATTGCAAGTGACTTTGAAAAAATTCACAAGTTCTACTAGATGGAATCTGAAAACACAGATGATTCCTTATGTAACTGTTCAAAGTTTTCAAACTGCATGAAAGAAAAATCTCACTATCAAATACAAACATCAAGGTCTTTAAGAAGCAATATATCATTAGTTGATTAATAGTTACTCATTTCTAAAACCTTAATTCTTTTTTTTTTTTTTTTTTTGAGACGGAGTCTAGCTCTGTCGCCCAGGCTGGAGTGCAGTGGCCGGATCTCAGCTCACTGCAAGCTCCGCCTCCCGGGTTTATGCCATTCTCCTGCCTCAGCCTCCCGAGTAGCTGGGACTACAGGCGCCCGCCACGTCGCCCGGCTAATTTTTTTTATTTTTTAGTAGAGACAGGGTTTCACCGTGTTAGCCAGGATGGTCTCGATCTCCTGACCTCGTGATCCGCCCGTCTCGGCCTCCCAAAGTGCTGGGATTACAGGCTTGAGCCACCGCGCCCGGCCCTAAAACCTTAATTCTTGACTCTTAAAAGCTAAACTATATTAAACTTCCTAAAGTTTATTTTAATTTTAATAATTAAGCTGTAATTACAAATAGAAAACAGATTGTTTTAAATTTACAGTATTACTTCATATGCCAAGGACTAAAAAAAGGAAAAAGAAAAATGAATTAAAATGTTTTAAAATCTATGCTATTTTGCTTCAGATATCTTGAAAAGTAAACAAACAAAAGTAAGTGGCTTCTAACAAGCACAAAATAAATGATTCTACTGAAAGCACAGACTAACACAGTAATGGGTGGGCCTCGCTCTGCTTAATCTTTCCTTCTCACTTTCCTATTCAATGCTTTACTTCTCCTTCAATTTATTGCTTTCTCTTAACCTCCTACCCTCAGATCACTGTCTCTGTTTTTGAAAGACAGGAAAATATTATGTTGGGTATAAAAACAAGCTTCTAGCACATTCAAGGCTTTCCCTACAAATAAAAAATGTTAAGTTTAAAGATTGCTTAAGTACCTTCAACACTTCATAATAATAATAATAATCTCTGAAAAGCCCAAGATCAAAATGTACTTACGTATGCTTTTAAAATCTAGATTTTATGGGTAATTTTTCCCTTTCAAATATCTGCCTCTAAATGACCTTTACACTCCTTCATACAGAAAGTAAATAGGACATTGGAAAAATCTTCAAAAACCTCCCACCAAAATAAGCTACCAACTATATTGATATCCTCAAGGTCTTATAAGATTGTGACACTGGCATTAATACCAGAAGTGATCACAGTTTAAGAAGTCCTATATTAAGTGAAAATAAAAAGGAATGAAGCTATCACTTACCAATAACTTTTTTTTTTTTTTTTTTTTTGAGACGGAGTCTCGCTCTGTCGCCCAGGCTGGAGTGCAGTGGCCAGATCTCAGCTCACTGCAAGCTCCGCCTCCCAGGTTTACGCCATTCTCCTGCCTTAGCCTTCCTGAGTAGCTGAGACTACAGGCGCCCGCCACCTCGCCCGGCTAGTTTTTTGTATTTTTTAGTAGAGACGGGGTTTCACCGTGTTAGCCAGGATGGTCTCGATCTCCTGACCTCGTGATCCGCCCGTCTCGGCCTCCCAAAGTGCTGGGATTACAGGCTTGAGCCACCGCGCCCGGCCTAACCAATTTTCTAACATTATGTAAATAGTCCTGAAGCAGGTATTAGCAGTATACCATCATCTAGAATATTAGCACTAAATTCTTTACAGTACTAAACTTCACAAAAACTTCACAGTACTAAATTATACTCACTCTGAGCGGAGCCGGGCTTCCATACCATCTGGTAGAAAAAGTTTTATTGTGGAAACAATACACCCATGGGTAACTGGTTGAAACAAACAAATAACATGGATGAAATAATTGTTTAAAAATATAAAACTTCACACCTCTCATATCTAAACACAGTTTATTCTTAAAAGTAACAATTTCTCAAAAACAAAATAAAGCTAGTGGTTTAATGACAGTATTATTATCCTGGAGAAACTCATCTTGTCCATAATGAATCACAATTGCAAGGCAGAAATAAGGACAGAATTGTTTTGAAAAGTGTCTTAATCTCCAATTCTATAATAACAGTCAATAAAAGGTTCAATTCCAATTCTATAATAACAGTCAATAAAATTGTGAGGGGGAAATACACTTTTCCCCATCTGTCAGTATCAAACATAAGTCTGACTATTCCCAAATTTAAAATACAGCTCTTATTCCAAATCTTCCTTTCTCCAACCTATTACACACATAACCACACCTCACAAAACTCTAAAGTTCTGCATAATACAGTTGAGAATATGCCACTCAATCCCCCATTTTATGGGTGAGAAAACCAAGACCTCAGACAAGTGAAACTGCCTCCACAATTCTCTACTATTAAGTATCAGAACTGTTTGCTAGTGTCTCGTGTTTCTATTTCAATATTGAAATTTTTTGTTTTGTTTTCTTGATAGTTGTTTCTTCCTCCACCCCCAAAATGACATCAGTACAGTCCCTTTGTAGACAGCTTCTTACTGTTGCATCTTACTTCCTCCTTTTCCTACTGAAGATTTTAAGAGACAAAACTCCCGAAAGTAGCACTTGCAGAGTTTCCCTATATGTGGGTTTAATTTTAAAAAATTGTTTTCTGGTTTGAAAGTTGATCGTTTTTTATTTCTCTTTTCTCTATTCTTCAAATACTATATTACATTTTCCAGAGTTCAAATAATTATTTCACTAAGCTCTGATTAAAAACTAATGCAGGCTGATGAAAATACACTACATCATGATTAGGGGAGTGGTGGTTATGAGACCATATACATTTGTCAAAACTCACTGAATTGTACATGTAAAATTGTGTTATACATAAATTATACCTCAACAAAACTGAATTTTAAGAATAGAGCTAATGTTGGCCGGGCATGGTAGCTCACACCTGTAATCCCGGTACTCTGGGAGGCCAATGTGGGCGGATCACCTGAGGTCAGGAGTTTGAGACCAGCTTGGCCAACCTGGCGAAACCCCTCTACTAAAAATACAAAAATTAGGCCAGGCTCGGTGGCTTATGCCTGTAATCCTAGCACCTGGGGAGGCTGAGATGGCCAGATCACCTGAGGTCAGGAGTTCAAGACCAGCCTGCTCAACATGATGAAACCCCGTCTCTACAAAAATACAAAAATTAGCCAGGCATGATGGTGGGTGCCTGTAATCCCAGCTACTCAGGAGGCTGAGGCAGGAGAATTGCTTAAGCCTGGGAGGCAGAGGTTGCAGTGAGCCAAGATCGCACCATTGCACTCCAGCCTGGGCAACAGAGCGAAACGCCATCCCAGGAAAAAAAAAAAAAAAAAAAAGCCGGTGTGGTGGCAGGTGCCTGCAATCCCAGTGACTCGGGAGGCTGAGGCCGGCAGAACTGCTTGAACCTGGGAGGTGGAAGTTGCAGTGAGCCGAGATCATGCCACCGCACTCTAGCCTGGGCGACAGAGTGAGACTCTGTCTCAAAAAAAAAAAAAAAAAAATAGAGCTAATGCATTTGGGGGTATTAAATGATCAGGCCCACTAATCATCAAGATGATATTATAAACATGAAGTTATATGACTGTCATCTGGAAATGCACATTAAAATTAAGAAATTTAACACCATGTATTCCATATTGATTTGATTTTCATTACTAATTGATTATATAAAAGTGCTAACACAGATCAAGAACCATCTATTGGCAAGTCACAGTGGCTCACACCCACAATCCCAGCGCTGTGGGAGGCTGAGGTGGGAGGATCTCTTGAGTTCAGCTTGGGGAACATAGCGAGACCCAGTCTCTATAAAAAATTTAAAAATTAGCAGGGTGGAGGTGGTGTACACCTGTACCCAGCTACTTAGGAGGCTAAGGTCGGGGGATCGCTTGAGCCCGGGAGTTCGAGGGTGCAGTGACCCATGTTCACACCACTGCACTCCAGCTGGGTAAGACCCTGTCTCAAAAACAAAAACAAACAACAAAAAACAGAACCATCTATTGGCAGTCTTCTAAACTCTGCCCAGCACAATAACTATGGCCATGAACCACTGGGCTCCTTCATTCCTGTCTGACCTCATCCTCTATCCTGCTACCACGGATATCCTATACAAAGCCAAGCTACCTGCAATCTCCAAGCACTTTACCTTTCACAGCCCCATGCCTTTTACACAGGCTGTCCCTTCTGTAAGCAATGTTTTTATCCTCTCGCCTGCATGACCATGTGCTACTTAGTCTCCAGGCTCAGATTTTCTAATTCCTTCACCAAAGCTCAGTATCTGAGTAAGATGTCCCCAGAGCCTCCTACATCTATTTCTTAAAACATTAAGCACATTACATTGTGAATATTTATCATTTATAGAAACTGCTGTCTCACCAATTAGATTCAACTCTTTGAGGGCATCAAGGATTATCTGCTTCTCAATTTAAAAACCTATGTACTTAGCAGAGTCATCTGGTACAGAAAGCATTTTACTGAAGATGTTGAGGAACATGCCTGCTTAGTATTTCATAGCTCCCACTACTCCTGTGCAAAGATGTTTCTTACTTTTAAGACATTAGGGTTCATCTCTATTTGTAGGAACCACCTAGCTTTCTCCTTTCCCAGGCAAAAGACACAAGAGACAGATTTCTTTCTTTCTTTCTTTCTTTTTTTTTAAGACAGAGTCTCTCTCTTTCGCCTGGGCTGGAGCACAATGGCATGATCTCGGCTCACTGTGAGCTCCGCCTCCTGGGTTCAAGCCATTCTCATGCCTCAGCCTCCCGAGTAGCTGGAACTATAGGCGCCCACCACCATGCCTGCCTAATTTTCTTTTTTTTGTATTTTTAGTAGAGACGGGGTTTCATCGTGGTCTCGATCTCCTGACCTCGTGATCTGCCTGCCTCGGCCTCCCAAAGTGCTGGGATTACAAGCGTGAGCCACTGTGCCCAGCCAAAGAGACAGATTTCTCTCTCTCATGATAAATGAATTTCTAGAGGATGGCTCCTCGAGAGATTCACTACAAATAGCCTACAATAAATACAGGAGCATGATACAACATGAAGATCCAGCAATACTTACACTTTAATTTGGTAACAAAGTTGTTTTTTAAAAAAGAAAAATAGGTGGAACAAGTTATAGAATAAAACTATAAATAAAACAGGTTGCCAGAGGTGACAACCTGTGATATACAACATCAGTAATTCTGTTGTTCAGACACATTACCCTGAAGTTCAGCAAACGAGCTGATGCACAAATCTATGAGATGAACCAAGGGCTAATACTGACTGGGCAGTACAGAGTTGCTGTACAGTTGTAGGCAGTTTAAAAAACAAAAACAAAAATAACCCATGTCTGACTAAGCTGATGATCTAGTCCAGTCAACCATGCCTTTGATGTGATTCTTATGACAACTAGATATACACATGCATAGACATGCTATCCTTTTGATTTGCAACAGGCAAGTAATTAAAGCAACCTGATGAAAATGTTTTGTTTTAATACTTGTATTAATCAACTATACATAGCAGCACTTCCCAAAATGCTAGCAAGGATTACAAAAAAGGATGAGGGTCTGATGACTTTGGAAAATGCTTGGTTTGAAAGAGATTTGGGGGCTGGGTGCGGTGGCTCACGCCTGTAATCCCAGCACTTTGGGAGGCCGAGGTGGGCAGATCACAAGGTCAGGAGATAAAGACCATCCTGGCTAATAATGGTGAAACCCTGTCTCTACTAAAAATACAAAAAAATTAGCTGGGCGTGATGGTGGGTGCCTGTAGTCCCAGCTACTTGGGAGGCTGAGGCAGGAGAATGGCATGAACCCAGGAGGCAGAGCTTGCAGTGAGCTGCACTCCAGCCTGGCAACAGAGCGAGACTCCATCTCAAAAAAAAAAAAAAAAAAAAAAAAAGATGGATGAAGATTCACGGGACATTTTAAAATTTATTCAACCGATATGTTCCAGGTTGTGTGTGGAGATTCTACAATGAAGACAAACACACTTCCTACTCTTGCACAGCTTACTATTTAGTGAGGGTGGTAAACATATAAAAGGGATGAGTACAGGGGCATGGAGTGGGCACCTTGTCCAGCCCTGAGGATCAAGAAAGGTTTCTAGGCATAGGAAAAAGCATGTGCATGGGCTTGAAGGCCAGGTCTATTAGGGGGAGTAAAAGTAATTCAAAGCACAATGCCAAAGGAAGATACACCATTGACTTTGCTCTTAATAGGCCCTTTGTTCGCAGGGGCTTAACTAAGAAAAAGATATTGGTGATGAAGACCTGAAGTAATAAGCTGACTGAAGTTACATGTGTTCATAGAACTAAATGGTCCCAAGCTTTGCAACAGAGGGTTACTGTAATAATGTGTGACCCAGAAAACTCATTCTTTGAGCAGTTTGTGGGTCTAGGAAAAGAGGAGTGGCAAGTGGTTAGGTTGCTAAACCTCGGCTTTCTCACTTTCTTCCTTTCTTTTAAAAAATCTATTAGAATGTCAGCTCTTTGTTTACAATAATATTTTATCAATATAGAGCAGCTTATGTGTACATGCCTGACCACTGAGTTTTCTCCTTGAAGCCATACACAAGGAATGGCAAACATCAAAATCAGATTGTTGGTGGGGTCCAGTGGCTCAAGCCTTTAATCCCACCACTTTGGGAAATTAAGGCAGGAGGATCACTTGAAGCCAGGAGTTCAAGGCCAGCCTGGGTAACACAGTAAGGCCCCCCCTCTATAAATTAAAAAAATTTAAAAAAGATTGTTTTGGATTGCTAAGAATAGAAGTGACACTAATATGAACCGATATGTTCAGCGGCATTAGGTTCATGTTACCTTTTTAACAAAATCCTGATACACACACACAATCTTACATATTATATATAGTCTTTCTGAAATTTTTTTTTTTTTTTTTTTTGAGACGGAGTCTCGCTCTGTCGCCCAGGCTGGAGTGCAGTGGCTGGATCTCAGCTCACTGCAAGCTCCGCCTCCCGGGTTCACGCCATTCTCCTGCCTCAGCCTCCCGAGTAGCTGGGACTACAGGCGCCCGCCATCTCGCCCGGCTAGTTTTTTGTATTTTAGTAGAGACGGTTTCACCGTGTTAGCCAGGATGGTCTCCATCTCCTGACCTCGTGATCTGCCCGTCTCGGCCTCCCAAAGTGCTGGGATTACAGGCTTGAGCCACCGCGCCCGGCCGTCTTTCTGAAAATTTTTAACATATATACAAATTAGTTTATATAAATACATAAATGTCCTACATACTGGGTGATTTTTTAATTGTAGTTCTAGTAACTTCTCCCTTTTAAGTTGGCTCCTTCTTCTCCTCTATTCCTTCCTCCCTCCCACCCACACTCCTGGATGACTCACATTAAAGATCTAGAGATATATATGTCTAACATATATGTATTTATAGGGATTGGTGAGACTATTTTAAATAATGAAATTATAAAAACAATTGATTCTTTCTTTACTCAACATTATACTTATAGAAATCCCTGCAATTCACATAATTTTAATTCATTATTTTTAATACCTGTACAATGGGGAGGTTTAAAATCATGCTTCCATTGTTTTTAGTATGATACTCACTGATGCCAAAAACATCCTTTCCTAAGTCCTAACAAACCATCATTCACATGTATATAAATGTACTTTATTATAAGTGTATTCAAAAGCACTATATAGTATTGTTTTGCAGGCATTCATGCTTTCTGTAAATGGTTACACTATACAAATCTTTCAACAGTTTGCTTGAGATAACGTTTGAGATTTATCTTTGTTTATATATGCAAATTTAGTCCATACATTTTCACAGTTGTATAGTATTTTGCTATTTTTTATTCTATTTTACTTAATATTTTTATTTTACTTAGTTTTCTTTTCATCCTATTTATTTAGAGTTTTTATTAGGGGTAACTCCTAAATTTGATCAAATGCCTTTTCAATATCTCTGGCTATTCAGTGACACAACTACTGGTTATACAGTTACATGGTCTTTCTACTTTAGTTTGTGGATTATGTTGATAGATTGCCTGATACTGACTCATCTTGGCATTTCTGGAATAAACCCTACTTTGTTGTTTATCCTAGCTTTATTTCTGGATTTAATTTACTAATATCTTTTGTTTGTTTTTAGAGATAAGGCTGGAGTGCAACGGCATGATCAGGGCTCACTGCAGCCTCAACTTCCTGGGCTCAAGTGAAGCGATCCTCCCACCTCAGCCTCTGGAGTAGCTGAGACAAGTGCATGCTACCATGCCTACAGCTAATTAAAAAAATTTGGGGGCAGGGAAGCGGGTAGAAACAGTGTCTCCCTCTATTGCCCAGGCTGGTTTGAACTCCTGGGCTCAAGGACTCCTCCTACCTCAGCCTCCCAAAGTGCTGGGATTACAGGTGGGAGGCACTGTGTCTGGCCTAACAGCATTTCAGCACTTTTTTTTTTTTTTTTTTTTTTTTTGAGACAGGGTCTGGCTCTGTTGCTCAGGCTGGAGTGCGGTGGTGCGGTCATGGCTCACTGCAACCTCTGCCTCCCAGGCTCAAGCCATCCTCCCACTTCAGTCTCCTGAGTAGCTGGGACTACAGGCGTGCGCCACCATGCTCAGCTGATTCATGCCCAGCTGACTCTTTGCATTACCTCATCCTTTTTATCAATCAATACTTAATTCTCTTTAGGAAATGCAAGCCAAGAAGACAGACATTCCTTGGAGAGAAAGACAATGTAGTCAAATTCTCTTCTTCTCTATGGGTTACTCACAGCCGGGGTTCCATTTAATTCTTTGCTTTTTGGTAGAGACGGGGTTTCACCATGTTGCCCAAGCTGGTATCAACCTACTTGGCTCAAGCAATCCACCTGCCTCAAACTCCCAAAGTGCTAGGATTACAGGCATGAGCCACTATGCCAAGCCCTGGCCTAGTATCTTAATTGAAATTTTTCATCTATTGTTATAAATAAAATTAATTATAGTTTTCTTTTTTGTATCTATATCTTTATCAGATTTTCACATTAATGACATGCTAGGTTCTTTAAAGGATTCTGAAAGCTTTCCATCTTAATGTTTGGAATTACTTAAATAACACAGGGTTTATCTGCTTTTTAAAATAAGATCAAATTCAGCTGTAAATCCCTCTGTTTCTGGTGTCTTTTCAATGGTGAATCTTTAATAACTTTTTAGTCTCTTTCAAAAACAATCAGTTATTCAAATTTTTCCACTTCTTGAGATAATTATGCTAGGAAAACATCAATTTACTCTAATTTTTTCTTTTCTCTTGCCATAGGTAGCTATACAAGATTCTCTTATTATTCTTGTAGTATATCCTGTATTTGTGTTTTATTTCTCCTTTCTCATTTCTCATCTTGTATATTTTTGCTAGTATTTTTAACTTAATGCATTATGGTTTATTAATTACCTTGTTCACTGTTTTCTTTTTATTAATAAAAGAACCAGCATTTGGGTTTGTTTATCCCTTGCAGAATTTTTTGTCACTGTTTCATTAATTTCTGCTTTTATTTCTCTTTTTCAACTTCTTTTACTTACTCATTTTCTGATTTTTTTCTGATTAGTATCAGATTTCTTAATTGTCTTTCTTCTTTAACATGAAAGGAATTTAAGATTATTAATATTATCTGACTAAAAGACTTACTGTATTTTGGCATAAAAGTCTCCTCTCTTTACAATATAGTGTGAATTTTCCCTTTTGATTTCTTCTTTGATCCAGGGGTTATCTAGTAGTGTTGCATAATTTCAGGAGAATTCTCCAAGTGATTACAAAAGATTATCAAACCACTGTTTAGCAAAGGACAAAAATCAGTACTTTTTTTCTGGTATACTCTTAAACAGGTAGTACTCAACTGGTGACACAGCTGTATCCCAAGAGCCCGTGCTTAACATAAGTCAACTTTCTGAAGTCAGTAAGTACCAAAAGAAACAACATTTTAAATGATGCAAGTTTTTTTTTAAACTAATCTCCTTAAAGTCAGCATAAAAGATAGGTAAAATTTCACAGAAGACTGTTAAAATCTAATGTTACTGACCAGGCATGATGGCTCACGCCTGTAATCCCAGCACTTTGGGAAGCCGAGGCGGGCAGATCATGAGGTCAAGAGATCGAGACCATCCTGGCCAACACGGTGAAACCCCGTCTCTACTAGAAATACAACAATTAGCTGGGTGTGGTGGTGCGTGCCTGTAGTCCCAGCTACTCGGGAGGCTGAGGCAGGAGAATGGCATGAACCCAGGAGACAGAGCTTACAGTGAGCTGAAATCGTGCCACTGCACTCCAGCCTGGGCAACAAAGCAAGACTCCATCTCAAAAAAAAAAAAAAATCTAATGTTACTAAAATAAGATTATACTAAGAGGAACTTTGAATCTCAGGGTCATCTTCTTAGCTTTCTATAGCATTTTCTAAAGAGTATCCCTCACAGATAGATGGGAAAAAAACAGTGGAAAGGAGGTTGGAAAGAGTTGCATTCTATAACGGCCACCTCCTTGGTAATCTGCATATATGTTAGCATATTAAAAACTCCAAGAAATCCCACTCATCTTAACTAAGTATTCTCTAAATGTATTTCATTACCTCATCCTATCAATCAACACCTAATAATTCTCTTTAGGAAATGCAAGCCAAACAGACAGACGTTCCTTGGAGAAAAAGACAATGTAATCAAATTATCTTCTTCTCTATGGGTTACTCACAGCCGGGGTTCCATTTAATGAGCTCGGTTTACTGTTTGCTGAATGACTTGGAGGTGTGATATGGCAACAGCAGATATAGGAGTGTCTAATGCAGCTATTCCCAGTATGGTCATATATAAGTTGAATTCTCTTAGTAAGGAGTGTCAATATTTTGCACCAAAATACAAACCTTTCTTTTTTGGTTTACAATTGTAAATGGAAATTCCTAAGATGTTGGCCCTACCCAAATTCAAATATCAAAACCCAACTTTCTGAGGAGGCCAAAAAAACCCATTAAAAGTAATACTGCTGTTGCAATACCAGTGAAAGTATATGCATAAATATGCACATGAACACACACACACCAGCATCATCAGCATTATCATTATCAGCATCATAACCATCTCTACTATGCAAAATGTCAGAGCCTGATGACTCTGACCAGTATCACCAGATCAGAGTATGTTCAGACAAATGAAGGGAGAAACTTGCCAAATGGTTGCACTATCCATATTAAACTAATAAAGTGGAACTAAACACTTATGGTTTTTATCCATTTAGTTTTATGATTTAGCTATATAATTTCGTGGTCATAAAGTAGACAGTGAACTAGGTAGAGGCAGGAAGCTTCTGAATTGTAAAAACAAAGATCAATCTACATTTATTTAGCTAAAGAACTTTCAGTTTCAAAAATTGTAAGACGTTAAATTTTATTTTATACTTGTGATAGCTACTATTAGCTGCCTACCTCTACTACCTTTCCATCTTCTTTCTTGCTAAGAGAACTCTAATTTTGTTTGGGGTAACAATGCACACACAACCTGAAGGAATAAATCAAAATTTATCTATGTCAATCATAGATCTTCTTGCTCCCCTTCATGAGATTAAGTAACTTCACCAGACTTCTTTGTAGCTATAGGTAACTATGTATGTGATCTACCCATGTGGCCAGTGAAACCTAAGGAGAAATCTGCTGGGAGGATTCTGCAAAAGATTGTTCTTTCAACATAAAAAGAGAGCCACACAAGAAGGCATTTTATCCCCATCTCATCCTTTTTGCCTAGGATACTGGTGTGAGGAAAATGATGCCTGGAGCTTGCAGCCATCATCTTATTACCATGAAGCAACAACCAAAAGCATGAGAAACTAAAATGTTTAAGACAGTAGAACAGGAAGACAGTAAGACCCTGGATCCCTGATGATATCACTGAGTCAACTGAACAAATGAACATATCTGCCTCCAGATCTCTCATTAAGTCTCGTTATCAACAATAAATATCCTGTGGTTTAAGCTTGTCTTGGGTATGCTGTCATTGCAGCCAATTGGTTCCTAACTGTGATGAAGAACATAAATTACTAATTAACACTTTAGAATTAAAATTTTAGAAGAGCAATAGGGAAAGTATGAGACTTTTAACTTTTCACTACATATAATGCTGTATTTAAATCACTTTCACAAGCGTGTAATGTTTTGTAATGTCAAGTAAGAGAATGAAAAATTAACCCTTAAAAGACAAGTAATAAAAAAAGTGATCCATACCCGTACCTTTCCGTGTATTCTCTGTCACGTCTACCCCAAACTGGATAATGTCACCGGAAAGAATTTCACATGGTGGACTTTCTTCAGAGCCTCGACTCAATCTCTGGCTATTTATAAAAGTACCATTACTACTTTTAGTGTCTTGAAGATAAAACTGCAAAAAAAAAAAAAAAAGAAAAAGAAAAGTCACATATTAATAGTAATAATTCCAAATGTACTTTTTAAAAAAGTGCTTCCAGCTTTGCCAACTATTGCAGGTGAATTTTTCCCCTATTAATTCAAACCACTCATTTCAGCTAAGGTTCTCCTTTAACATATATGAAATTAGAATCTGAAAACTAGGTGATTTAGAATTCAGCTACACAAAATGGTACAACCTCTTTGGAAGAGTTTGTCAGGTCCTCAAAATGTTAAACATAAAGTTAGTATACAACCCAGCAATTCCACTCCTAGGTATATATCCAAGAGAACTAAAAACATGTTCTCATAAAAACTTCTACACAAATGTTGGCATTATTCATAATAGCCAAAAAGGGAAAATAATCCAACTATCCATCAACTGATAAATGAATCAACAAATGTGGTAGACATTCATATAACTAAATATTATTTGGCAATAAAGGGGTGAAGTATTGATAACATGCTACAACATGAATGAACGTTTAAAACATTACGTGAAGTAAAAGAAGTCAGTCACAAAAGACTGATGTATTATAATGATTCAATTTATATGAAACATCCAGAATAGGCAAAGCTATACAGACAAAAAGCACATGAGTGCTTACAAAAGGTTGAGGTGGCAGGTAGGAATAGGGAATGAGTACTAATGGGTACAAGGTTTCTTTTTGAGGTGATGAAAATATTCTAAGATTAGTGGTGATGGCTGTACAACTCTGAATATACTATACTCAAAACCACTGAATTGTATGCTTTAGAAGGTGAATTTTATAGTATATTCCTTATATGTGAATATAGCTATTTTTTTTAAAGGAAGGGAAGACCAGCTAGACAAAATTCTATCTTTCCATCTCACTTTTTTGTTTGTTTGCTTTTGAGACAGAGTCTCTCTCTGTCACCTAGGCTAGAGTGCAGAGGCAAGATCTCAGCTCACTGAAACCTCTGCCTCTCAGGTTCAAGCGATTCTCCTGCCTTAGCCTTCCGAGTAGCTGGGACTACAGGTGCGAGCCACCACACCCGGCTAATTTTTTTGTGTATATTTTTAGTAGAGACGGGGTTTCGTCATGTTGGCCAGGCTGGTCTCAAACTCCTGACCTCAGGTGACCCACCCGCCTCAGCCTCCCAAAGTGCTGGGATTACAGGTGTGAGCCAGGGTGCCCAGCCTTTCCATCTCACTTTGTTTACTAGGATGTCTGGGTTAAATTAAAGAAAGTGTTTTTTGTTGCACAGGCAAGGGCAACTGGTTTTAGGTAATGGCTATAGTTAACAGCTATCAATCAGCTAACACAACTTGATATCAGGACTGATATATCTCACTAAATTCTTTGTGACAAAGCAGATTTGAGACACTAGAAAAATACTGGAATCAACTATAAAGGTACCAACTTTCTGACCTGCCAAATTTGCTTCTCATCACTTGGGTAACCCTCTCTCTTTAAAAATGGAAAGGATAGCAGGAGGCACAGGAAGCCTAACTATTTATTACTTACAAATCCTTAAAAAATTTCAGCACAACTGGGATCACACACAACAGACTTACTAGGCAGAGAATCACCAGAAAAAAAAGGTGTACCTTTCTTTTTGGATTTTTCTACACTCTTCAGCCCTACTTATTTAATAACACATTTTCACTGAATTTCTTCCTAAGGAAGAAAGGTAATAAGAGACCTAATACACTATATATCAAAATATACTTTTGCCATCAGGCCCTCACTTAACATTAAAGCTATGATAAAGAGATTAGTACTTTAGGCCAGTTGTGGTGGCTCACGCCTATAATCCCAGAACTTTGGGAGGCCAAGGTGGACAGATCACTTGAGGTCAGAGGTTCGAGACCAGCCTGGCCAACATGGTGGTGCATGGTGGCGTGGTGGCACGCACCTGTAATCCCAGCTACTTGGGAGGCTGAGGCAGGAGAATCGCCTGAACCCTGGAGGCAGAGGTTGCAGTGAGCCAAGATCGTGCCCCTGCACTCCAGCCTAGAAAACTGAGCGAGACTGTCTCAGAAACAAACAAAAAAAGATATTACTACTTTCATTTATAAAGGAGAAAAGTGAGATGCAGGCACATTAAGTATCTTTCAAAAGTCACAGAACTGGGGAACACAGAAGCAAGGGTTCAAATAAGAAAATTAAAAGGGCCATTTTTCCTCATTACTTCACACCAACCTTTATGTTTCATTTATCCTTCACCCCTCCCACAGCTCTCTTCCAAAATTAAATATAACTAAAGACTAAGAAGCAATCTGCAGAAAGTGTTCAAATGACATTTCATTTCATTAATTCGTAGCTGACAACTTAAAGGCCATGAGGCTGTCTATAAATGACTCATTCTCTGTTTATAATTCAAAATAGACCAACTGTTACTTTGATTAGCAGTTTGTATATCTAATTACAGACCATTAATTAAGAAAAGTGTGTTGATATTTTAAATACATTTGAAACTTACAGGACTTAACATTTCACCCTGGGAAATAAGGACAGACAATACTTTCAAGTAGGAATATTTACCCTCAAAATCTTTTCTGAACTGGAACTTAATGTTACATTGTATAAGAGAGTTTTGTTTTTTGTTTTTGTTTTTTTTAATAAATATATTCTTGGGAAATGTGGTAACGTCTGGATTCTGGTCAGGTTATGTTCAGTAATATGTACCTGGGCAAGTTAAATAGGGAATTATATGATATTTACAGTGGTTTTCAAACTTCAAGTTCTGATATATTAGTGGGTTACTAAGTCAATTTAGTGAGTTGCAACTAGCATTTTTTAAAAAAAAACATAAAATGGAACAGAATAAAAATAAAGAATACATTAGGTAAGGTTCATTACTGTTTAACACTTTGTTGAAAAACAAAAAGAAATACATGTATATATATACAACATATATATATGTATATCAACACCTCATGTTTGTAGCTCCTATATAACCCTAAAACCACAACATATTTTCGAACTTAAAAGATTTTACATTAGGGCCCAGACACAGTGACTCATGTCTGTAATCTCAGCACTTCGGGAGGCCAAGGCAGGAGAAACACTTGAGCCCAGGAGTTCAAGACCAGCCTGGACAACAAAGTGAGACCCCATCCCTACAAAAAAAATACAAAAAATCAGCTGGGCATGGTGGTGCAGGCCTGTAGTCCCAACTACTTGGGAGGTTGAGCTGGGAGGATAGCTTGAACCCTGGGAGGTTGAGGCTGCAATGAGCCATAATCACGCCACTATACTCCAGTCTGAGTAACAGCATGAACCCCTGTCTCAAAAAAAATTTTTTTCTTATATCAATATTATCCCAGGTTCTTTTCATTCTTACATGTCTATATTACTGTCCAAAGCATACCATGGTCACCTTTGGCCTCTGTTTAGCTTGAACATATAATTTACATTAGTTGCTCGTTCTTCTTCTGCTTTCAACCTGCTAATGGCTTTCAAATATCTTAGAATAAAATCCAAAGTCCTTACCATTGTAGCCCTACAGGATCTGGTCCTGGTTCCCTCACAACTCAATCACTCCCACTCTTTTCCTTCTGCATCCTTTTCAGTCACACTAACTTCTATTCATCCCCCTGACCCTCTGTACTTGTATACAGCTAGAGCACATTAGTTTAGTTCTCTACAGAAATATTTTCATTTATATAATTTAACCTTTTGCCCTTGGCTGTTTTGAAAGACTGATACATAAAAAAAAGATTCTGTACCTCTTGTAAAACAATTTACCATTAATCCGTCTACATTATGCATAGAAGTTATTCTATTTACTATCAAGTTAGGTTTCTAAGGTATAAAAATGTTAAACTAGGCTGGGCGTGATGGCTCATGCCTGTAATCCCAGCACTTTGGGAGGCCAAAGCAGGCGGATCACCTGAGGTCAGGAGTTCGAGACCACCCTGGTCAACATGGCAAAACCCCATCTCTACTAAAAATACAAAAAATTAGCTGGGCATGGTGGTGCTCGCCTGTTATCCCAGCTACTCAGTGGCAGTTGGGGGTTGAGACAGGAGAACTGCTTGAATCTGGGAGGCAGAGGTTGCCGTGAGCCAAGACCGTGCCATTGCACACTTCAGTCTGGGCAACAGAGTGAGACTCTGTCTCACTCATAAATAAATGTTAAACTGTTTGCAAGGGCCTAGAAAGGGAGTATGCTTATAGTCCCTGGGTACATTTCCAGCAAGTAGATATATTACTCGATCCTTTGTCAAATTAAAACCAGAAATACCCTTTTCCTCTATGCTGATAAACCTTCTTCTATCAGGTTTTTATTCCCTCCCCTTAAAAGAAGTTTTGACCACATTAAAAAATAATAATAATAAAGAATCTGTCGAAGTCTTAACTATCTTTCTTTCCCAGTAGCCTAAGGAATGTCCTAGCGGCTCTAGTATTTGCATTAGCCACCAGACATTCACTTTGATGTTGAACAGGTGAGTAAGGAGCTCTGAATTTAAAAACCCTGTGTGGCTTATGGCGAAAGTTCAACAGCAGCACTTTCATTGTTTTAAGGTTTTAATTCTTTCATCAACTCCTTGCTTTCCCTGAATAAACTTTAAGTTTCCAACAATCAGGCACTGATGGTGATCCTTGAACTGAAAAGTTTACCCCTGTCTCATCAGTCACTTTTCCTTGTCTCTTGCTGATTAACTTCAATGACACAGGAACAGCACTTCACAGGTTGCACAATTTGCTCTTTGGCCTTCAGAAAGTTCCTGCTGTAGATGAATTCATTCCATATCCGTATACATTTTGCATCACTTTCAACTTTGCTATAATCTGTAAATGTTTTCATTTCCATTCTAATGACACATTGATTCTTTTTAACTCTTTCTATATTGATAGGTTTTGCAATATCCAAACACCAACAGATTAATAACATTTGAACTAAAGCTTCAAAGTAAAGCACAAATATAGTAGACACACCACAGGCCAGGGGCCACAAACTCTAAGTCCATACAGGGTAGTTCTTAAGACATGAATACAGAATGGATTTGAAGTAGATAGCAGATACTGCAACAAAAATTTTTAATCTCCCTGAACCACCACCTAAAATCAGAGTGACTAAGACAGCAAAACCAAAATCCCATGGGAAACATTTGTAGCAAAAGTAGGTGACACAGTAGCCACACAAACCCCAAAATAAGAGTGGGGAACACCACCAAGAGCCACAAGACCTGCATGGAATCAGCATCTTTGCAGAATGATATACAAGGAAACAAAGTGGGCATTTGGGGACTTGGGGACAACACCAAAATAGCTATTAGGTGTTCACTGGATGGTATGGAGGCCAATTGAAAAAAAGCTGGAAATGGGAATGGTGTGGCTCAATCCAATAACGAGTGCAGGGTAAGTTCCTAAAAAGGCTGGAACAGTCTGAGCCATATAAATTCTTAAAACCAACCTACCAACCAAAGCTACCTTCCAGGATAGGGCTCCAAACTGAGGGAAAACTGCTGGGAGTGGAACCAAAATTGAGCAGAACAGGGACAATAGAGACAAGGAAAGAAAAGGTTCAGATAAAAGTAGAGAAAGGAAAAGGAAGCCACCATATTTTTAAACGTTTTACAAAAACAACAGAAGAGGGAGCTCTGTGAATTGGAAAAGTTATCCTGAACCATGACCCCTTTTTAAAGTTTAGGAAAACCAATTTCATATAAAACTTAGCAACAGAAAAGTATCAAGGTCACATCCATACAGTTATTTTAAGAAAAAAGAGAATAAGGAGCAGAATAGTATCTTTACAGATAATGAAAAACAGACCTTGGAAAGACATCAAAACTGTAAACTTCTATTTCAAAACAAGCTAAAAGACATTAGAAAAATAATTCAAGACATGAAAGAGCAAAATAAATCACAATTATACAACTCAAGAAAAGGTGAAATAACTCAAAAGAATAGAAGTAAAAGGAAAAATTTATTTTAGAAATGAATACAAATTAGAAGGATCACAAGAGTGATTAAATATAACTAATAATGCCTTAAAGTAAATAAAAGGTAAGAAGGGTAAAATTTTTTAAAACCATAAAGAATGAAGAAAGTGACATCAGCAAAATGCCAGAGTAGGCGGCTCCAAGCCTCTGTCTCCCCATAGAAACACTGAAAAACAAGCAGAAACTATCAGAACCAACTTTGTTAAAACTCTGGAAAACCGTCAAAGGTTTACAGCAACCAAGTAAAAACTGAATCAAGAAAAAGGCAATTAAAATATAGGAAAGCTTTGTGGCATTACTTACCCTAGTCCTATCCCCCTCTCCAGCACAAAATAAGTCTTGGAGACATCAGCCTGCATTTCCAGTGTGGGACACCCTGGTACCTGGTTCCAGAGGGAGCAGAGCAGACCTTAATCACAAATTATTTTGTCTAATTTTCACCTGTCTGGGGCTAAGTGAAGAACTGGTGCAAGGCTTTCATCTTTGTTTTGCCTAACTCAGAACTCATCCAAGCTGGAAAAGTAGCTGGCATTGCTTAGTAAGTGGGGTTTACCCTAGGCGGTTCAACTTTAAAAAGGTATTTTATACTATAAAAATGTTTAAATGCCCCACATTTGTAGAAAATGGAAAAAAAAAAAAAAAAAAAGAAACACACAATCATCTCAATGCAGAAAAGGCATTTGATGAAATATAACATCTTTTCACAACAAAAGACTCAGAAAGCTAACATTAGAAGGGAACTTCCTCAACATGATAAAGGGCATTTATAAAAAACCCACAGCTAACATAATACTCAATAGTAAAAGACTGAAAGCATTCCCCTTGAGATCAAGAACACGACAAGGATGCCGGCTTTCAACATTGCCATTCAACACTGTACTAGCAGTTTCTTGTCTAGAGACAAGAAAAAAAAAAGGCATTGAAACTGGAAAGGAAGAAGCAAACTACGTTTATTCACAGATGACATGATCCTATATATAGAAAACCCCATAGAATCCACACAAAAACTATGAGTTAAACAAATCCAGCAAATTTGCAGCTTACAAGGTTAACACACAAAAAACAGTGTTTCTACATACCAGCAATGAATAATTCAAAAAGAAAATTAAGAAGGCAATTCCATTTCCAGCTAGAAGAATAAAATACCTATGAATAAATTTAACCGAGGGGGTAAAAGACTTTTACATTTAAAAACTGTAAAATATTGCTGAAAGATATTAAAGATAGTCTAAATAAATATAAAGATGTCCCCATGTTCATGGATTGGAAGACTTAATACTGTGAAGGTATCAATATTATCCAAAACAATCCACAGATCCAGTGCAATCCCTATCAAAATTCCAATGACCACCTTTTCTGCAGAAATGGAAAAGTCAATCCTCAAATTCATATGGAAATTGCAAGGGACCTTGAGTAGGCAAAATAATCTTGAGAAAGAAGAACCAAGTTGGAAGATTCGTATTTCCTGAATTCAAAACTTACTACAGAGGTACAGTAATCGAAACACTGTGTTACTGACATATGGACAGATATAAAAGATCAATGGAATAGAATCTGGAGTCCAGAAATAAATCCAAACATCTACAGCCTAGTGAATTTCAAAGTCCATTCAATGAGGAAAGAATCATCTCTTCAATAAATGACGCTGGAACAACTGGAGAGACACATGCAAAAGAGTAAAGTTGGACCCCTGCCTCATACCATACACTTGTTTCCCATTCATACACTGTTCTCCTGATTTCCTTTAGTTCTTTGACCATGATTTCCTTCAGCTCTTTGGGTATAATTAAGATAACGTTTTTGTCTGATAAGTCCAATGCCCGCATTTCCCCAAGGATGGTTTCTGTCCAGTTTTCCCCCAGCAATGGGCCATACTTTCCTCTTTCTTGTATGCTTTTTAATTTTTTCTGGATATTTTGAATATTGTAATGTGGTAACTCTGGAAATCAGGATCCCTTCTCTCCCCAGGATTGCTGTTGTTACTTGATGAGGGTGGCAGTCAGCCATTTGTTTAGCGAATTTTCCAACCTATTCTTTGCAAGGATTATACTCCCTGCCATATGTGTTCACTGAAGTCTCTGTTATCTCTGCAGTCATCCAGTGACCTAACACAGATTTCCTTAAATGTCTGGATCCAATAAGAAAAGGAGTTCGAGGGAATGTTCTGTCTCTTTAAATCTTAAATGGCTAATGCCAAGTAAGTCACTTCAACTTGTGGGGGTTGAAACAGCTGGCACCTCAGCAATTAAAAATAGCAACATAATACACAATCCCCATTTTTAAAGGTCCCAAATGCCCACCCGGGGACCAGCAAGTCACACCAGGAACACAGGCAACCATTACCTGGCTCCTACGGGATTGAGGGATGGGAGATGGTAGCTACTATACCAAACACCAAAACAATGAAATTCTTTGAAACTCACCAGCCTCTTTCCTCATCAAGTACTCCCTTGGATGCTGCAAATGTTCTACTAGATTCCAGAGTTCCAAAATAGTTGCTTCAGGCAGTTCATGCCAGCTCAATAGTTATTTCGGTGGCGGAATCAATTCAGAGATTCCTACTCTACCTTTTTCCATGGCATCAGATTAAGAAACCGAGCCTCAGGCATATTAAGCAGTGTCATGGCCTCCCAGATATTGCAGATTTAACACTGTTATTCCGACAAAATTTCCACACTGCCTTTCTTCCCTACTTAAACACTCTCTGGTCTTTGATTCCAAACTTACGAAATCCCATTTCATTTATGAAGACTTCCTGAAGCAATCAGAATACAAAGAGCCAATTTCAACTCTACCTCCATCATTAAGGCAAATCACTTAGTCTGTAACATGTAGTTGGCACCCATCTTGGAGAGACTGCACATCCATAAAATCATATGCAGAGCAACCCTAAACTGAGAATAAATTAAGACAGTATGAATTAAGTACCAAAATCCTGAGAGCCTAGTGGGAAACATAGTTAGGCATAATCAGTTGCTAAGGAAGCATTTATGAGTGAGGGTGGTAATCATAATGAAAAGACAAGCAGAAAGAGGAGGAGAAGGAGGAGGAGGAGGAGGAACAGGTATTGCAGCAAATTTATATATAGCTAAGGCCCCCAGAGGGTAACAAAAACCAAACAAAGGAACAAGTGGAAAAAAGCAAGATACAGCTGTAAAGAGAGGGCCTTCGGCACTGGACTAAGAAGTTGCAGTTTCTTAAGACAGAAGGCACTACTGACAGAGTTGATGAAAATACTGTTTTAGGGAGATTAATCCAACAGCTTTGATGATCTAGCAGCTGTGTGTAGGATGAACTGCAGTGGGAGTCACTAGAAATAAGGAGACCCATGATTTGTTCACTTTTGCCACCAACAATTTAGTTGCTTCTTAGAGTATACAAACTTAGTCATTATATGCATGTTCAACATTAATTAATTTATTTATATAACCTTTCGGTTTCCTGGCTAACAAGGCATCACAAATTTAATTGTGCTACTGAAGGAGGAAATAAAAAGCTTTATTCATATTCTATAGGAAAATATATACAAAAGTGGTGAAATGTTTTCACCAAAATGAAATCTCATATGTAAACTAGAATGAAACTTGCCAATATATTACCCGAAGGTCTTACAAATGATGTTAATTTGCCAAGATTTTTTCCACCTAGTGACATTCTAGACGTGTTCACTGTACAATAAATCTTTCTTTCGGGGCCAGCTCACAAGGAAAAGTGGAGAAAGAAAAAGTATTTCTGCATGGGAACTGAGATAAGTCTCTACATGGGAGCTGAGATAAGATTATGAAAGACAGAAATAGGGAAAGTGGGAAAAATAAATTTTTAAAAGTATAATCAAAACAGTATAAAGCATACAAAACACAGAATTATTATATCTTTCTTAAATATGCTTTCGAATTAAGACAGTCCTTCACTGAGAATTCAGGACAAAGTAAATTAGATTTCTGAATCTCAGACACCTATGTTGAATTCCGAAAGCCTCTATGTACCTGTCAGGGTCATCCAAAAACTTGTAAGATCCCCCTTAATTTGCCTTAAGTCCTATAGATAAAGGAGGGCCTGGACCTTAATGGGGCCCTATTCACCAGGCAGTAGGGGCAGGAGTGAGACTGGGACATACCTAAAATGAGAATTCCTAAGATGAGGCAAGCTTGAGAGAAAACCTGGATATGGAGGACAAAGTCAACCAGGAGGAGCAGGACCAGAGAGAGTTGAGTCGCCCGCTGGAGGTATCTCCAAGGTTTGCTTACCTATCTCCCTGGAATTGCCCTTTGCAGCCTCTCTGAGATGGTCACTAGGAGGGCAGAATCAATTCTACAATGTTGGCAGAGGTCCAGATTACCCTGCAAGGCAAAGAGAGCCTGCATGTATGGAACCTTGGACCATTTGCCCTCGCGTTTACAGATAAACTTCTGAGAGATGGGGTGTGTTTGTGGGGGGAGCTGAAAGCCTACAGCAAATTCTAATTTGGCAGTGATTAGCCTATTTCCCACACCCCAAAACTGACTGGTTGATAAGAAAATTCTGATTATTTTTTCCTCTCGGGGTGTGTTAATCACAGCAAAAAGCAGCTGTTTGTCTTTGAGGCTCCTACTTAACTGATACTAAAGAACAGATAGTGATCTCAAACTCAGTCTTTTAGACACCAAAAAGTCTCTAATTACCTCAAAGGATATCAAAATTATTAATACCAATGTTTTAAATATTACATATTTTACCCAATTGTCATGTATTTTAGCATATTAGGAATAGAATGAGGGGATACTGTGATATCGTAACTATGCAATACTTTCACACTTCATGATTCTCCTCACAAAATGTTAAACCATCCTGAGGTCAGCTGAAATAAAAACAAAATAATTGCACCACCACTCTTAATCTCTGTTAAAAAATCTTCACACAGGCCGGGCGCGGTGGCTTAAGCCTGTAATCCCAGCACTTTGGGAGGCCGAGACGGGCGGATCACGAGGTCAGGAGATCGAGACCATCCTGGCTAACACGGTGAAACCCCGTCTCTACTAAAAAATACAAAAAACCAGCCGGGCGACGAGGCGGGCGCCTGTAGTCCCAGGTACTCGGGAGGCTGAGACAGGAGAATGGCGTCAACCCGGGAGGCGGAGCTTGCAGTGAGCTGAGAGCCGGCCACTGCACTCCAGCCTGGGCGGCAGAGCAAGACCCCGTCTCAAAAAAAAAAAAAAAAAAAAATCTTCACACAGACCAGGCACAGTGGCTCACACCTGTAATCTCAGTGCTTTGGGAGATGGAGGGGAAGGATCGCTTGAGCCCAGGAGTTCAAGACCAGCCTGGGCAACATGGTGAGACTTTGTCTTTACAAAAAATCCAAAAACTACCTGGGTGTGGTGGTGTGTGCCTGTGGTTCCACCTTCTTGGAGTCTGAGGCGGGAGGATCACTTGAGCACAAGAGTTTGAGGCTGCAGTGAGCTATGATGCACCACTGTACTCTAGGTTTATGACAGAGTGAGACCCTGTCTCAAAACAAACAACAAAAACAACACCTTACCCATAGAATAACAGCCTTATTTGCCACAAAAGGAAATACTTGTGATCACATTTGTGGGAAAAAAGAACAAGGTCACTAGGTTTAAAGCCTTATAAACTGTTTAATAATGTATACAATGGGCTCCATCTAAGGATCGTTGATATTGATCTATATAGTCATTAAGAGGTAGTAGAGAGAGAAACTAAAAGAAAAAAATTTCCATTAAAGATTGGTAAAATTGGAAAATCATAGGAATATGGATCTTATGGGGGGGGAATCTGCCCACACACAAAGAATTTATTTGGCAAACAAATTCAGTGGAAATGTTAAAAGACACAAATAGTACACCTGCCCAAAAAAGAACATACATAGCTTTTTAAAATGCCTTAAATTTCTAAGGTAATGAAAATAATAATGATGGCCTTTTCATTCTTTAGGCACAATCATTAAAGTTGGCATATAACTTTGTTTAAAACATCTTGGTCTTTACTCGTATTTCTTCGTTTTTAGTGATAGTTAATTCTTTGAGAGATTTATCTCCTCAAGGCTTTGAAAATTTAGACATCCACAGGTGAGATCTTTAAAAATTATAATAATTCTACTTTGAAAGACAAAGCAAACAAAGTTTCTGGGGACCATAAGTGAATAAATGGAAATAATAACAATGCAATTTATGAAACAGTCATTTTGTCTGAGATGGGAAATGACTATTTGGAAGAAGGAAAATAAACCCCTTACGTGAGTTTAGTACAGAGGCTCTCATTTTTCTGCTGCCACATGATTCAGCTGTTCAAACACCTCTCATGATATCCAGCACTTCTCAGAATTAGCAATGCTCCCAGTTAAGAATCACTAATTCTTTAAAAATTTTGAACTGAAATTTAGTAACAGAAAGTATCACATTCAAATTCTCTCTCTATGACTTAAACATAAATCCCTAGACATTTTTCCCCAGGAAGTTTTCGGAGCCAAAGCTTATGAAGGTATGAAGTTTTCTTTTAAAAGCATTGCTGATTTCTTTCACTACCATCAAAGGTAACATCACTTATATTCAGAATTCAGGTATACAGAAGTTTTAACAAAGAAAGGAAGACCAAAGAAAGAATTATTCTACGGTGACAAAAGGGTACCACATAATTTACAATAATCATTGCCAGTTTTTGAGTGTTTACCCTCTGCTTGGATAAACTACTCTGCATGCATTTTTTCACTTAATCTATAAAAACAACCTTATTAGGCAGATGTTACATTATCCCCATACTTCAGATAAAGAAATCAGGACTACGGCCAGGCGCAGTGGCTCACACCTGTAATTCCAGCACTCTGGGAGGCCGAGGCAGGCGGATCACCTGAGGTCGGGAGTTCAAGACCAGCCTGACCAACATGGAGAAACCCTGCCTCTACTAAAAATACAAAATTAGCTGAGTGTGGTGGCGCATGCCTGTAATCCCAGCTACTGGGGAGGCTGAGACAGAAGAATCACTTGAACCTGGGAGGTGGAGGTTGCAGTGAGCCGAGGTCGTGCCATTGCACTCCAGCCTGGGCAACAAGGGCGAAACTCCATCTTAATAAATAAATAAATAAATAAATAAATAAATAAATAAATAAATAAATCAGGACTAAAAGAGGTTAAGTAACTTGCCAAAGGGTCTCCTAAGTTCGTAAACTTTTCATCTCAATCATTCTGCTATACTACTTAATGTTCATCTGGCAATTTTATATCCACTATCTCTACTATTTCTCCAGACCTCCTATAAAACAGCAATGATTTTGTTCATTTTATAAATCAGTAAATTTAGGCTGACAAACCAAGTGACCCATCTATAGTCACAATGGTAAAAATAGTAAAACAGCAATCAGACCTTCTGATGCCAAATCATCAGGAAAGGTAAGCTTTTAAAAATTCCTCTGTAATCCCAGCACTTTGGGAGGCCGAGACGGGCGGATCACGAGGTCAGGAGATCGAGACCATCCTGGCTAATACGGTGAAACCCCGTCTCTACTAAAAAATACAAAAAACCAGCCGGGCGACGAGGCGGGCGCCTGTAGTCCCAGCTACTCGGGAGGCTGAGACAGGAGAATGGCGTCAACCCGGGAGGCGGAGCTTGCAGTGAGCTGAGATCCGGCCACTGCACTCCAGCCTGGGCGGCAGAGCAAGACTCCGTCTCAAAAAAAAAAAAAAAAAAAAAAAAAAAAAAAAAAAAAAAAAAAAAAATTCCTTTCAGAAATTCATTCACTACCTGCTACCACCTATTTGACACACAATTCTAATAAATTTGGGTTTTCTGGTTTCTGTGTCCATGACAGAGTAGAAGGGAACTAGCTTTTGCTCATGCTAGGAACTATGCTAGGTACTTTACATACACTACCTCATCTAAACTTCAGAACACTATGAAATAAGCAGCATCCTACATGAGCAGACAGAGTGAGGAGTTAAAACCTAAGTCCAAAGATTATACAGAAAGAACAGCAAACAAGGCCTGTTAGACTCCTCACGAATATGGCAAATTCTCTGAAGATTGGGATATCCCCAATCCTAAACAAAATGTCTTCTGAGCAGGAACCAAATAAATATTTTAAATAAATATTACATGATTGTAACATCTACAACCTAGACTCATCTCATCATTTACCCATCAGTTTCCTGAGCATCTCTTTACAGAAATTCAGTCAGCAGCCACTAATAATAGAATGGACTTGTGACCATCAGAAATCACTTAACAGTAAGTGCATAATAATGGCAATAATACTATCAGTAATAATAAATAATATCAATAAAACTTCAGGGCATCTAATGTGTCACCAATTCCTATGATTTCTGATTCAGTAAAATCTCTCAATTCCATACTGCCTTTCCCTTCCCATTACAATTCCTCTTACCCTAACCATTGCCAACATACTTCCACACTCTACACCCTCCACACTGATGCTAGACTTACTCCCTAAAACACAAACCTGATCACATTGTTTCACTTTATAAAAGGACTGCTGACCCTCTGCTGACTTCAAAATCAAGTCCAAGAGCTGTGACTTTCGAAGTCTTTCAAAATGACCCTAATCACCCTATCTAACCTAATCTTCCTCTTTTCCTCAAAATACTATCCATTCCACCCTTGCTTAACTACTAGCAGTGCCCTGTATAAGCCCCAGGCCTCTCTGTCTTTCCTTATCCTGCTCTTGGACTTCAAAAGCCCTTTGCTTCCACCCACCCGTACTCTCTACCTGTTAAAAGTCACCTTTTCTTTCTGAAGTTCAGTTTAAATATCTTAACAAATAAAATTTCTTTCAGATAACATTTCTCACAAAATAAACACTTTCCCCCAACTAAATCCAAGACTTAGGCTTTATTTCAAGTTATGCAGCTAACTCTCAAATCGCTATTTCCAAACTACACTTTGAGTACCACTATAATCTGATCTTTTCCATATAACATTCATTCCCTGTCAGTAAATTCCAAAAGGCACAAGTCACAAATGACTTCTTTAAATGTAGAAGCAATATATGATGTAATTCATACTATAAAATGGAAGCTATTAAGTTGTGATTTAACATAAAGTAGGCCATACTGTATTATATCCAAATAATGGATGCTATATGGAGCATAGCATACATTAAAGGTTTAAATTTGGCTGGGTGCTGTGGCTCACACCTGTAATCCCAGCACTTTGGGAGGCCAAGGTAGGTGGATCACTTGAGGCAAAGAGTTCGAGACCAGCCTGGCCAACATGGAGAAACCCCATCTCTGCTAAAAATACAAAAATTAGCCAGGCGTGGTGGCACACAACTATAATCCCAGCTGCTGGGAGGCTTAGGCAGGAGAATAGCTTGAACCTGGGATGCAGAAGCTGCAGTGAACCGAGATCACGTCACTGTACGCCAGCCTGAGCAACAAAGCAAGATTCCGTCTCAAAAAAAAAAAAAAAGTTTAAATTCAAGCTCTATCACTTTCTAACTTATTGTGTGACCATGAGCAACCTACTTAACCTCTTTGAGCCTCCCTTCACCTATATTTAAATCAAGGATAGCATCAGTACCTACCTCACAATGTTTGTTGTAAAGGTTAAAGGATATAAAGCATTAGCACAGTATTAGTACATAGTAACTGCTAAACAAATGGTAGCTATTATTATTAAGCTCACAGAATATGTGTAAAGACTTAATCACTTTGATTTTTTTCAGTCAGAGAACTGATTCAGGACTTTCCTTTATTGGTTAAGGTTCTTAAAAATAAGGTTCTTTGACAATTACTTAAACAGCTGATAGAAAAAAAAAAGCAAGGCTGGCACAGTGGCTCACACCTGTAATCCCAGCACTTTGGGAGGCTAAGGTGGGAGGACTGTCTGAGTCCAGGAGTTCAAGACCAGCCTGGGCAAGATGGTGAGACACTGCTCTTAAAAAAAAAAAAAAAAAAAAAAAAAAAAAGATATAAATAGATCGGTAACAGCTGAACTCTAATATATACACGTGTTAAATATATAATATATATAATATTTTATGGTTATTATCAGAATGATATGGTTATAAATAACCATAATATTTATAATATTCACAGTAATATTCATGTGTGATGGGGGCAGCGGTGTACTACTGCGTAGAATGAAGGAAGGTGCTAAGCCTTTGTCTCATAGCATGGACTGAACACCAATTATAACAAATACAAAACACTGCGATATGGGTTAGGGCAGGGGTCCCTAATCCATAGTTAGTATTGATATTGGTCTGTGACCTGTTAGGAAATAGGCCACACAACAGAAGGTGAGCGGAGGGCGAGTGAGCATTACCACGTGAGCACCACCTCCTGTCAGATCAATGGTGGCATTAGATTCTCATAGAAGCGCAAACCCTATTGTGAACAATGCATGTGAGGGATCTAGGCTGCACATCTAACTAATGCCTGATGATGTGAGGTGGAACAGTTTCATCCTGAAACCATCCCCTGCCTACCATCCATGGAAAACCTGTCTTCCATAAAACCAGTCCCTGGTGCCAAAAAGGTTGGAGACCGCTGGATTAGGGAATCCCGAAGTTTTGGAGGGTTTTTGAGACAGAGTCTTGCTCTGTAACCCACGCTAGAGTACAGTGGGTAATCACAGCTCACTGCAGCCTCAACCTCCCAGGCTCAAGAGATCCTCCCACCACAGCCTCCCGAGTAGCTGGGACTACAGGCACACATCACCACACCCAGCTAATTTTTTTTGTTTGGTTTTGTTTTGTTTTTGTAGAGACAGGCCTCACTTTGTTGCCTGGGTTGGTCTCAAACTCCTGGCCTCAAGTGTTTCTCCTGCCTCAGCCTCCCAAAGTCCTGGGATTATAGGCATAAGCCACTGCATCCAGCCCTAAGTGAAGTTATATCAAGAAGAAATTACTAGTCAGCTCTCATGTATATGTAAGTATGCTTAGAATATACAGACTAGTATATCTATAACTATTCAATTAATAGTGTGAACCAATTTATGAATAAATTAAGCTAAATAGTATTTAGCAGATGTCATAATTCCTTTTCTAAACCAGGGTCCTACTGTACTCCTGGCCCTAAGTAACAGGGCTGGAAACCCAGTCAAGCCACAGAATAATGCTCAAAAGGCTAGGCGCGGTGGCTTACAACTGTAATCTCTGCAATTTGAGAGGCTGAAGTGAGCACACTGCTTGAGTCCAGGACTTTAAGACCAGCCTGGGCAACAAAGTGAGACCTTGTCTCTACAAAAAATCAAAATATGAGGCAGGAAGACCGCTTGAGCCCAGGTGATTGAAGCTGCAATGATCCATGATCGTGCCACTGCACTCCCACCTGGGTGACAGAGATGGACGATGAAAGGAAGGAAGGCAGGCAACTGAAGGACACCCTGTGATGGGTTCACCCTGAGAGAGGGGCTTGTGACTTGGAAAGTATTGCAGGGAGAAAAAAATAAAATAGAAAAAAAAAAGAATGCTCATAGAAGGTCATAACTCACTCTATTCAAAACTCAAAATGCTACTTGGGACACCCTATAAGGATAAGGGTGTGCCATTACACCTTCCTATATTATTTGAAATTTCCATTAAAAAAAAAAAAAAAAGACACGTATGGGAAGGTACAAACAGGCACCTGACGCCAAAACTCTCAAGAGACCTAAAAAGCTCAGGAAAACAGGCAGCTAACAAGATGTTTAATATAAGTTTGGCAAAGACTAAGATTAGTGATAATTGGCTCTAGCAAGAATGTGGAGGAAACAACATTTTCATATGCATCATCTCTCAGTATCCGTGGAGAGGACTGACACCAAATTCACCATAGATATTCAAGACCCTTTTATAAAATGATGTAGTAGTTGCATAACACCTACACACATCCTTCTATATACTTTAATTCATCTCTAGACTACTTAGAATACCTAATACAAATACTTCATAAATAGTTGTTATAATGTATTGTTTAGAAAATGACAAAAAAAAAATTCTGTACATGTTCAGTACAGACGCAACCATCCTTTTTTTCCCCCAAATATTTTCTATCCAAAATTGCCTGAATCCATGGATGTGTAACCCATGGATACAGAAGGCCCATTGTCCTGGACATGAGAGTATAAACTGATACAACTTTGTTGGAAGATGACTCATCAATGTTTATTAAAATTTTAAAAGTTTATACCTGGTTGGGTATGGTGGCTTTGTAATCCGAGCACTATGGGAAGTCAAGCCGGGAGGATCTCTTGAGTCTAGGAGTTCGAGACCAGCCTGGCCAACATGGTGAAACCCCATCTCTACCAAAAATATAAAAATTAGCTGGGCATGGTGGTGCATGCCTCTAATCCCAGCTGCTCGGGAGGCTGAGGCAGGAGAATCACTTAAACTCGGGAGGTGGAGGTTACAGTGAGCCAAGATCATGCCACTGCACTCCAGCCTGGGCAACAGAGCAAGACTCGGTCACCAAAAAAAAAAAAGAAAAAAAAAGCATCCAAATGGAAAGGACGAAATAAAATTATCTGTTTGTAGATTATATAGTCCTGTATGTAGAAAACCCTAAATGGTCCAGAAAAAAACTGTTAAGAATAAATGAATTCAGCAAAGTAGTAAGATACAAAGACAATACAGGAAAACCAGTTGCATTTCTATACACTAAACAATGAACAATCCAAAAAGGAAATTACAAAAACAATCCCATTTTCGTAGCATCAAAAAGAACTAACTTAGGGGGTTGGGAAAGGGGTTAAGAAAAAAAAAGTAAAAATTGTAAAAAATTGTTAATGAATTAACTTAGGAATTAACTTAACCAAAGAGGTAAGAAATTTGTACAATGAAAACTATAAAACATCACTGAAAGAAATCAAAGAAGACATAAATAAAAACATATTCCATAATCAGAGAAGTCTTAATACTGTTAAGATGTCAACACTACCCAAAGCAATCAATAGATTCAATGTAATCCCTATCAAAATCCTAGTGAGGTTTTTTGCAAAATTAGAAATGCTCATCCTAAAACTTACACAGAATTTCAATGGCCAAAACAATCCTGAAAAAGAAAACAAAACTTGAGGATTCACACCTCCTTCCTACTACAAAGCTACACTAATCAAAGTTACACTAATCAAATACCATACTTGGTACTGGCATACAGAGAGACATGTATCTCATATTCAAAAGAATATGAATAGAATAGACAGTCTAGAAATAAACGTTCACATATACAGTCAAAAGATTCTGTTCAAGGGTGCCAAGATCATTTATTGGGAAAGAACAGTCTTTTCAACAAATGGTGCTAGGAAAACTGGATATCCACATACAAAATGATAAAGTTGGAGCCTAACATAACACTATATACAAAAATGAACTCAAAGTGGATCAATGACCTAAATGTAAGACCTGAAAGTATAAAATTCTTAAAAGAAAACATAGGGCAAAAGCTTCACAACATTGGATTTGGCAGTGATTTCTTAGATATGACACCAAAGGCAAAAGCAACAACAGAAAAGACAAAGGGGACTTCATGAAAATTAAAAACCTCTGTGTGTCAAAGGGCACTATCAATACAGTAAAAAGGCAACCCACAGAATGGGAGGAAACATTTGCAAATCATACATTTGATAAGGGATTGATACCCAGAATATATAGAGAACACCTAAAACTCAACCACTAAAAAACAAAGAACCCAATTCAAAAACAGGCAAAGGACTTGAACAGACATTTGTCCAAAGAAGATATATGATGGCCAATAAGCACATGAAAAGATGCTAAACATCACTAATCATTAGAGAAATGCAAACAATGAGATACCACTTCACACCCATTAGGATAGCTATTCTCAAAAAAAACAGAAAATAAGTGTTGGCAAGGATGTGGAGAAACTGGAACCCTTATGCACTGTTGGTGGAATGTAAAATGGTACAGCTACTGTGGGAAAGAATATGGCAGTTCCTCAAAAATGTTGAGAAAGAATTACCATATGATCCAGCAACTCCCTTTCTGGGTATATAGAAAAGTAGGGTCTCAAAGAGATACTGGTACATCCATGATCATAGCAGCATTATTCACAATAGCTAAAATGTAAAAGCAACCCAAGTGTCCATCAACAGATGAATGGATAAGCAAAATATGACATAAAAATATACGTACAATAAAATATTATTCAGCCTTAGAAAGGAAGGAAATTCTGACATATGCTACAACATGGATTAACCTTGAGGACATTATACTGAATCAAATAAGCCAGTCACAAAAAGACAAAATACTATATAATTCCACTTATTTAAGGTAGTTACAGGGGTCCAAAATCATGGAGACAGAAAGTAGAATGGTGTCTGGCAGGGATTGGAGAGAGGAGAGTTACTGTCTAATATGTAAAAACTTTCAGCTTTACAAGATGAAAAGAGTTATGGAGATGAATGGTGATAATGGTTACAGAACATTATGAATGTATATAATGCCCTGAACTGTATAGTTAAAAATGGCTACAATAATATATTTTGTTACATTTATTTTATCACAATAAAAATTTTTTTAAAAGGCAGCTTAGATATATGAGCCTAGAGTTCAGGGGAAGAAGTCTCAGCCTGAGATATAAATTTAGCTGTCATCAGCATATAAACAGAATTTAAAGCCAAGAGACAGGATGAGATCACCAAGGGAACGAGTACAGATAGACAAGAGGTCCAAGGACATGGAGCAGTTCAAAGTTTCAAGGTCAGGGAAAAGAGGACCAACCAAAGGAAATTGTAAAGAATGGCCAGTAAGGTATAAAAAGAACCAAGAGAAAGTGATATGTCCTGGAAGCTGTGTGAAAAATGTTTTCCAAGAATGTGGGAGAGATCAACAGTCAAATGATGCTGATAGATCAAGTAAGGTAAGGGACAAACGCTGACCACTGGAAATAATCTGAAAGCCACTGACGACCTTGGCAAGAACAGTATGGACGTAGTGGAGGATGAATGCCTTACCAGAATGACTGCAAAGAAAATGGACATAGAGGAATGAGAAGCCACATATATAGATAAATCTTTTTTTTTTACTTTTTTTTTAGACGGAGTCTCGCTCATCGCCCACGCAGGAGTGCAGTGGCACGATCTTGGCTCACTGCAAGCTCCGCCTTCCAGGTTCACGCCATTCTCCTGCCTCAGTCTCCTGAGTAGCTGGGACTATAGGTGCCCACCACCACGACGAGCTAATTTTTTGTATTTTTAGCAGAGACAGAGTTTCACCGTGTTGGCCAGAATGGTCTTGATCTCCTGACCTCGTGATCTGCCCGCCTTGGCCTCCCAAAGTGCTGGGATTACAGGCGTGAGCCACCGCGCCCGGCCTAAATAAATCTTTTAAGAAGTTTTGCTCTAAATGGAAGCAAATAAATGAGCAATGTTAATAGAGAAAGTGAAGTCAACAGAAGTTTTTTAATAAGAGAAAAATTGTTGCAGGATTCTTTGGGTGTCACGTTTTTGGCCCGAAACCTCTGTGGCTGGTGGTGCCCTTGCCTGAGTTTTGCTCGGGCCCATTGGGCTCATTCTGCCTACTTGGGCTGGCAGGCTGCACTCAGTTCATGCTACCAACCTGGATCCCACGCCTGCCAAGGGCAAGCCAGGCATGGAGTGGCAAGGGATGTGTGAGCAAGCAAGTATGGGGTCCAACCACTGCGAACAGGCATGCCACCTGCTGCAGTGGGGCGGGCAGCTCCAGCCTCTGCGAGGCTGTGGTAGATCAGGCTCACTGCAAGCAGCTTCCACAGCTGCCACCAGGGAATGCGGTGGCACCTGGAAGCTTGGAGTCTTCAGGAACTACAGGGAATCAAAGAGGGAGTCACACCCCTGGCTTGGGGAGCTCCAGGTCTGAGCTCCCTGAAGGGCTGCAGCTCTTCTCTCCTCTTTACCTGCAGTATGCCAAAGCAAGGGGCATGTTTCAGCCCTGTTTGTGTTATAGCTCTTTCAGCCTTGCCTTTCGGCAGGTCCCAAGTTCTTGTCCTGTGTCCAGGAAGAAAGGGGTAGGCAGACAAGTGGAGGGTAAGCAAGGCAAAGAGGAGCTTTATTGAGTGACAGAATAGCTCAGAGGAGGCCCTGAAGTAGGTAGCTCCTCTCTACAGGCAGGTCATCTCAACATCTGCTCAGCTCTGGCTGAGCCCGAGGCTTTTATGGGCCTCAGAGGGGAGGAAATGTGAGCCAGCTGGTCTGTGAGCAGCCATGAGCGGGACCGGAAAAGGCACCACAAGTTCTTGCTTCTGTCTGTAGAGCTGGCCCCCAGCCTTTAGGCCCTCACTGGTCTGAAGGCAGAGTCTCACCAGGGACCCAACCCCTTCCACCCAGGAACCTGTCTGCCTCCTGCTGCTGTTCATGGTACCCAGGCTGTAGGTGCCAAGGGGTACCTGCAGGCTAGTGCTAAGCTTCCCTCAGCCCTCATTGGTTTCCTTCCTATGTTTGTTGGCACCCAAAGTCCAGAGGGGGCTGAGGTGACAGAAGGCTGGTGTGCCAGCACTGCCCTGAGCATGTGCATACCTGGCTGGTCTGTGACAGCACCTGGGCTCCACTCTGACTTTGCTCTGAGATCAAAAGGGTGCCAACAGCAGGGAGAGGCCAGGAACTGGGAACAGGCACTTTGAAGCCTGTGAGGGCAGGGGGGCCTTCCTTCCTGGGCCTCCAAGAGTGCAGGGATGCCTGGGTCCACAGCCACAATTTGGGTGGCTGCAGCTGCACCTGGGGGTGTGAGGGGTAGGCTCCTGCCTACTCCATGGAACGGGAGGCCGGGGTGTGCAGCTGAGACTTGGGTGGCTGCAGCTGTGCCCAGAAGGGCAGGGCTCATGCCTGCTCCCTGCCTCCACCAAGAGCACAGGGAGGCCAGGGTCCATAGTCATGACAAAGAAGGGCATTACATAATGGCAGAGGAATCAATTCAACAAGAAGAGCTGACTATCCTAAATATATATATGCATCCAATACAGGAGCACACAGATTCATAAAACAAGTTCTTAGAGACCTACAAAGAGACTTAAACTGCCACACAATAATAGTGGGAGACTTTAAACACCCCACTGTCAATATTAGATCAACGAGACAGAAAACTAACAAGGATATTCAGGGCTTGAACTCAGTTATGGATCAAGTGGACCTAATAGACATCTATAGAACTCTCCACCCCAAATCAACAGAATATACATTCTTCTCAGTACCACATGGTACTTATTCTAAAACTGACCACATAATTGCAGGTAAAACACTCTTCAGCAAATGCAGAAGAACAAAAATCATAATAAACAGTCTCTCAGACCACAGTGCAATCAAATTAGAACTCAAGATTAAGAAACTCACTCAAAACCACACAACTACATGGAAATTGAATAGCCTGCTCCTGAATGACTCCTGGGTAAATAAAGTAAGGCAGAAATCAAGAAGTTCTCTTAAACCAATGAGAACAAAGAGACAACACACCAGAATCTCTGGGACACAGCTAAAGCAGTGTTAAGAGGGAAATTTAAAGCACTAAATGCCCACATCAGAAAGCTAGAAGGATCTCAAATCAACGCCCTAATATCACAATTAAAAGAGCTAGAGAAGCAAGAGTGAACAAATCCAAAAGCTAGCAAAAGACAAGAAATAACTAAGATGAGAGCAGAACTAAAGGAGACAGAGACACAAAAAACCCTACAAAAAAAACTATGAATCGAGGAGCTAAGTTTTTGAAAAAATTAACAAAATAGATAGACTGTTTGCTAGACCAATAAACAAAAGACAAGAATTAAATAGACACAATAAAAAATGATAAAGGGGATATCACCACTGACCCCACAGAAATACAAACTACCAACAGAAAATAAACAACTCTATACAAATAAATCAGAAAATTTAGAAGAAATAGATAAAGTCCTGGACACATACACCCTCCCAAGACTAAACCAGGAAGAAGTTGAATCCCTGAATAGACCAATAACAAGTTCTGAGATTGAGGCAGTAATTAACAGCCTATCAAACAAAAAAAGCCTAAGACCAGAGAGATTCACAGCCAAGTTCTACCAGAGGTGCAAAGAGGAGCTGGTACCATTCCTTCTGAAACTATTCCAAACAATTGAAAAGGAAGGATTTCTCCCTAACTCATTTTATAAGGCCAGCATCATCCTGATACCAAAACTCTGGACACAACAAAAAAAGAAAACTTCATGCCATTGATGCAAAAACCCTCAGTAAAATACTGGCAAACCAAATCCAGCAGCACATCAAAAACCTTATCCACCACGATCAAGTTGGCTTCATCCCTGGGATGCAAGGCTGGTTCAACATACGCAAATCAATAAATGTAATCCAGCATATAAACAGAACCAATAACAAAAGCCACACGATAATCTCAACAGATGCAGAAAGGTCTTTGATAAAATTCAACATCCCTTCATGTTAAAAACTCCCAATAAACTAGGTGTTGATGGAACATATCACAAAATAAGAGCTATTTATGACAAACCCACAGCCAATATCATACTGAATGGGCAAAAGCTGGAAGCATTCCCTTTGAAACCCAGCACAAGACAAGGATGCCCTCTCTCACCACTCCTATTCAAATAGGAAGAATAAATAGGCAACCTACAGAATGGGAGAAAATTTTTGCAATGTACCCATCTGACAAAGGTCTAATATCCAGAATCTATAAGGAACGTAAACCGATTTACAAGAAAAAAACAAACAACCCCATCAAAAAGTGGGCAAAGGACATGAACAGACACTTCTCAAAAGAAGACATTTATGCGGCCAACAAATATATGAAAAAAAGCTCAACATCACTGATCATCAGAGAAATGCAAATCAAAACAACAATGAGATATCATCTCACACCTGTCAGAATGGTGATTATTAAAAAGCCAAGAAATAATAGATGCTGGTGAGGCTGTACAGAAATAGGAACACCTTTACACTGTTGGTGGGAATATAAATTAGTTCAACCATTGTGGAAGACAGTGTGGTGATTCCTCAAGGATCTGGAACCAGAAATACCATTTAACACAGCAATCCCATTACTGGGTATACAACCAAAAGAATATAAATCATTCTACTATAAAGACGCAAGCACACATATGTGTACTGCAGCACTATTTACAATAGCAAATACATGGAACCAACCCAAATGCCCATCAATGATAGACTGGATAAAGAAAATATGGTATGGGCGTGGTGGCTCATGCTTGTGGTCCCAACACTTTGGGAGGCTGAGGTGGGTGGATCACTTGAGGTCAGGAGTGCAAGAACAGCCTGGCCAACATGGTGAAACCCTGTCTCTACTAAAAATACAAAAAAATTGGCCAGGCATGGTGGCACATGTCTATAATCCCAGTTATTTGGGAGGCTGAGGCAAGGGAATCGCTTAAACCTGGGAGGCGGAGGTTGCAGTGGGCCAAGATTGTGCCACTGCACTCCAGCCTAGGTGACAGAGCAAGACTCCGTCTCAAAAAAAAAAAAAAAGAAAAGAAAGAAAGAAAAGAAAATGTGGTACATAAACACCATGGAATACCATGCAGCCATAAAAAGGAATGAGATCATGTCCTTTGCAGGGACATGGGTGAAGTTGGAAGCCATCATCCTCAGCAAGCTAACACAGGAACAGAAAACCAAACACCACATGTTGTCACTCATAAGTGGCAGCTGAACAATGAGAACACATGGACACAGGGAGGGGAACAACACACACCAGGGCCAGTCGGGGGGCGGGGGACGAAGGGAGGGAGAGCATTAGGACAAATGGCCAAAGCATGCAGGGCTTAAAACCTAGATGACAGGTCGATAGGTGCAGCAAACCACCATGGCACATGTATACCTATGTAACAAACCTAGACATTCTGCACTCGTATCCCAGAACTTAAAAGTAAAATTTACAAAAAAAAAAAAAAAAAAAAAATTACCCTGTTTTACATACTAACAAGAACAGAGAAAAGGAGCACTTGGCCCAACCCTGAGAATTAAGAGGATTCCTGAAGGAGCTGTCCCATGCTGAATCATAAGGCTGAGTAAGAGTGAGTCAGGGGAAGCAGGGAGGGGATTGAAACATCATGAAAAACAAAGGTAAGACACAGCATAGTGTGGGGTTGGTCAGGGGAGTCGAGAGGACTAGTGTGTGATGTATGAGACTGAGAATGACAGGAGATGAGGCTAGAGAGGTAAGCAGTCCCCAAGTCTTTTAGGACATATCATGCAGTACAACCTTTATCAGATAGAGAACTTAGGACTATAGGGTTTAGGCAGGGACGTCCTGAGATCAAACTGATATTTCATTCAATGAAGAAGTACCTTGAAGAGTACCAGACTAAAACAGTTGGAGACCAGTTAAGAGGCTACTGAAATAAACCATAAGGCCCTGAATTAGGACAGTGTTAGAAGTAGTAAGAGGGGCTCAGTGACAGAAACTATGTGTTCAGTGATAAAGGCAGCAGTTGGTAGCTTGGGCTACTGGACAGGTAACACCAGTATCTGTATTTGGAAATACTGGAGCAAGGGTGGATACTGAATGAATCACTTCAGTTTTGGATATGTTGCTTTTAGATTCACTATAAGGACATCTAGTAAGTAAAGGCAGAAAATTCAGGCTTCAGGGCTCAATATATCTAAAAAGCATCCACATTTGAATGGTCACCAAAATTATTCTAATATATAAAATGATCCAAAAATAACACTAACAGAGAAAACAATGACTGAACATTTAGGAACACACATTTAAGGAAAAACCAGTGGAAAAAAATGCTTGAAGGGATTTCATATAGTCAAAAAGGTACAAGGAAAATCAGGAAAAGTACCATCCAAGAGGCCAGGGAAACAGCCAACGGCTAATACCTCCAACCAGTATACAAAGAGAAACCACAATGACTTGAAAAAGCCAACAGAGATCACAAGAGATCAAAAAAAGTCACATCAAATAACAATCTAGACTCTCTAATTCTGTTGTATTAACTCCTTGAAAATTAGCAGAACCTACTGGGACATTTCTTTCTGAGGTCTTAAAGTCGTGAAGCCAATCTGAGTACAAAAGACTAAAAAGACCAAACACAGATGTATCCCTACCTATAGGAGAAGATCATTTACAGTGGTAGATTATTTACAGTGAAGAAAATTATTATTATTGTAGTAAATTGGTACTACATATTTTTTATTTTTATTTTTTTGATTCAGGGTTTCACTCTGTTGCCCAGGCTGGAAAGTAGTGGCATAATTATGGCTCACTGCAGCCTCGACCTCCCAGACACAGGTGATGTTCCTACCTCAGCCCCCCAGGTAGTTGGGACTACAAGTGCACACCACTACACTCAGCTAATCTTTTGTATTTTTTGTAGAGATAAGGTTTTACCATTTTTGTAGAGAGGTTTCACCTAGGCTCAAGTGACCTCCTGCCTCAATCTCCCAAAGTGCTGGGATTATAGGCATGAGCCCCCACACCTGGCCAATGTATTTTTAATAAGTCAAAACTTATTGTCAGCGCAATAAAACAAATAGAAAATTTTTTATTTTATCATTCCTGACTTCTTAATCATCACACATTACCTCCTCACCTATGACTTCAAGTAAGCTCAACTACTGACAGTATAAATGTCTTACAGCCCTATATAACAAGGAAAAGCATTTAAGCATGGATGACGTAGAAACCTATGCTAGTAATTAGACAAAAATAATACAAATACAATAAAAATGTATCAGAAATGGAAATAATCTTTGATGTTAGATGAAAAAAGATGAAAAAAGGTGAAAATAAATAGAGCAAGAGTCAATTTCTGTTTCTTGCTTTTGGCTCTACTTTATCACTTTCTGGCGGACAACCTGTCAAACTAAAAAATCACTTACTCTTAAGATGACTGTACTATGCTATACTAACTGGGAGTGACTCATAAATGTTTGGTCCCACCCATACAGAAGAACTCTACAAGGAACTTTTAAAAAGTCAACAGGAAGCATATTTTCAGATGAGCACTTAAAGCAAAATCAGTAAAGAGTAGAAAGGACGTAACAGAATTATTTACTTGAAATGGAAAAGTTAATTGCATTTTCTTGGAGTGGGGTGCAGGAAACTCCCAAGGTGTGAGTCACTGGATTAAAGAACAACTGGATTCAGGATTTAGGCGAGCTAGAAAAGCAGGATTCAGAACACAGCAGAGCAAGTATGCAGCTCTCTGGCCCAAAAAGAAAAAAACCCATGTTGGATGTGTGCCTCCAGAGTTTGAGTCAGACAGAGAGAAAGACAGCGGAGAGGAAGGCATGGATAGATTTGACTTCAGCACATGGGAGAATCTAAAACTGTTTTATCTTTTGGTTTATTTCTTCCTTTATTTATATAGTACTAAAATATTTAAATTACATTCAAGCAAACAAGAATGAAAGCTATTTCAAAATCTCACATCTACAAGGATCTAGATGGCTTTGCCACAATGCTTGGCACACAGACTAGACCAACGAAGTTAATGTCATCACAACCTCTCTAGCATTAGCACTAACTTGATTTTGTTAATTTAGTATAACCAACAAATTTATAAAATATCTATTGCTATAGTTACTAGCAAGGAGGAATGCCTGTTTATTCACTAGAGTACATGCATTCATCTTGAATAAACTGACTACTTAACTCCTTGGCCTATTTATCTATCATAATCTTGATGGCCTTTTTTTAATACTGGAAAGAGAATTTACATATCTTATATACTCATGTTTCTGTCCTAATGAATGCAAACATGCCCAATTTCCATTTTTGTCATTTTTCATGGAATCAAAGTTTTCAAAGTTTATTTAGATGCTCACTGTTTTTATTTGCTTTCACTTGGTTTTAGACTGTAGTAGTTGTTCATCTACCAATAAATTCTGAAGTAGTTTTCATTACTACAGTCATACCGCATGTTTTAGAACTTTTCATTTACCTGCTCCAATCACTGCACTTTAACTCTCTTATACCATTTAATTATGTATTTCTTCTCAAGTATAGTGCTATCATCCATTTTTTAAAAGAAACTTTTCTTGTGGCTAAGCAATTACATAAAATTAAATGGGCTCCAGGCAATCCTACTCCTAGAGAAATTACCCAAGAGAAATGAAAGACACAAAGAATTGTACACAAATGTTCCTGGCAGTATTGTTCATAATAATCAAAAATTGGAAGTAATCTGAATGTCCATCAAACACTACATAAACAAAATATAGTATAGCTGAAATAAAAATGAATTAACTATTGATAGATGCTACAACATGCATGAACCTCAAAAACATAATGCTAAGTGAAAGAAACCAGCCAGATACAAAGTCTACATATTATATGACATTATTTGTTTGAAATTTCTAGAATATGCAAATCTATTATGGACAAAGAGCAGGGCAGGCACGGTGGCTCAAGCCTGGGAGGCTGAGGTGGGTGGATCACTTGAAGTCAGGAGTTCGAGACCAGCCTGGCCAACATGGTGAAACCCTGTCTCTACTAAAAATATTTTAAACAATTAGTCAGGCTTGGTGGCACAAGCCTGTAATCCCAGCTATTCAGGAGGTTGAGGCAGGAGAATCATTTGAACTCAGAAGACGGAGGTTGCAGTGAGCTGAGATCATGCCACTGCACTCCAGCCTGGGCAGAAAGAGCAAAACTCCATCTTAAAACAAACAAACAAACAAAAAACATACACACACACACACACACACACACAAAGAGCAGATTAGTAGTCGCCTAAGGCTGGCTTTGGGATATAGAATTAACAGCAAATGACACAGGGAATTTTTTTTGGAGTGATGCAATTATTTTATAGCTGAATTACAGTGATGGTTGCGTAACTGTATAGAATTACAAAAAAATCATTGACTTCAAGTATTTGACTTACGTTTATAATAAGTGAATTTTATGGAATGTAAATTATATCTCAATGAAGCTGTTTCTAAGAAGGCAAAGAACAGAAGAAGGATAAAAACAACAAAATATAAATATACACACATATTTTAAATAACCTTGAAACATAAAAATTTAAGGGAGTCAATTTGTTACTGTTGAATGTAGCAAGAAGTATTTAAATAATAAATATTCAGTGCTTCCAAGAGTACCATAAAAGAAACTTTTCACAAGCTGATCATCACGAGAATGCAAATGGGCACAACCTGTTGTGCCAACTGGCACAAACTACTGGAAAGTAGTTTGGCAAGGCATACCAAGAGAGCATTAAAAATGTGCTCTTTGATCTACTTCTGAGAATCTACCCTAAAGAAATAATTTAAAAAATGAATAAAGATCAGGGTATTAAGATACTGAGCAAAGCATGATTTACAATGGTTAAAAAAATAGTAAAAACAGTAAATATTCAACAATGGAAGAATGGACAAGAAAATTATAGCCTATCCATGAATACTATGTTCCCTTCAAAAATGTCTATGGGCCTGCAGCCTGGTGCAGAGTATAATAACATCCTGGCCACTGCTGCTTGCACTAGAGAGGAAGATGCCCACCTCCATCTCACCCTGTGTGGTGGGCTCACCCAGAAGCCAGCTAGCAGAGTGCTGGTAGCGTTCTGTAATTTTGCAAATGAGGCAAACTTGAAATTAAGAAATGTAACCTCAATGGTTGGAAGAGGGCTCTCCTATCACAATAGTGCTCACCAGGGAAGACGGACTCAAATATTAGAGGATGATGCAGACTGTTCATCAAATGGAATTAAAAAATGGACCCTTCTGTTTATACAGCTTATTTGCTGTATATTGTCACCAAAAATGACAGAAATTATTCATATTTCTGTCATTTTTGTGATGTCAGGAAGATTGCTGGGATGAGGAGGAAGGGAAGGACTTGAAGCCAGGATAAATTCCACAGATCATCTCATCACAGCCTGTTAGGCTCACGGCTTTAGCTTTACTCGTGAACTTTCTGTCCTAGAAATTCTTGCAGAGCTTACAGGACAAAGAGGAGGTTGTGCTAAAGGAAAAGTAGGATCAATGCATATGTATGCCAAGAACTTCTACAGGTGCCATGGCATTGTCAGAGCTCAGGTCTCCTGGGAGCTGCTATTGGCTTGGCCTGTGAGTATAACGGAAAAGATGAGGTCTGAATGACTTTATATTTGAGGCCTACGATACAGCCACTTTGTGGAAATTACCTCATATTTTCATCTGTGAGAAAAAAACTGCTATGGAATAAGGGCATCTGTTGAGACAGCAGCACCTCGCACTGATTACTGTAAGAGAGGCAATTTTGTACCTGGACTAAGATAGATAGAATGAATATTCTATGTGTCCATGAGGCAACAAAGTTTGCCTGTTGTATATCTGGAAAGGGGACCATACTGAAGAAGCTGCAGACTTACCATTATCAAGGCACAGTGTAAGTGATCCTGGAGTCAGTTGTACATAAGAAGAAATTCAAGAAGCAAGAGGACTGACTCTACTATGCTTCTCGAAGATAAAATGGTAAATAGCAATCTTGCCAGTGTTAAAGAATAAATGGACAGCCGGGCAGGGTGGCTCACGACTGTAATCCCAGCATTTTGGGAGGCTAAGGCAGGTGGATCACTTGAGGTCAGGAGTTCGAGACCAGCCTGGCCAGCATGGTGAAACCCCGTCTCTACTAAAAATACAAAAATGAGCCAGGTATGGTGGCGGATGACTGTAATCCCAGCTACCTTGGGAAGCTGAGGCAGGAAAATCGCTTGAGCCCAGGAGGCGGAGGTTGCAGTGAGCTGAGATGGCGCCACTACACTCCAGCCTGGGCTACAGAGCGAGACTCTGTCTCAAAAAAAAAGAATGAAAGGAAACCGATGTTGATACAACTGATCCCAAACTGCCTTTGGAAGAATTAGGCCAGTACATTTATTGCATTTCGAAGTTTATGACGTAAATCAGTGGATCCAGTTTAAGTAGATTTTTATTTTTTTAAGACTGGGTCTTACTCTGTTGCCCAGGCTGGATTGCAGTGGTGCAATCATAGCTCACTGTAACCTCAAATCTCTGGGCTCATGCAATCCCGCTGCTTTAGCCTCCAGAGTAGAATCAGATCATTCTAAGGGAGACTGTAAATTTACTATTATGCCTCAATGGAACATCCATGGTCAACTGTAAGAAACTTTGTATTCTTAACTTTGTTAAAACAAGCAAATCAAAAAGCTTGCGAATATGTTTGTACTATGGCATAAAATAAAGTTTTAAAAGTTGGGAAAAAAATTTAATGAGTACCAAAGGTCCAGTGGTGCAATAAAAAACACATTGTCCTGATGTTCCAGAGCTTCCCAATTTTCCTCCACAGAAGCAAACATGTTATCAGCCTCTTATATATTAAAAAATGGAAATTTTAACTGAAAAAAAAAAAAGAAAACCAGCAAACACAAAAAGCTCAAGATGTTTAAAGGAAAAGCTCAAAAATTCTTACTTTCAGAAAGGAAAACATGTGGAGAGGAATATAAATACTAAGTAATTAACAGGACCCAAGTTAGCAGAAGATACAAAAAGTAAACACGGGTAATTTGGAGGCATTGAGTTAAATCTCTGCAACACATAGGGTAGCAATTCTTTGACCTTAGGCAAACAACATCCTAAAATAAAATCCAGTCCCTAAGGCAAGAGCCTTTTCCTCCACCAGTAGGTCACAAAACTGTCTTGGGCTGGCTTTACCTAACTGTCAAGCCAGAAGACACAATACCTCACTCCTGTAATGGGTTAGCTAGGTATATTTAATGAACAAAAGTTACTACGGTTAGCAAAGAATATCCTTTAACATCTGTGATAAGTATCCCTTAATATCTGTTATTGTATCCCTTAACTGTGGCAAACTCCTACCTTTTGCTTCCTGGCAATGTTACTCTAACTTACACTCTAACACAGAAATGATGACTGGACTCCTGCGTTGGGCTGCTTCTGTAGCTACACCATGCAGAGATGGGGTGAGCTTCTGAAGATCTAAGAATAAATATATTAAAATATAATTTCCATTCTTACCCCTATAAGGAAATAATATAATCATGTTTATTACGACTGCAACTATAAACTGAGTGAGGTACTCCAGAGTGACTTGCTCACTGATATTTCCAAAGCAATACGATAACTGAGTCACTATTCACTGAAGACTTATCTCATATAGACAGTGAAATAAAATAATATTATAAAAGTAACATTTCTGCAGTCTTTGTTCAGAGTTCCAAAAGTGAATTTCAATATGGTTGGTGACTCTGAAAGTGATTTTTAGATTTATCTCTTAATAGCATTTGGCTACATTTCTTTTTCTGGGATTAAGTTAAATAACATCTATGCATCAATTGAGTTAAACTAGAGGTCATGCTTTACCAACTTTTAGCTGAGTTTATGTTATAATGTTAGCTTTTCCTAGAATAGGCTAGTCAACTGAGCTATAATATGTATTCTCTTGGGTTTTATGCCATTTCCTAAATTTAAAATTAAAACATCAGTTGAAGGAAAATAGCTACAACCTAACAGCCCATGCAACTTAGATTAAGCTACATACAACATTAGTTTCAAAACAAAGAGCCAGAAAACACTCTAGAAAATCAAGTGTGAGATTTTTAGTGCTAAAAAGGACTACAAAATGCCCTCATCAATGAGGTAACTTAGGGCCCCAAAGCAGCTGCCTATATAAGAACAAGACAAGTAAACAAAACAAGTCCAAAGTCCACAATATTCAACTTCACAAATAGATAGCCTCAGCAATCCTGAAAATATCTAAATAAAAAATTAGTTAAACTTTCAAATGATAGACAAATTCAAGAAACCACCCACCTAACTAAAAATATTCTTGGTAATAAATGACTGCTTAGAAAGCAGCTTACATACCAATAAAATTAGTTAACATTTATTTAGTTTTTACTGTGTGCCATGCCATGTATGCCTTTACATATATTAACTCATTTAATTCTCACAGCCCCATGAGGTATTACTATTATCTGCACTTTATAAATGAAAAAACCCCTAAGGCACAATGAAGCTAAATTTCTTGCCAAAAGTCACCAGGTAATAAGAGGTGAAACTAGGATATGAACTCATGCAGTGACCTCCACAACTGTCATCCCTAATTCCTCACTCCTGACTTCCAGATCTTTACCACTCTACCATACAGTCTTTATTTTAGTCCAACTCATCACTTTGCAGATAAGCAAACTGTGCTCCTCAAGGAAGAGATAAAATTCATTCAAGGTTTATAACTATTTAATAACATAACTGGTACTAAACTCAGGTTTCCTATTCACATTATGAGGTTTTTCACCACACTTAATCTTTTTCAAAAATAATTTTACTTTGTTTTTTCAAGTATAAAATACTCATTGTTGAAATCAGAAGAATATAATAAAGTACAGAAGAAAATTGAAATAACATCTCCCAGCTTCCAAGAATAACCACTGTCAACAGTTTAACATATTGCTTTATATGCATTACACGACTAACATTCCACTCTCCTGTCTCGTTTTTTGTTTTGTTTTGTTTTGTTTTGGAGATGGAGTTTCATTCTTGTTGCCCAAGCTGGAGTGCAATGGCGCAATCTTGGCTCACTGCAACCTCCGCCTCATGGATTCAAGTGATTCTCCTGCCTCAGGCTCCCGAGTAGCTGGGACTACAGGCACCCGCTACCACGCCCGGCTAATTTTCTTTTTTCAGTAGAGACGAGCTTTCTCCATGTTGGTCAGGCTGGTCTCAAACTCCCGACCTTAGGTGATCTGCCCGCCTCAGCCTCCCAAAGTGCTGGGATTACAGGTGTGAGCCACCGCACCTGGCTTTTTTTTTTTTTTTTAAAGATACAGGATCTCACTCTGTCACTTAGGCTGGAGGGCAGTGGTACAATCATAGCTCACAGTAACCTCCAACCCCTGGGCTTAAGTGATCCTTCTGCCTCTCAGACTCCCAAGCAGCTAGGACTATAGGCACAAGCCACCATGCTTGGCTACTCTAAAAAAAAAAAAATTGTAGAGATGGGGGGTCCTACTACGTTGCCCAAGCTGGTCTCAAACTCCTGGCCTCAAGTGATCTCTCACCTCAGTCTCCCAAAGTGCTGAGATTACAGACATGAGCCACCATATCCAGCCCCTTGCCTTGAATTTTTAAAAAATTTTAGAGACATATTCTACATATAGTTGTGTTTTTGACATTTTCACTGATATCATCCCATGGCATTAAATATTTTTGACAATGTGACTTAATGGCTATATGACATTTCATAAATTTCATTAATTTATTTAACCATATGTCTACTGACTATATGTGGTTACTTTTACAATCAGTGTCTGTGATGAAACTGTTATACACACATCTTTATGTAACATCTCTGATAATGTTCTTAGATTAGGTCTCTAGAAATGACATTACTGTGACTTAAAGGGTATAACAGCTAATACTTATATGGTGATCATTGCAAAACCATTCTAAGTGCTTTGCAGATATTCTAAGTTATATATATCCACAGATATTCTAAATGCTTTACAGCTATATCCTAGCTAATCCTTGCAATAGTCCTATGAGGGAGGAAATGAAGGTCCAGAGAGAACAAGTGACTTGTCCAAAATCAGCCAGGAAGTGACACAGCCACGATTCACACCTAGGTAATTAGGCTTCACGATCCATGCTCTTAATTACTAGGCTAGACTATTCTAATTCCACACTCTTTCAACCACATCATGCAAAGTCTCCTGGAAGTTTATTACAAATACACAAAACAGCTGAGGAACTTTTATTTTACTAAACATCCCAGAAGACTCTACCGTTTGAAAACTACTATCCTGATCTTAACAACAACAAAAAAGAGCAGAACACTTAATAAAACTCCTCCCATAAAACCTTTGATAGTTATATTGGTGGATGTTTTAAATACAGAAGCGAGAATCAAGTAAGAGAGTACTAAAAATGGTCAAAATACATGTTCATGGCCTTAGATTAGGCAATGGCTTCTTAGAAATGACACCAAAGGCACAAGTGACAACATAAATTAAAAATGTTTTAATTACTAAAAATTACTTATAAAAATAAAAATAGATAAATTGGACTTCATAAAAATTAAAAATGTTTACACTTTAAAAGATACTATCAGGACGAATACTATATGATTCCACTTACTTGAGGCACCTAGAATAGGCAAAGTCCTAGAGACAGAAAGTAGAAGAGATGTTACTAGGGGCTGGGGGAGGGGAAAAAGGAGAGTTTTTATTTAATGGGTACAGTGTTTCTGTTTGGGATGATGAAAAAGTTCTGGAACGCCGGGCGCGGTGGCTCACGTCTGTAATCCCAGCACTTTGGGAGGCCAAGACGGGCGGATCATGAGGTCAGGAGATCGAGACCATCCTGGCTAACATGGCGAAACTCCGTCTCTACTAAAAAATACAAAAAATTAGCCGGGTGTGGCTGTAGTCCCAGCTACTCAGGAGGCTGAGGCAGGAGAGTGGCGTGAACCCAGGAGGCAGAGCTTGCAGTGAATTGAGATCGTGCCACTGCACTCCAGCCTGGGCGACAAAGAGAGACTCCATCTCAAAAAAAAAAAAAAAAAGTTCTGGAAATGGGGGTTATAGTTGCACAACACTGTGAATGTACTTAATGCCAATGAAATGTACACTTAAAATTGTACAAATGGTACATTTTATGTTATGCATATTTTACCGCAATCAACAAAAAAAGATACCACCAAGACAACCCACAGAATGAGAGAAAACACTTATAAATCATTTATCTGATACAGGAATTATATCCTGAATATACAACTCAACAATAAAAAGATAATCCAATTTTTCTTTTCTTTTTCTTTCTCTTTGTTTTTTTTTGAGACAAAGTCTCTCTCTGTTGCCCAGGCTGGAGTACAGTGGTGTGATCTCAGCTCACACTGCAACCTCTGCCTGCCAGGCTCAAGCCATTCTCCTGCCTCAGCCTCCTGAATAGTTGGGACTACAGGCGCACGCCACCATGCCCGGTTAATTTTTTGTATTTTTAGTGGAGATGGGGTTTCACCATGCTGGCCAGGCTGGTCTCAAACTCCTGACCTCGTGATCCACCTGCCTCGGCCTCCCAAAGTGCTGGGATTACAGGCGTGAGCCACCATGCCCGGCCCCAATTTTTCAAATAGATATAAATCAATATTTCTCCAAAAAAGATACATACAAATGTCTGATAAGGACATGAAATGATGCTTAATTATTAGTCATTAGATTATCAGATTATTAGTCATGAGAGAAATACAAATCAAAATCATTAGATAACATTTCATACCCATCTGATGGCTACAAAAAAGACCAACATTAAGAAATACTGACCAGGAAGTGGAGAAATTCCTGGTGGGAATGGTTTAGGCACTTTGGAAAACATTTCGGCAGTTCCTCAAAATGTTAAACATGGAGTTAACATATTACCTAACAATTCCATTCCAAGGTATGTAGCCAAGAGAGCTGAGCACAAATTCACACAAAAGCTTGTATACAAACTTTTTTAGTGATATTATTCATAACATCTGAAAGTAGAAAATAGAAACTCAAATGTCCATCAGCTGATTAATGGATAAATAAAATGTGGTAGCTATCTCCACAATGGAATTTTATCCAGCAATGCAATACCTATATAAACTAGAACTTAGAGGAACCTTGAAAATGCTAAATGAAAGAAGCCAGACACAAAAGACCACATGTTGTATCATTCCATCGATACAAAATGTCCAGATAGGCAAATCTAGATACAGAAAGCAGATTAGTGGTTGCCAGGGTCTGAAGGGAGGAGAAAATGGGTGTGTGTGTGTGGGGGGGGGGGGTGACTGCTGATGAATACAAAGTTTCTTTTGGGGGTGATGAAAATGTTCTAGAATTAGGTAGTGGTAATAGATGCACAATTTTTGTGAATATACTAAAGACCACTATAGTGTACACTTAAAAAGTAAAAATGAACTAAAGGCCGGGTGCAGTGGCTCACGCCTGTAATCCCAGCACTTTAGGAGGCCAAGGCGGGCGGATCACGAGGTCAGGAGATCGAGACCATCCTGGTTAACATGGTGAAACCCCCTCTCTACCAAAAATACAAAAAATTAGTCGGGCGTGGTGGTGGGCACCTGTAGTCCCAGCTACTCGGGAGGCTGAGGCAGGAGAATGGCATGAGCCCTGGAGGCGGAGCTTGCAGTGAACCGAGATCGTGCCACTGCACTCCAGCCTGGATGACAGTGAGACTCCATCTCAAAAAAAAAAAAAAAAAAAAAAGAACTAAAATGGTTGAGAAATTCATTTAAAAAATACATTTTGAAATAAAGTGCTTATAAGTGGTAATATAAGACTGTAAGTATGTGAATTTTGAGAATCAGGACAGTAAAAGCCAAAGGATAAAGACGAAGTCTTTGTAAAGGTAACTACAGACAATGGAGACAGAGATGGAAATGTCAAAACTGTCAGAAAATTGAGAACCAGGAGAGTATAGTGTATGAACAGAATTTTGAAAAGTTCTATTAAAATGCATACTAAGGAAGTTAGAAAAGTGAGTTTCAGAATAGGGAGAAAATAAAAAGAATAGCCACCAAAACTAAATAACTGAATAACTCATCTAAAAAGTTTCCTGATGACTTTAAAAAACTATTTTTTTGTTTTTAAGAAAGGGTCTCTCTCTCTGTTACCCAGGTTGGAATACAGTAACTCAAACACATCTCACGGCAGCCCCAACCTCTTGGGCTAAAGTGATCCTCCCATCTCAGAGTCCTGAGTATCTGGGGCTACAGGAACACACCATCACATCTAGTTTTTGTTTTTCTTTTTAAGAGAGACAGGATCTCACTTTGTTGCCCAGGCTGGCTGATCTTGAACTTCTGGGCTCAAGTGATCCTCCCACCTCAGCCTCCCAAAGTGTTGGGATTACAGGAATGAGCCACCACACCAGCTTTAAAAAATAAGCCAAGGTTTACCCATCAGAAAAGAACAAGGTAAAGAAGGTATGTACATTATCTAAATTCATAAAACTGAAGGAGAAATGGGCAGATTTCACCAAATGCTAGTAATTGAGGACAAAACTAAAATTTAACCAGAATACTCTGGAAATGTATGAAAGTACTGCTATTACACAGTAAATTAATAGGACAAATTAATTATGTTGGATTTGCTGTCAATATTTCAGAAACACTCTCATTTGTTCTAAATAGGCTGAGGTAATGACGAAAGATGAATGATGGCATATTGAACACTAGGATGTCAGCTCCATGGGGACAGAAACCTTTATTGATTATAGAATTGAGTTCAGCACACAGGAAGTATTCAATGTTAGCTAAATTAATCAATAGCACTTTGAAATCTATAAAATATCATATATGTTTTAGAAATTCATATCTAGAAATGAAATGTTAATGAATTTAAAAAGTCATTGATACCTGCGATCTAAAACTAGAGTTTCAGGGAAGAAAAGAATTAACCTCAAAATATTACACTGACTGGAAGGACGTAAGAAGCCTATAGAGTGTAGTGGTGTATGCCTGTAGTCCTAACTATTTGGAGCCTGATGTGGGAGGATCACTTGAGCTCAAGAGGATTTTTTTTGTTTTTTTTTATTTAGACAGGTTCTCGCTCTGTCACCTGGGCCACAGTGCAATAGCACCATTTTGGCTCACTGCAACCTTGGCCTCCTGAACTCAAGTGATCCTCCCACTTCAGCCTCCCAAGTTGCTGGGACCACAGGTGCACACCACAACACTCAGATAATTTTTGCAATTTTTTGGTAGAGATGGGGTTTTGCCATGTTGCCCAGGCTGGTCTTGAACTCCTGAGCTCAAGCAATCCACCCCACTTAGCCTCTCAAAATGCTGGGATTGCAGGCGTTGAGTCACTGCACCTGGCCAAACCCAGGAGTTTGAGTTCAGCCTGGGCAACATAAAGTAGCCCAGACTTTTAAAATATTTTTTAAAAAATTAAAAAGCCCACATAACTTGCTAGTATTGTCAAATGTTTAAACATATTAATAAATTTCCCATATTTTTTATACTGTCAATATTATAAAAAATATAAATAAGTCTATACATTTCTAAAGAGTTAACTACTTAAATGGTACAAATACCTACACAGTCAGAATTCATCATGGTCAATTTAAAGAAACACACAATATAGAATATAAAATCCCCTATAGATGAAGATATAATTTAAGTGAAACAGAATAGACAAAACCAATACTGAGTAGATCTAAAGAGAAAATATAAAACCTAACTGTTAAAACCTATTCAATATTAATTAAACTAAGAACAATAAACACAGAAGAAAATAAGACAGTCCCTGGACTTAAAAGAATTCAGTCACTATTGTAGTTTTTTAATTATGTTTTTCTTTAAAATTTAGGCAAGGATGATTTCTAACAATGACTGTTTCAGCTAGTTTACTTTTAAGTTTACAGGGAGAAGAAGATAGACATTGCTCTTACTTAAAGCATTAATATATATAAAAAGTGTAAATAGTACCATACCATCAAAATAAAGGTGTTTTATATAAAAATATTACTAAGAAGGTTGCATCTAAATATTTACTCAACACAATTATTACAACATTTTGTTCTTCAAATCAAAGTGCTCTGTTGTTAAAGATAAATGTCACTAGTTAGTTTAATTCACTTACCTTCTTTTTACGTAAGATACTTGCAGATAATTGACATGAAATTAAAGCTTTAACTCAAGTTCAAACAATTCCCTTTGAACATAATAAAAAGACAGGCCACTAAAATATCCTGATATACTTCTTACATTTTAATACTGTTTTCAATTTATCTGTTAAGTACTGTTTTTTAATCTAAAATATCAAGCCAAATTTGAGATCATTAATAGATCATTAATAAAGAGAGCTATTAAAATTAATGAATCAGTTTCAACTCTAAAGTTTAGTAAAAGATATAAATTGGTTCAAATATGAGAGATCTCTACTATTCATTAAAATTGTAAGTTTTAAATACTTAATCTGGGCCCGGTGCGTGGTGGCTCATGCCTGTAATCCCAGCACTTTGGGAGGCCGAGGCAGGTGGATCATGAGGTCAGGAGATCGAGACCATTCTAGCTAACACGGTGAAACCCCATCTCTGTTAAAAATGCAAAAAATCATCTGGGCAAGGTGGCGGGCACCTATAGTCCCAGCTACTCGGGAGGCTGAGGCAGGAGAATGGCGTGAACCCAGGAGGCGGAGCTTGCAGTGAGCCGAGATCGTGCCATTGCACTCCAGCCTGGGTGACAGAGTGAGACTCTGTCTCAAAAAATAAAAATAAAAAATAAATAAAATAAACTTAATCTGAGCCAATTTAGATACTATGCAAAAAAAAAAAAAAGGAATTTTTGGATTTTCTGTTGAAATAGAAATTCATTTGATAGTTTATTGAAATGAACTTTAAAAGAATAGTCATAACTCAGAAAATCATTCATACCCTTTTTTCCCCCTTCTCAAACTGTTTTTCAAGACCCTCAGAAATTTACACCCTGCTTCAGGGATGTTGTATCTTAGTAGCAGAGCCGTATTTACAATAAGGAAGTGACAGTGCAGATTCTGGGTTTTGACATACATGCTTTACAATAGAAAACATTGTGCAAGTAAAGAGTACTAAGGCTCAGAGCTACCACATATACTAAATAAAATGATACTTTTTTTTTTCTTTTTTTCTTTTTGGTACAGTCTCAGCTCACTGCAACCTCTACCTCCTGGATTCAAGCAATTCTCCTGCCTCAGCCTCCCAAGCAGCTGGAATTACAGGCATGCTCCACAATACCTGCCTAATATTTTTCGTATTTTTAGTAGAGATAGGGTTTCGCCATGTTGGCCAGGCTGGTCTCGAACTCCTGACCTCAAGTGATCTGCCCGCCTCAGCCTCCCAAAGTACTGGGATTACAAGCATGAGCCAATGCATCTGTCCAATTTTTTAAAAGTAAGACTGCTGCTATATTTACACTGGGCTGAAACTCATAAGCCATTCCTCTTCCCCCATGCCCTGTCCAAATAAGTTTTTCCATCCTAGAACTCAGAAAATGTATCTAATATATATATATATATATATTTCAGTATATCCTTATGATCTTTATATTCATGGATATTATTTTCTAAAATTGAAATTATTTTATGTGACCCCTTTGCTCCAAAGCAACTTAATTATGTTTTCAAAATTTACAGTGAATATTTAATACTTCTCTTCTACTTAAAATTAACAACTTAATTTCTAGCTACCTAGTTTATAGAATACTTCCACATACATGACCTCATTTTATATGGTATAAATTCAGGAGAACTATTAGTCTTACGTGTTTAATAACTGCTTGATGGTTTCATTTTTACTTAATGTTGAAAGTACATTTTAAAAACTCACATATTTAGCACCTATTACAAAAACAAGAACACAAAACTAGAAAACTACAAAACTATACAAATAGAAAGTAAGTGATTAAATTAACATAAACAGGTAGAATTTGATAATTCACAAAATATATATCTACTGCAAAAAGATTAATATTTTACCACAGTGTTCCACTTTTTTTTTTTTCTTAACCTTGGTTTATAAGCTCTTATAACCCTTCTTTAAAAATCAGGTGTTTATCAGGATCAATACTAAAACATTTAATCCTTTTGTTATAAGATCTATGATCTTGGCCAAACGTAAAGTAACAATCATTCATCCCCATAGTATGTAGTCCTTCGCCTCTCATTCATATGCTTTGGACATAGTAAGAGCTGAGTGTATACTTAGCTATCCACATACATATTTACACATATACACACACAAACTTTTCATAGAATTAATTTTTGCTATCAACAGAAATGCAAAGATAAGTTTCTGGCTTTAAGAACTCAGAACATTATTGGCTGGGCGCAGTGGCTCACGCCTGTAATCCCAGCACTTCGGGAGGTGAGGCAGGTGGATCACCTAAGGTCAGGAGTTCAAGACCAGCATGGCCAGCATGGTGAAACCCCGTCTCTAGTAAAAATAAAAAAATTAGCCAGGAGTGGTGCTGGGCACCTATAATCCCAGCTACTTGGGAGGCTGAGGCAGGAGAATCGCTTGAACCCAGGAGGCGGAGGTTGTAGTGAGCCAAGACCGTGCCATTGCACTCCAGCCTGGGTGACAGAGTAAGACTGTGATTCAAAAACAAAACAAAATAAAACAAACAAACAAAAATAACTCAGAACATGACATTTTGGACTTGATGATAACGAAAAAAAGAACTCAGAGCATCAAAAAAATCTATGGGAATATCATCTATAGCTGCTGAATTTCTAATTTGTGCTGAATTACAGAGTTTTAACATTTCCATATATATTTTTTTAACAATGTGACTCATGTTGACAAAGATTCTTTGCTTGGCCAAACTTTACTTGGGCTTATTAACTTTCTTCTAGGCTCATCCGTGTACTTCCTTGTAAAATCCAGTTTTAGCCAAAGAACCTTGCTAAGTCAGTTTAGCCAGAACCCCCTCAACCTCGATATCTGATCATCCTTGATGTATGATCAGGTTCCTCATCATCTACCATCCCTCAGGTGATGTCTGAACACCCTGGCCTGACTCCACCAAGAATCCTGTTAAGCCGGTTTAGCCAGAATTCCCCTTATCCCTGATGTTTCCTCTTAGTAATTTTCCATCCACTGACCCTCACACTGGTCCTTGGCTATAGATTCCCCCTTGCCCATGCTGTATTCAGAGTGAGCCCAGTTTCTCTCTACCCTCGCCTCGCAATCCCCACACCCCACTGCAGTGGTTTGTATACCTATCTCAATGGTCCTGAATAAATCTTCCTTACTATGCTTTAACAAGTATCACTGAATAATTTTTTCTTACCAACATCCCATTTGCACTAATTTATTCAACTCTGTAAGATTTCAATTTACACATAAGTCTATTGAGAAATTAATCTGGACAGAGAGTGCCTGACCTGTACTGCTTTTTTTATGCCCCATTTCCCCCGACATGCAAGGGCAGAACCACCACAGGCTCCTTGGCAATAGCAAGGATTGAAACTGGGGAAAAACAAATGATCACCACTGAAGTATATAAACACTACCTTTCTTATGGAAATAATTACTCTCTGGATCCACTTATAGTAATGCATGTACAGAACTGTCACACTCCCTAACTTACTGCCTTCTTAACCAACTGCCAGCGAGCTTCCACATTCATCACTCTACTGAACAACCAGCCCTCAAGCCATTGATGAGACAGACCCATACCTGACAAGTCCAAGGACTACTTTAAACCCTTATAATGTGGCATTTGAGAGTTATTCACAACTCTCTTCTCAAAAACTCTCCCCTGCCTTATACTTCACAAATCTAATCTCTCCTCGTCCTCCTACTTCTCTGGATGGACTTTTAAGTCTGCCTTTTTTTTCCCTGCTAGCTGTTCAAATGTTGGTCATTCCCAGGGTTCTTCCCCAGTCTCTACTTTTCTAGCGATACACAAACTTCCCTGGGAGTGTATTTCCTGTAGCCTTCACTACATGGGCTGATAACTCCCAAGTATAGCTCCCTCTATCCAGATGATTTGGCTACACACCAAGAATTTACCTCTAACTGTCCTTTTCACTGTATCACTCTACCAAGTCCGCTCGCCTCTAGGCACAAAGCCAATGTCTTCCACATTATCACCATGACTGTTATTCTATCAACAAAGAATTAACCATGTGATTCTATTACTTAAAATCTTATCAAACTCCGCACCACCTGTTCCTAAAGGAAAAAACAGCATGACGCTAAAGTCCTTCAAGATTTGGAACAAATCTACCTTTTCTGCCTCATCCCCTGTCCTCTCTCCTGTATGATTCACAAAAATTACTCAGTTTCTATAAAACACCACTGTTTTTACTCCTTTATGCTATCACTCATGATGTATATTAGTGCTGCCTAGAATGTACTTCCCCTCATTTGCATGACAAAGTCTTGCTCTTCTTTCAAGGCTTGTTTCAGCTGTCACCCGTAGAGAAACCATTCTAATCCTTCTTTCTTCACCGTCTTATCATTGGTCATTCCATCCTAAACATTTCAACTGCAGTTCATTTGACTAGTACCTCTCTTGGTAATTATTTCCCAGTATTGGAATTATCTAGAGACATATTCACTTATGTAGAATTCCGAAAAGCAAGGATCCTATCTTTCACTCCTATATCCCATTCAGCTGGCAAATATGCCACATAGGAGATGCTCAATAAAGAGCTGCCTGGCCAGGCACGGTGGCTCACGCCTGTAATCTCAGCACTCTTGGGAGGCTGAGGTGGGCATATCACTTGGGGTCAGGAGTTCAAGATCAGCCTGGCCAATATGGTGAAACCCCGTCTCTACTAAAAATACAAAAATTACCTGGGTATCGTGGCGCATGCCTGTAATCCCAGCTACTTGGGCGGCTGAAGCAGGAGAATTGCTTGAACCTGAGAGACAGAGGTTGCAGTGAGTGGAGATTGCACCACTACACTCCAGCCTGGGCGACAGAGTGAGACTCTGTCACAAAAAAGAAAGAGATGCCCAATAAGCAAATGCTACATAATTCATGTCACTTCCTATTTTATATATGCTAATGTTTGACCCCATGAACTAATCTATCCCAGATTGTACCTTGAAAATATATTGTGTAACAAAAAAAGAGAATTTTAGACCAGTATCCCTGATGAACACCGATGCAAAAATCCTCAATAAAATACTGGCAAACCAAATCCAGCAGCACATCATAAAGCTTATCCACCATGATCAAGTGGGCTTCATTCCTGGGATGCAAGTCTGGTTCAACATATGCAAATCAATAAACGTAATCCAGCATATGAACAGAACCAAAGACAAAAACCACATGATTATTTCAATAGATGCAGAAAAGGCCTTTGACAAAATTCAACAGCCCTTCATGCTAAAAACTCTCAATAAATTCGGTATTGATGGAATGTATCTCAAAATAATAAGAGCTATTTATGACAAACCCACAGCCAATATCATACTGAATGGGCAAAAACTGGAAGCATTCCCTTTGAAAAATGGCACAAGACAGGGATGGCCTCTCTCACCACTCCTATTCAACATAGTGTTGGAAGTTCTGGCCAGGGCAATCAGGCAGGAGAAAGAAACAAAGGGTATTCGGTTAGGAAAAGAGGAAGTCAAATTGTCCCTGTTTGCAGATGACATGATGGTATATTTAGAAAACCCCATCGTCTCAGCCCAAAATCTCCTTAAGCTGATAAGCAACGTCAGCAAAGTCTCAGGATACAAAGTCAATGTGCAAAAATCACAAGCATTCTTATACACCAATAACAGACAAACAGAGAATCAAATCATGAGTGAACTCCCATTCACAATTGCTTCAAATAGAACAAAATACCTAGGAATCCAACTTACAAGGGATGTGAAGGACCTCTTCAAGAACTACAAACCACTGCTCAATGAAATAAAAGAGGACACAAACAAATGGAAGAACATTCCATGCTCATGGATAGGAAGAATCAATATCGTGAAAACGGCCACACTGCCCAAGGTGATTTATAGATTCAGTGTCATCCCCATGAAGCTACCAATGACTTTCTTCACAGAATTGGAAAAAACTACTTTAAAGTTCATATGGAACCAAAAAAGAGCCTGCATTGCCAAGACAATCCTAAGCCAAAAGAACAAAGCGGAGGCATCACGCTACCTGACTTCAAACTGTATTCCAAGACTACAGTAACCAAAACAGCATGGTACTGGTACCAAAACAGAGATACAGACCAAGAACAGAACAAGAGCCCTCAGAAATAACGCCACACATCTACAACCATCTGATCTTCGACAAACCTGACAAAAACAAGAAATGGGGAAAAGACTCCCTATTTAATAAATGGTGCTGGGGAAATGGGCTAGCCATATGTAGAAAGCTGAAACTGGATCCCTTCCTTATACTTTACACAAAAATTAACTCAAGATGGATTAGAGACTTAAATGTTAGATCTAAAACCATAAAAACCCTAGAAGAAAACCTAGGCAATACCATTCAGGACATAGGCATGGGCAAGGACTTCATGTCTAAAACACCAAAAGCAATGGCAACAAAAGCCAGAATTGACAAATGGGATCTAATTCAACTAAAGAGCTTCTGCACAGCAAAAGAAACTACCATCAGAGTGAACAGGCAACCTACAGAATGGGAGAAAATTTTTGCAATCTACTCATCTGACAAACGGCTAATATCCAGAACCTACAAAGAACTCAAACAAATTTACAAGAAAAAACAAACAACCTCATCAAAAAGTGGGCAAAGGATATGATCAGAAACTTCTCAAAAGAAGACATTTATGCAGCCAACAGATACATGAAAAAATGCTCATCACTTGCCACCAGAGAAATGCAAATCAAAACCACAATGAGATACCATCTCACACCAGTTAGAATGGCAATCATTAAAAAGATAGGAAACAACAAGTGCTGGAGAGGATGTGGAGAAATAGGAACACTTTTACCCTGTTGGTGGGACTGTAAACTAGTTAAACCATTGTGGAAGACAATGTGACGATTCCTCAAGGATCTAGAACTAGAAATACCATTTGACCCAGCCATCCCATTACTGGGTATATACCCAAAGGAGTATATATCATGCTGCTATAAAGACACATGCACATGTATGTTTATTGTGGCACTATTCACAATAGCAAAGACTTGGAACCAACCCAAAATGTCCATCAATGACAGACTGGATTAAGAAAATGTGGCACATATACACCATGGAATACTATGCAGCCATAAAAAAGGATGAGTTCATATCCTTTGTAGGGACATGGATGCAGCTGGAAACCATCATTCTCAGCAAAATATCGCAAGAACAGAAAACCAAACACCGCATGCTCTCACTCATAGGTAGGAATTGAACAATGAGAACACTTGGACACAGGAAGGGGAACATCACACACCAGGGCCTCTTGTGGGGTGGGAGGAAGAAGGAGGGACAGCATTAGGAGATATACCTAATGTAAATGACGAGTTAATGGGTGCAGCACACCAACTGGCACATGTATACATATGTAACAAACCTGCACATTGTGCACATGTACCCTAGAACTTAAAGTATAATAAAAAATAAATAAATAAATGAATAAAAAGAAAATATGTTGTGTAGATTCAGTCCATGACAAAGTAATTAATTAATGGGTAACATAAAGTAGATTGAAGAGATGTGAAAAGAAAAAAAAACTTATGATTGAACCTCATAACTCGATGTCAGAGTTATTCAAAAAAGATACCAAGTAGTGTGTCAATGATACAGTCATCCATCTCCCACAAAAAGAACAACATTACTTCAAATTATAATTTCTTTACAGCTTAATTTTCTCATCTTCAAGGGAGATACAAGCAATTTACCTTATGGATATTAGAATGCTCATACGGGACTGGAAAACAACTTTATTTTTGCTATAATGCATTTTTATTTGATGGCTCCCAAAACTACATAATTTTCAGCAGGGCGCAGTGGCTCACGCCTGTAATCCCAGCACTTTGAGAGGCCGAGGCAGGCGGATCACAAGGTCAGGAGATCAAGACCATCCTGGCTAACACGGTGAAACCTCGTCTCTACTAAAAAAATACAAAAAATTAGCCAGGTGTGGTGGCAGGCACCTGTAGTCCCAGCTACTCAGGAGGTTGAGGCAGGAGAATGGTGTGAACTCGGGAGGCGGAGTTTGCAGTGAGCCGAGATCACACCACTGTACTCCAGCCTGGGCAACAAAATGAGCTTTCGTCTCAAAAAAAAAAAAAAAAAAAAAATACAAAGACTAGCTGGGCAAGGTGGTGGGCACCTGTAATACCAGCTACTCAGGAGGCTGAGGCAGAAGAATCGTTTGAACCTGGGAGGTGGAGGTTGTAGTGAACCAAGATCGTGCCACTGCATTCCAGCCTAGGCAACAGAGCAAGACTTTAAAAAAAAAAAAAAAAAAAACTATATAATTTTCACTTGGGAAGTTGGAAATGAAGCTGAGTGTAGTAGAATGTATTACTACACTCAATTATTCTACTGCTTCTCCTATATGAGTATTAATTATATTTCCCTAACCAACTGCATTATGCAAAGGCCACATGACTTGCTTTGGCCAATAAAATGTGTATTGAGTAACATGTTTCCCTTTTTTAACTATAATTCCGTGGTTCTGTTCTGGATAGCTCTTTTCCTTCAACCACCAGAACATACATGTCCCAGACAGGAGCTGCTCCGTCAGCCTGAACCCCTGAAAGGAGAACAACTACAGATATAGCTGCCATCAACCTAAACATGTAACATGAGCAAGAAATAAATCTTTGCTGTTATAAGGCACTGTGGCTTTGGAGTTATTAGCACAGTATAGCTAGCATTATCAAACTGATATACTGAATTAGATGATCCTCCTCTATAATATCATTTAACAGCAGGTATACACTGCCATTAAAATATTATACTATACTTACTAGTTTTTTATTCTGTCTTATTCAAATACACTTTAGGTTTCAAAAATTCAGACACCTGTTTTTTCATCTCTGTCACCTGGAAAAGTAGTAGTAGAAGGGGTTCTTTTACTTAGTAGTAGAAGACTGATAAATGTTTCCTGAAATAACTATAAAGGTACTTATAATTTCCAATAAATGTAGCTACATAGTTAACGTGAAAATGTTATACAAAAATAACATATGGTGAAGAACAGGTGAAGAGATTTCATGGTCATTTGTGACCTGGTCTTTATATAAAATCTCTTAACATTTTTCTAAAAGGTTTCAGGAATATATTTACCAAAGACTTCAATAATACCACTTCATGTGGTATTCACTTGTTAACCAAGAAGGAAAAAAGAGAAGTGTGGTAGCAGAAGCAGATGGGCCAGTTCGTGTCGTGTAAAATTCACATACTTTCTCACAGATCTGTATTTACATATATGTTGCTATTTAGTTTCTATAGGAATAGCAGACACAGAAAATAAAATCCAGAAGAATCAAAACATTACAAAACTCATATATCAGGAAACTTTAAATCATGATAATTTAGTCATTCAGACCTAAGGCACAAACTTTATAACCTCTAACCCCCTTAAAAGGACAATTATACTAGTAAATGCAACGAAGTCACTAAGAAAAGGTTATGCCCTTTGTTCTATTTAAGATGGCAGGAAATGCTTAACTTTCTGTCCAGAACTGATTTGAGCATAAAAGGTATAAATTTTCAACTGCTCAGAAAATCCTATTTGTTAAAATGGCTCATTCTCTCAGGGTGTAAGGGAACTATGGCATCATTATGACTGGTGTAATCCCTAACCTATTACAACATATTTGAGTTTTAAATTTTATGTAGATTAAGAAATGTACCTCAAATTCTCTAAAACCAAGTAAATGTTTATGTTTGCTAAATCTTGCAAACATTTTATTCTATAGTTGAAATACTTGTTTGTTTTGTATTGCTATAAACAGATTACCACAGATTGAATACTTCATTAAAAATATATATATATATATTTCTCACAGTTCTGAAAGCTGAGAAGTTCAACATCAAGTTGCCAGCATCTGGTGAGAGCCTACTTGCTGCATTATACCACATACCATGGCAGAAGGCAAAAGGGTAAGACAGCACAAGAGAAGGGGACAGCAAGACAGGACAGAACTCACTTCTACAACAAACCCACTCCCAAGATAATAACATTAATCCATGACCTAATAATCACCTCTTATTAGGCCCCACCTCCCAAAGTTGTTGCATTGGGGATTAAGTTTCCAACACATGAACTATGGCAGACACATGCAAACCTTAACATTCCATCCTAGCACCCCAAAATTCATGTCCTTCTCACAATGCAAAATGCGAAGATTCCATCCCAATAATCTTAAAGTCTTAACTCATTCCAATATCAACTCAAAAGTCTAAAGTCTCATTTAAATCAGATACAGGTGAGACTCAAGGCATGATTCATCCTGAAGTAAATTCCTTCCAAGTGTGAGCCTGTTAAAACAAGTTATCAACTTTCCAAAACACAGACACTCTCATTCCAATAGGGAGAAATAGGTAAGAAAAGAGGGGTAACTGGTCCCAAGAAAAACAACAGTAAGTCTTAAAGCTGGAGAAGAATATCCTTTGATGCCATGAACAAAATCCTGGGCACACTAGGACAGAGGCTGGGCCCACTGGGGAAAGGGTTGGGCTCACAAAGGCCTCAGGCAGCCCTACCTCTATAGCTTTCCTGGACTCAGTCCACCCAGCAGCTCTCACAGGTTGGAGTCTTGTGCCTGCAGCTTTCCCAGGATGCAGTTATATGCTGGTGGCCCAACAGTGGTCTTGGGGGCTGCTTCATTCCCACAGCTTCATAGGCACTGCTCTTCCTCTCCTACACATCTGTCTGGGCCCCCAGCCTATTCATGACATCCTTTGAAATCTAGGTGGAGGCTGGCCCCACAGTTCTTGAATTTGGTGACAGAATTATTACCAAGTGTACACCACCGAAGTTTATGGTTTGTACCTTTCAGAGCAGCAGATTCAGCAACACCTGGGCCCACCTGAGCCACAGCTGGGGCAGTGTTGCAACAGAATGCAGGGAACAGAGATGGGGAAGCCCTAGGCATCAAGCCCATGAAAGGTGCCAAAGGGTGCCCTGGCCCTGACTCGAAATTTTTCTGTCTTCCTAGAGGTCTGGGCCTGTGATGACAGGGATAGCCTTGAAGATCCCTGAAATGGCTTCAGAGTCATTCTCCCATTTTCTTGATCATAATTACTTGGCTCCCTCCTATCCATACTAATCTCCTACAGCAAACAGTTACTTGGCCACACCCTTGGCTTGCTCTCATGTCTTTTCCCTCTTTACATAGCCAGACTGCAAATTTTCCAAATATTTCCTTTCTGTTTCTCTTTTAATTATAAATCCACCCTTAAGTCATTTTTCTCCTCTTGCATCTTACTGTATGCAGTTACAAACAGCCATGTAGCTCCTTCAATATTTTGTTTAAAAATTTCTTCCACCAGATATCCTAGCTCATCACTCTTAAATTCTGCCTTCCATAAAGACTTAGGGCAAGGACACAATTCAGTCATGTTCTCTCCCACTTCATAACAAAGATGACCTTTACTCCTGTTTCCACTAAGATATTTCTTTCTTCCATCTGAGAGCTCATCAGAATGGCCTTTACTATCCCTATTTCTACCAATATTTTGATCATGAACACTTAAGTAATCTCTAAGGTTTTCAGATTTTTTGATACATGTCTCTCCTTCTTCAGAGCTGTCACCAGAATCACCCTTAATGCTCCATTTACCATGATGGGCTTTTTCTAGCCTGTTCCTCCAAATTCTTCTCTACCCATTACCCAGTTCCAAAGCTGCTTCAACATTTTCAGGTGTTTGTTACAGCAACACCCTTGCTTCTTGGTAGCAGTTTTCTGTCTCAGTCCATTTTGTGCTGCTATACCAGAATATTACAGATTGGGTAATTCATAAAGAAAAGAAATTTATTTCTCACGGTTCTGGGAGCTAAGAAGTTCCATATCAAGGTGCCATCATCTAGTGAGGGCCTTCTTGTTGCAGCACCCCCCGGAAGAACGTGGAAAGACAGAACAGCATGAGACAGGGAGAGAGCAAGAGGGGGCCAAGCTCACTTTTATAACAAGCCCACTCACACAATACTAACCCACTCCTAAGATAATGACAAAAATCCATTCAGGACTGGGCATTGTGGCTCATGCCTATAATCCCAGCACTTTGAGAGGCCAAGGTGGACAGACTGCTTGAGCCCAGGAGTTTGAGACCAGCCTGGACAATATGGCGAAACCCATCTTTACAAAAAACCACAAAAAATTAGCCAGGCATGGTGGTGCACACCTGTAGTCCCAGATACTTGGGAGGATGAGTTGTGAGGATCACTTGAGCCCAGGAAGCAGAAGTTGTAGTGAGCCCAGATCATGCCACTGCACTCCAGCCTAGGTGACAGAGTGAGACCCTGTCTCAATAAAGAAGAATAAAAGGAAAGTTGGCCACCTAAATATTGGCTTTTCCTACCTTTTAACTAAATGAAATCAGAAAGCTCAGTCACAGTAACAAAACACCTTTTTAATTCTAAAACTGTTTAAATATAAGGTCATATTATTAACATCTCATTAAAAGGAAACTTCTGCCTATAAATGCACAACATCCAAAAGAGCAAAAAGTAATTTTAAAAAGAATTAAAATGGTCCTGGAAAAGGGGAGATGCTGGAAAGATTTGGGGAATTTAACTGAAAAAGTCCTCTTTGAACATAAGCCCTTATAATGATACAGTATCCCCCAAATTTCTCTATTTCAAGAGATTATATGACCAAATCTCATAAAAATGGAAATATTCTATATCCAACAAATAATCAAATGTAAGTCCCAAAATAAAAGAGCATAAATCTGAATTTACCTAACAGATATGGTAAACATGCTTTCTTTTAAAAATCAAAGCTCACACCTGTAATCCCAACACTTTGGAAGGCTGATGTGGGCAGTCACTTGAGGTCAGGAATTCGAGACCAGCCTGGCCAATATGGTGAAACTCCACCTCTAGTAAAAACACAAAAATTAGCCGGTTGTTGTGGTGCATGCCTATAATCCCAGCTACTTGGGAGGCTGAGGAAGGAGAATTGCTTGAACCTGGGAGGCGGAGGTTGCAGTGAGCTGAAATTGCACCACTGCACTCCAGCCTGGACAACGGAGTGAAACTTCATCTCAAAAAAATAAAAAAATAAATCAGTCAATATTTATTTACTTAGAATAGGTTGTACAGTTACATGATTTAAAAAGAACTACAATGGTAAATACAGTGAAAAGACTTCCTGCCATCCCTATTTCTTATCAACACGGTCTCCACCCCCACTACACTCCCAGGTAACCGTGGCTACTAATTTCTTATGCCTCCTTCAGAGTTTCTTTAGGCATAAACAAATAACAAACATAGATTCTTATTTTTCTCTCCTTTACAAGAAAGGTAGATTATTACACACATGATGATGTCTCCTGTTTGTTCTTTTATTAACCTAATAATTTATATCTTAGAAAATCTCCCATATCAGTATATAAACAGCTTCCTTATTCTTTTTACAGCCTTTTCAATGAAGTAACATCTCAAAAAGCCAGCCATTCATTTTATAACCTATTTTATACCCCTTTAATCATCCCAACAAATACATACATAATGTAACTGCAATAAGAAACCTTTGGAATTTAAGAAAATCTTATCTAATATTTTTTAGTCCTTTTTTTTTTTGATACGGGGTCTCACTTCCAGCCCAGGCTGGAATGCAGTGGTGCAATCATAGCTCGCTACAGTCTCAAACTCCCAGACTCAAGCAGCTGGGGCTACAGGCACGTACCACCATATCTGGCTAATTTTTTTTTTTTAATGTTTTTTTATATCTTATTCTTTTTTATATATGTGTATATATATGTGTATGTGTGTGTATGTGTATGTATATAGGTATATATATGTGTATGTATATATCTTATTCTATCTTTAAAGAATTTTACTGGGCAAGGTGGCTCACACCTGTAATCCCAGTACTTTGGGAGTCCAAGGCAGGTAGATCACTTGAGCTCAGGAGCTCAAGACCAGCCTGGGCAACATAGCGAGACCTTGTCTCTAAAAAAAAATAATAATAATAGAAATTAGCCAAGAATAGTGGTGCACACCTACAGTCCCAGCCATGAGGAAGGCCTAGGTAGGAAGATTGCTGCAGCCCAAGAAATCAAGGCTGCAGTGAGCAGAGATAGTGCCGCTGAGTTCTAGCCTGTGCAACAAAGCAAGACCCTGTCTCAAAAAAAAAAAAAAAAAAAATTATTTAAGTTGAAATACCTAAAAAGAATTGAATAAATCAAAAGTGTACAGCTTGATGAATCACCAACAGATGAACACACCCTTGTAACTACCACCCAGATCAAGATATATAAGATTAATAACACCTCACCTATCCAAGTTTTTAGTATTTCATGCTTTATTAGTATTATCTAGGAAATATGTTATAGAAAATTAATAGTGTTGAGGCTGGGCACGGTGGTTCATGCCTATAAACCTGGCACTTTGGGAGGCCAAGGCAGGCAGATTGCTTGGGTCCCGGACTTGGAGACCAGCCTAGGCAACCTAGCAAGACCTTGTTTCTACAAAACACAAAAATTAGCTGGGTATGGTGGTGCCCGTCTCAAAAAAAAAAAAAAAAAAAAAAAAAAGAAGGGAGGGGCAGGGCAGTGTGATTAAAAAAAAAAAGGGAACATTAATAGTGTTCATTTAGAATGTAAATATAGTTAGGGAGGTTATGTTCTTACATTCCTTCTCAGGTGGCTTAACTTTTTTAATTTCTTTTAAAATGTTAATTAAGTTAAATATAAAAATAAATATAAGCATATAAATATGAATGAAACAATAAAAAAAAAGTCTATGTACCCAACTGCTGGCTTGAGAAACTCCCTGCCCCTTCCATCATGGCAAGCACTATGGCTTAGTCATTCAGAGTACAGACTCGAGCCACAGTTGCTTGGATTTGATTATAAGGTCTACCACTTATTAGTGGTATAACTTTAGGAGGTTAAGGTTTCTCTGCTTCTTTATTTATAAATGAGAATAAAAATCGTACCTGCATCACAGAAGTACTTGATTATGAGAATCAAATAAGTATTCATTTATAAAGTAGTTAAAACATCTTGCAGCATGTAATACAGAAATTCAGCTATTTTTTTTTTTTTACTAACTCTGCCTCCCCAACAAGGATATGTTTATCATTCTATTACTATATATATAGCAAAACAGATATATCAGTAAGTATGGTGATTTTTCTTTTTTATTTTATTTTTATTATTATTATTTGAAACAGGGTCTCACTCTGTTGCCCAGGCTGGAGTGCAGTGCAGCGATCTCAATTCACTGCAGCCTCAACTTCCTGGGCTCAAGCAATCCTCCCACCTCAGCCTCCTGAGTAGCTGGGACAACAGGCCCACATCAGCATGCTTGGCTAATTTTTTGTATATTTTGTAGAGATGGAGTTTTGCCATGGTACCCAGGCTAGTCTTGAACTCCTGGGCTCAAGCAATCCACCTGCCTCAGCCTCCCAAAATGCTGAGAATACAAGTGTGAGCCACTGCGTCCAACTGATTTTTCAAATTTTATCTTAAATTACATCACAGTGTAAGTATTCTTTCGCACCTTGCTCTTTTTAGTCAACATTTCTGAGATTGATCTGCATTGATACATGCAGCTATTGTTCATTCATGTTCAATACTGTACAGTATTCCATAGTGTAATTTAACAGAAGTATGTATATGTTCCTGTCAATGAACATTTGGATGTTTGCCATTATGAAAAATCCTACTATAAACATGCTTGAACATGTCTCCTGGCAAAGATATAAAAAAATTTTCCGGCCGGGCGTGGTGGCTCAAGCCTGTAATCCCAGCACTTTGGGAGGCCGAGGCGGGCGGATCACAAGGTCAGGAGATCAAGACCATCCTGGCTAACATGGTGAAACCCCGTCTCTACTAAAAAGTACAAAAAACTAGCCGGGCGAGGTGGCGGGCGCCTGTAGTCCCAGCTACTCGGGAGGCTGAGGCAGGAGAATGGCGTGAATCTGGGAGGCGGAGCTTGCAGTGAGCTGAGATCCAGCCACTGCACTCCAGCTTGGGCGACAGAGCGAGACTCCATCTCAAAAAAAAAAAAAAAAATTTCCTAGAGTATATACCTAGGAGAAGAACTGCTGGGTCAATAGATATACAGAAATTTAGCATTATAACTATGTCGCACTGTTTGTCAAAATGGTTACAACATTACATGATTTATTAGAAGAGAAGATTCTACTAATTACCTAAGATTCTAATTTGAGATTCTAATTACCTAAGATTCTAATTTGAGAAACTAGACAGTCTGGGCAACATACAGAGACTGTATCTCTACCACAGATTTTAAAATTAGCCAGGCATGGTGGCATGTACCTGTAGTACTAGCTACTCAGGAGGCTGAGGAGGGGAAGACTGCATGAGCCCGAGAGTTTGAGGCTATGGTGAGCTATGATTGCGCCACTACACTCCAGCCTGAATGACAACACAGCAAGGCCTGGTTCCCCCCTCCACCAAAAAAAGAAAGAAAGAAAGAAAAGAGAAACTAGAAAAAGAGGAGGAAATTAAACATAAAGCAAGAAGAAATAAGGAAATAATAAAGAACAAAAATTCATGAAATAGAAAACAGAAAAATAATAGAAAAAATCTACCAAAAAACCCCCTGATTCTTTAAGAAGAACAATAATGTTAACAAACCTCTAGCCAAAGTGTAACGGAAAAAAAAAAGCCACAAATTACCAATATTGAGAATAAGAGAGGTGTCAACACAGCACCACAGATTCTATAGATACTAAAAGTATAACAAGGTAATATGAATAATTTTATAATAATAAAGTCAAGAACTTAGATGAAACAGACAAATTTCTTGAAAGATACAAAATATCAAAGTTAACTCAAGAAAAAATAGATGACTGGAAAAGCTCTGCTTCTATTAAAGAAATTGAACTTATAGTTTACAACTTTCCACAAAACATAAATAGGCCCAGATAGCCTCATCTGGTAAATTCTCACAAGCATTTAAGATGAATACTTCATGAACAGAGATGCAAAAATCCTTAACAAAATATAAGCAAATCAAATCCAGCAATATATAAAAGGGACAATACATCACAACCAAGTATAGTTTATCTCAGGAATGTAAACCTGGCTTAACATTCAAAAATCAATCAATGAAATTCATCATATCAACAACAGAGTATGAGAGTTGCTACTGCTCTACAGTATCATTCACAGTTGATATTATTCCAAGCTTTTGAGTAGAAACGGCATCTCATGGTTTAAGTTTACAGTTCCTCACTTACGTTGAAAGTTGAGCATTTGTTTATTGCCGCATCTTATTTTTTTGGTGAAATTCTTATGCGTGCCTTTTGACTGTTTCTTTTCTGTTGGGTTGTCTTTTATTTAAACAACTTATTTCTATTTTCTGAATACTAACCTTTTGCAAGTGATATGTATTACAAATATGTTTGCCAATTTTTTTCTTCTGAACTTTTCTTATTCTTTTTTTTTTTTTTAAGCTGACTAGGCTGGAGTATAGTGGTGATTCACAGGCACCATCAAAGCACATTACAGCTTCAAACTCCTGGGCTCAAGCAGTCCTCCCGTCTTAGCCCCCAAGTAGCTGGGGGCAAGTGCCACTGTGCCTGGCTATTCTATCTTCCAATGAATAAAATTAATTTTTAATGTATCTGAATGTATTACTCTTTTCCCTCAATGTATGCTTCTTGTAAATTACTTATTATAGCCTCCCTGAATTCAAGGTCATAAGGATGTTATCCTATATCTTCTTCTAAGAGGTTTTTTTAAAAAAGTCAAATTTCTTATGCTAGTACTTCCATAATTTCTTTGGAGAAAGGTATTGTGTTGGCAATAATTTTTTTTAACCATCTACTATACGATAGGCATTATACCTATACTGTAGGGCTACAAGGTAGCACAGTCTATCACAGTTGCTTTTAAGGAGATTTTAAGCTAATTAGGGCCATAATAATCAAAGAACTTACTCAGAACAATACATAATTAAGGGTTAAGTGAAGGGTTAAACATGATCAAAGTTCAAAATATTAAGAGAATAAACAAATCAGGTGGGGCACAGTGGCTCACACTTGTAATCCCAGCTCTTCGGGAGGCCGAGGCAGGTGGATCACCTGAGGTCAGGAGTTCAAGACAGCCTGACCAATATGGTGAAACCCTGTCTCTACTAAATACAAAAAATTAGCCAGGAGTGGTGGCACCCACCTGTAATCCCAGCTACTTGGGAGGCTGAGGCTGGAGAATCACTTGAACCCAGGAGGTAGAGGTAGTAGTGAGCCAAGATTGCGCCACTGCACTCCAGCCTGGGCAACAAGAGCGAAATTCCATCTCAAAAAAAAAAAAAAGAGAGAAGGGACAAATCAGGGAGAATTGTGGCAATCGGTAAAATTTCATAAAGAAAGCATTAAACTATCACTTATTTGATCTATCACTCAATTCTGATTTAGAATAAAACAAAAATCCATAGAACTTGCCTAAAACATATCCACACTTAAAATAGCCAACAGATAAGAACCACAAAGTCTGAATTAGTACAAAACTCTAAGGTGAAAGCAACAGAAATGGGAAATATAATGAAGGTAACAATGTTAAATGTATAAACATTATATAAATTTTCATTTTCTGTGCCTGTATCACTTAATAACTTAAGATTTACCCAGCCCAACCAACTCCAAAGACAACCAGAAAATTCAAAGTTCAAAAGTAAAGAAAGGTTAAGTGAGTTGAATAACAACTAACTGCTACTATTACCAAAGTAGCACATAGTCATAAAATTGAAACTATGGCATTGATCCCAGAAAGGAGAATGAGTATCCTTTTCCACAAGTCTATTTAATGTTTTTAAATTATTAAATTAAAAAAATCAGCCGGGCATGGTGGCTCACGCCTATAATCCCAAGACTTTGGGAGGCCGTGGTGGTTGGATCACCTGAGGTCAGGAGTTCGAGACCAGCCTGGCCAACATTGTAAAGCCCCATCTCTACTAAAAATACAAAAAGTAGCCGGGTGTGGTGGTGGGCACCTGCAATCCCAGCTACTTGAGAGGCTCAGGCAAGAGATCACTTGAACCCAGGAGGCAGAGGTTGCAGTGAGCCAAGACTGTGCCACTGCACTCCAGCTTGGGCAACAAGAGTGACACTCTGTCTCAACAATAATAACAATATTTTTTTTGAGATAGGGTCTTGTTCTGTCTCCCAGGCTGGAGTGCAGTGGCGCAATCACAGCTCACTGCAGCCCCCAACTCCCAGGCTCAAGCTATCTTCTGCGCTCAGCCTCCCTCAACCAGCTGGGACTACAGGCCTATACCACCACAATCAGCTTTTTTTTTTTTTTTGTACCAAGAGGGTTTCACTTTGTTGCTCAGGCTGGTATTGAATTCCTGGGCTCAAGTAATCCTCCTGCCTCAGCCTTCCAAAGTGCTGGAATTACAGACAAGAGCCACTAAGCCACTACCTGGCCCAGCCACAAGTATTTTTAAAGTGGCTGAACTTGAAAAATATAAATTTTCTTATCCAACCCCAACATTCGGATACCAACACTCCAAATATTTGGTTTGAGGAATAATATTTTGGCAGCAGGACTTAAATATCAGAAGTAAACACTTTTATATACAAAATGTTTAATTCTGCATTTACGTATATATATGAATATATATTAATGCTTACATATATAAAACACAATCAGCAGACCTACAACAAGGCAGCCATGTTAAAAATAATTGTCTACTGGCCGGGCGCGGTGGCTCACACCTGTAATCCCAGACTTTGGGAGGCCGAGGCGGGTGGATCATGAGGTCAGGAGTTCGAGACCAGCCTGGCCAACATGGTGAAACCCCCATCTCTACTAAAAATACAAAAATTAGCCGGGTGTGGCGGTGTATGCCTGTAATCCCTGCTATTCGGGAGGCTGAGGCCAGAGAATTGCTTGAACCCAGGAAGCAGAGGTTGCAGTGAGCCAAGATCACGCCACTGCACTCCAGCCTGGGTGACAGAGTAAGACTCCGTCTCAAAAATACTACTACTACGACTACTACTACTACTACTACTACTACTACTACTGATAATAATAATAATAATAATTGTCTATTAAAGTCTGTTATTTCCTTTGTGCACCTAAGACTACATACCACTATGACAAAGTAGTAGTAATAAAGATTAGTGAAAGGAGAAAGAAATAACAACTAATTTTCATAATAATAGTAACACCTAACGTTTGAAAGTACTTTTTAATCATTTTTTCACACATTATTCAAAAAGTTTACCTATTTTTATATCGGCTTTCAAAATAGCTGCAGATAAAATAAACGATAAAATTTTAATACAGTTCTCAAATCAAGGAAGTGGGTAAAAAAACTATTAAAACCAATAAACTTAACTGCTGTTCATCTTAAAACTCTGCCTCCACACAACTGGAAATTATAAATAAACCTCAGTTTAGAGTATCAGTATAAAATGGTAAGACTAGTACTACTGGCTGGGTGCGGTGGCTCACACCTGTAATCCCAGCACTCTGGGAGGCCGAGGCAGGTGGATCACCTGAGGTCAGGAGTTCAAGACCAGCCTGGCCATGGTGAAACCCCGTCTCTACTAAAAATACAAAAAATTAGCTGGGCATGGTGGTGCGTGCCTGTAATCCCAGTTACTCGGGAGCCTGAGGCAGGAGAATCACTTGAACCTGAGAGGCGAAGGTTGCAGTGAGCTGAGATCACACCATTGCACTCCAGCCTAGGCAACAAGAGTGTCTCAAAAAAAAATAAAAAAAAAAAAGACTAGTACTACTACATAGGTGTTATGTTTTAAAATATACTTCATACTGAAGTTCTGAAGTAGTTTCTATCATTTAATACCTACCTTTCGCTTGGACAACTACATACAATATTTTCATCATAATCCTTTTAACTTCTTGTTTTATTCAAAGTATTAAATCTATACTTCTGGCAATATCAGAAATAGTATTTAAATGAGCTTACTGCAGAATGTTAAATGATGAACAAAACAATATACCTTAAAAAATGTACCCAAGTACAATCTTTTAATATGCCAAGAGAAAAATAATCTTGAAAATAAGAAACATCCTATTTTCAAATATGTAGGTAGTTTTTAAAAATAAAAGAAAATAAGAAATTATATTAATACTTTGGAATCTTCAAATCTTGTCTGCTCACTATACCTACAAAACCAATCTTTATCATTTTACAATCACTCTAATATGAAGTGAGAATGCTAAAGCAGACAGGTGTTTCATAACATACTAGTTTAGTTATTAGGTTATCGAGATGAATTAAGTGGAGGCACTGCTTTCCTCACAGTTGCAACTCCAAGATTCTTAGCCCCTAAAGTTTATGCCTTGATTTCCTAAAGGTTTTTGCCCTGTGGTCCCATCAACCTTGTACAGAAAGTCCTCACTTAACATAGTCATGGATAGGTTTTTGGAAACTGTGATTTTAAGTAAAATGACAAAATGTATAAAGAAACCAACTTTACCAATTTTACCATAGGCTAATTAACATAAACAAGAATTAAGTTCCCACAGCATATAGTACATGATGTGGCTTAGTGTCACAGTTTCCAAGAACCTATTGACGACACTGATGTTGAGGACTTACTTATCTCCACCGCCTACCTGAAATGCAGTCTAACTCAGGTTCAACTCTGTCATTTAGTCTAAACCATCTGGTGGTAATCCAGTAATAGGGCTCCTTAACATACAAACTCAACTTGGAGGAAACACTGGTCATTTTCTTGGATGCTGACATCTGAACCCCCTGGTTATTACTGGATAAATATCCAACTTGGTGGGAGGCAAAGCCTACCCCCTACTAAAAGCTGAAATGACACATGCTGTCATTTATAGCTTCCTTTGAAGCTAAGTCATGGTCATGTACCTAGGCTCAACCAAACATACAAGCTTAGCACTTTACATCAGGAGTTAGTGCCACAAAGAAACATGATGGTAGGCTGGGCGTGATGGCTCACACCTGTAATCCCAGCACTTCGGGAGGCCAAGGCAGGTGGATCACCTAAGGTTGGGAGTTTGAGACCAGCCTGACCAACATGGAGAAACCCTGTCTCTACCAAAAATACAAAATGAGCCAGGCGTGGTGGCGCATGCCTGTAATCTCAGCTACTCGAGAGGCTGAAGCAGGAGAATCAACTGAACCCAGGAAGCAAAGGTTGCAGTGGGCCAAGATCGTGCCATTGCACTCCAGCCTGGACAACAAGAGTGAAATTCTGTCTCAAAAAATAAATAAAAAATAAAAAAAAGAAACATGACGGTAGATTTCTCTGGTGGCAGAGCAGAAGCATCAGCACCCACTTTCCAGAAGCAGCAATAACAACAGTGCCAAAGGCATCATCCAGTATCAAATGTCAACATTTTAAGCTGAGGTATAAGTGCTGAAGGAATGTAGTAGCCATGTCTGCACAATGCCACTTCTGTGGCACGATTTTGGTTGTGACTCCAGCATCAGTTTCCAAACTGGATCCCAGCCTTTCAAGGATTCTGAAAACAACCCAATCCCCTTTCAATATACTGCTACTCTTCTTAAATCAGCTATCGACAATGTCTGTGGCATACAACTAAAACCTCAACTGATAAACTGTTCTTCCAGACTCAACTGCCTCCTGACTGTTCCTCTGGGGAATGCCTTTCAATACAGACCTTTATACACCAAGGACATATACACCAAGAACACCTGTTATTCTCTACCCTAAATCTTCAGGGTCCAATTCAAGTCCCCCTTACATGACAAACAAGCCTTCTCAATCTTGATCACATAGTGCCTTAATTCTTCCTTAATTCTTTATGGGAGTTAGCTTTAGCTTTCCAATTAAACTAGAAGCTTCTTGAAGACTGAAGTAACATTGTAATTTCACCACGCTCTATGGTGGCTGATAGAGCATTATAGGTTCATTTATATTTTTCCTAACTGACTGACTAGATTCTTGTAACTTACCCAACTCCTTTAATTTTGAATCTTCAAGTAAGGCGGACCAAGTATACTACTGATTTCATTGCTTTTAACAGAGAAACTATACAAACTTAGTAGAAGTGGATAACATGCATTAATTAACAGACGATTTCTTTAACATATTCAAAAAAATTTCACACATTCCAAAAAAAATTAATTGGTTTAGGGAACTCAAAAGATATATTCAAAGAAGAAAACTTTTTCAACAATGAAAAAGCATATTTACAGAAAATAAGGCCAGGTACAGTGGGTCACACCTATAATCCTGACAGTCTGGGAAGCCAAGGGTCGGGGGATCATTTGAGTTCTCAAGAGTTCAAGGTTGCAATTAGCTGTGACCACACTACTGTACTCCAGCCTGGGCAACAGAACAAGACCCTGTCTAAAAAAAAAAGAAGAAGAAAAAGGCCAGGTACAGTGGCTCATGCCTGTAATCCCAACACTTTGGGAAGGCAAGGCAGGGGGATTGCTTGAGCCCAGGAGTTTGAGACCAGCCTGGGCACCATGGCAAGATTCCATCTCTATAAAAAAGTTTAAAGCTAGCCAGGCATGGTGGCACACACCTGTGGTTCCAGATACTTGGGAGGCTGAGGAGGGGAGATAGCTTGAGCCTGGGCAGGGTGGGGTTGAGGCTGTAGTGAGCTGTGATCCACCACTGCACTCCAGCTTGGGTGACAGAGTAAGACTCTCTCTGTCTCTCTGTCGCTCTCGCGCTCTCTCTCTCTCTCTCTCTCTCTCTCTCACACACACACACACACACACACACAAAGGAGGAGGAGAAAGAGAAGGGAGGAGAGGAGAGGGGAGGAGAAGGGATGGGAGGGGAGGGAAGGGGAAGGGGAGGAGTTTGCATAAGTAATACAGGTTCAGCAACCCAAATCTGAAAATTTGAAATTTGAAATCTGAAATGTTCTGATGAGAATTTCCTTTGAGTACCATGTCAGTACTCAAAAAGTTCTGAATTTTGAAGCGAACTGATTACAGATTTTTGAATTAGGGATGGTCAACTGGTAAGTATAATGCAAATATTCCAAAATCCTAAAAAATCTGGAATCCAAAAACTGCTGATCTCAAGCATTTTTGATAAGGAATATTCAACTGGTATTACTATACAAACACACCAACCAAAAAAGAAAGAAAAATTCTAATAGCCACAAGCTATTGACTGCCTATCCTGTGCCAGGTGTTCTGCTAAGTGCTTTACAATTCTCATTAAATGTTTATAAAAGTCCCATGAAGTAAATGCCATTATTAGCCTCTTTTTACATATATGGAAAACTGAAAACACACAGACTCCCCAAGGTCACATATCTGGCAAGCAATGGAGCCAGGATTCCAACACCAGTAGTCCAACTCCAAAATCTTTAACTACACTGCCTCCCTTAAGGCATCTGCCTGCAGTGCTCGACTACCCCCAAAGAACTGATAGCAGCTCTATTTTCTTCCCCTCAATTTTGTCAACTTCTGGGTTTGCATTCCCAGAATACATCATTCTCTTTCAGGCTTTTCTGCCTTAAACATATGCTTCCAGCTAGAACGCACTGCTCTTTTTTATCCAGCTAGCAAAGCCCTACTCACTTTTCAAATAGTGGCCTAAAAACAACTTTCTCTGTGAAGCCCTCTTCTTTCCTCCCACATTTTCTGCCCCCAATCCTGGGGGAAGGAATACATCACTCTCTTAGCTCCCTGGAAACAATGATTCACAGATGCTACTATTGTTTGACTTATCTGTATCGTAATTGTATTTTTCCACGACTATGTACTGGACACCACACTGCACTGCAAGAATGAGACACTTAGATACTAAAGACTAAGAAAGCATAATGGCCCCAGTTCAAGTTCAGCTACAATTCAAATGAATACTTTCTTCTAATCAAACTAGTACTGTTCATTCTAACAATACTTTACTGCTTCTATGTATGTGCCTACATACATCAAAGATTCCTTGGTAAGTAAAATTAATCTTATGCTGAACTGATTGAGGTGCAGATTGAGACTTTTAAACTCTATCTTAACCATTTCTCTCAATTCTCAAATTAATACTCTGGCACTACAACTTCTCAAAAATATCAAAATTGTGCCTAGAAACAAATATTTCAAAATTGGAAACATACTATCTATATAATACATTTGTTAAAACAAAGGTCCGACCAAGAGTAAGACATTCACAATAAGGAAGTAGGGAGGAAAATTAAACTATGTGGTACTTCAAAAGCTGCTCTGTTAATCCTACCTACCTTGAATACTCACTCTCTTCTACTTTCTATACCCTAGGCTGCTTTCATTAAGCTATTACTTCATTTAACATTCCTTTTGGGCCTAGGTGTGGTAGCTCACCCTGTAATCCTAACACTTTGGGAGCCTGAGGTGGGAGGGTTGCTTGAGCCTAGGACTTTGAGACCAGCCGGGCAACATAGTGAGACCCTGTGTCTTAAAAAAAAAAAATACGGCTGGGCGCGGTGGCTCACGCCCGCAATCCCAGCACTATAGGGGGCCGAGGAGGGTGGATCATGAGGTCAGGAGATCGAGACTATCCTGGCTAATATGGTGAAACCCTGTCTCTACTAAAAATACAAAAAATTAGCTGCGCGCGCTGGCAGGCGCCTGTAGTCCCAGCTACTTGGGAGGCTGAGGCAGGAGAATGGCGTGAACCCGGGAGGCGGAGCTTGCAGTGAGCTGAGATCGCGCCACTGCACTCCAGCCTGGGTGACAGAGCGAGATTCCATCTCAAAAAAAAAAATAAATAAATAAATCATTTTTTGAGATCTAATTCAAACACCATACAATTGCCAATTTAAGTATACAATTTAGAGTTGTGCAACCATCGCCACAATCAATTTTACATTTTCATCATCCCAAAAAGGATTTGACCCATTTGGCAGTCATATCCTATACTAGTCAAGGTTCTAGAAAAACAGGACCGATCAAATGCATATTTATATAGAGAGATTTATTTAGTGGAATTGGCTCACGCAACTGGAGTTGGGGGTGCTGGCAAGTATGAAATCGGCAGAGCAGATCATTAGACTAGGGATTCAGGGAAGAGTTGTTGTGTAGTCTTGAGTCCAACAGCTTTGTGAGGGCAAAATTCCTAACTTGAGGGGGACCTCAGTCTTTTTTCTTAAGGCCTTCAACTGATTAGAGAGGCCCAGCCACATTATGGAGGGTAATATACTTTACTCAAAGTCTAATGGTATAAATGTTAGTCACATCTAAGAAATATTTTCACAGCAATATCAGATTGGTGTTTGACCAAAAATTGGTCAAGTGAAAAACTGATACCACAGCCTAGTCACTCTGACATAAAATTAACCATCACATTCCTAATTACCCTTAGCCCCTAGAAACCACCAATCTTTGTTTCTATGAATTTACCTATTCTACACATTTCATATAAATAGTTGCCCAGGCTGAACTTGAACTCCTGGCCTCAAGCAATTCTCCTGCCTCAGCCTCCCAAAGTGCTAGGATTACAGGTGTGAGCCACCACACCCAGCCTGCTTGACTTTTTATGAGAATGTATTCCTGTTATTTGTATAAGTAAAAAATAAGAAAAGCTTGAAAGTCTATATTGGAAAGTCATTTCTGCTTGGCTCATCTAGAATAAGTCAGTAGTTATATATATAAATAAAAGTGTAAGTCTGAAAGTATTGAGAAAATCTTAACATACAGTTTCTACATGCTTAAATTTAAAATTCAACCCAAATTGTATATTTGACAAAAATACAATACTAATCACCAAACACATCCGTATTTTCAAGTGCCTATATAAGCTTTCCTTTTTTTCTTTACATTTGTCAGCTACTCTCTTATAAAGTATGAAAAATATACATGGCCAAAGAAGCTTTTCCAAGGCTGTTGCATTCATTTGCATATATACCCAAAGCCAAATCAGTTTGCCTGAATGCAAGCCCAAGAAACAATATTTTATTGCGAGGAGTAGTAGAGGTAAGTTTTAAAAAATATTAGCTGACTCAGAGAAATAATTAACTTGAGTTATTTCAGTCTCTGAAAGTCTGTAATATGACAAGTTTTGGTTATACATCAAAAAGCAATAGCTTAGATTACCTTTCAAGAGAGCAAGCAAGAGCAAAAGACAGATTTTCATAATAATTGCGTCAGTTCCTAAGAAGATAGTTCAGAATAAATGTCTAATAGTTGGCTTTTATTTCAGGAGGGAAAAAGCTCCCATAGTTACTATTAGACGATCTTGTACAAATAACCTCTAAACATCAAACTCTTTTTGGACAAAAGGGACTGCAAAACAGACTGCAGCTGTTTTACTTAACTTCTAAGAATATTATATAGACCAAATGAAACAAGAAAGCACTCTGATTATTTTAAAACTTTTAAAAATTATTTTGTGTGAAAAGGTAATAGTTCATATATATAACTTAATATCATCAATCACAAGATTATCTACAATCCAAAAACACTTAGCAAAATGTTTTGCAAACTGCAAGTTCTCAATAAATAATGACTTATACGAAGACTACATATTGATAATTGAGTCCATGATCTCCAATTAAGAACTAACTTGAATGACTTTTTGCCCTCGAACACTGCACAGGTTTGCAGAAATACAGACGGCTCCATTGTTCACATTTCGCTCATTCAAACATGTATATAGTGCCTATTCTCTTGTTCTCAAGAGTTCACATCTGATGGGACAATAGTACATTTGCATCACAGTTATTTTGTTGTTTATGTCCCATAATGAAATTATATACAGGCCGGGTACAGTGGCTCACACTTGTAATCTCAGCACTTTGGGAGGCTGAGGCAGGTGGATTGCTTGAGGCCAGGAGTTCGAGATTAGCCTGGGTAACATGGTGAAACTCTGTCTCTACTAAAAATACAAAAATAAGCCAGGTGTGGTGGCAGGTGCCTGTAATCCCAGCTACTTGGGAGGCTGAGGCAGGAGAACTGCTTGAACCCACGAGGTGGAAGCTGCAGTAAGCCAAGATGGCACCACTACACTGGGTGACCCTGTCTCAAAAATAAAAAATTTAAAAATTTTAAAAGAAAAGGAAATAAAGAAATTATACACAAAGTTAAATGGAAGTACAGAGGAAGAAGCAATTAACTCTTCAGTTAAAGGGAGTCAGGGACGGTTTCACATTGGAACTGAGCCTTAAGGGATGATGAGAAGAGGTCATTCTAGAAGACAAAAGAGCAAAAAAAGGCACTTGTTCTAGGAACAGTGAACACTGTCATACAGCTAGTACACAAAGTTTGGGGTGAAGAAAAAAAACAGTAATAAAAGAGAGAGCTGGAAAAAAAGAAAATACGATATAGATTTTAATGGTAAAAATTAATGAGACAACGTCAAAGATTTTTAAGCAAAGGTGTAAACTATTTATCTATCTATAGAGTGGCAGTAAAAGAAGCATTTACCCGACAAGAGGAAAGAGTCTGGACTGTAAACTTAGAATGTTTCAGCCGCTAATAAATGCTATCATTTTTCTTGATTCAAGTAACTATCAAGTAACTGACATACATTAAGAGTTAACATCACAATCTTTTCACTTAAAACTCTAAATGACATTCTCTTCCCTACTTACCAAAAAGAATAAATACTAAGCTCTAGCAGAAATATCACTTAAGAAAACCCAACAGGCCGGGCGCGGTGGCTCAAGCCTGTAATCCCAGCACTTTGGGAGGCCGAGACGGGCGGATCACGAGGTCAGGAGATCGAGACCATCCTGGCTAACATGGTGAAACCCCGTCTCTACTAAAAAATACAAAAAACTAGCCGGGCGAGGTGGCGGGCGCCTGTAGTCCCAGCTACCTGGGAGGCTGAGGCAGGAGAATGGCGTAACCCGGGAGGCGGAGCTTGCAGTGAGCTGAGATCCGGCCACTGCACTCCAGCCCGGGCGACAGAGCGAGACTCCGTCTCAAAAAAAAAAAAAAAAAAAAAAAAAAAAAAAAAAAAAAAAAAGAAAACCCAACAGCTAGGCTGGGCGCAGTGGCTCATGCCTGTAATCCCAGCACTTTGGGAGGTCGAGGCAGGGGGATCACGAGGTCAGAAGTTCGAGACCAGCCTGACCAACATAGTGAAATCCCATCTCTACTAAAAATACAAAAAAAAAAAAAAAAAAAAAAATTAGCAGGGCGTGGTGGCGGGTGCCTATAGTCCCAGCTACTCAGGAGGCTGACGCAGGAGAATGGCGTGAACCTGGGAGGCGGAGCTTACAGCAAGCCAAGATGGCACCACTGCACTCCAGCCTGGGCAACACAGTGAGACTCCGTCTCAAAAAAAAACCCAGAAAACCAGACAGGAGCCTAAAAGGGCAAAGAGTGAATTTAACCTAAGGAGTAATGTCAAAGAACTAACTGGGGAAAAAAAAATGCTTTAAGTATATACACCATCAATATTTTTAACAACTTGAAATCACAGATAAAATATGTTATCAATTTCCCACTAGTATGAAAAGTAATATAGAAGGAAATGAACACGTGCTTTAAATATACAATCTGGCTTTCTATACATGTTCACATTACGTGTCTTAAATACAACTTGTCAAGTAAAAGACTTTCTCACAAACACCAGCACCCCTTAATGACCTTTATACTTCTGTCAACAAGAAACTTCTGTTAAAATGAACATACAAACAAACAAAAAGTAAAAGAATGTATGACCTGCCATTCTCCCAAAAGCTGAGGCTAGGATCTTTGTGGTCATGCTTAGATGTGTGGAGGAGAAAAGAAGAAACAATCTTGGTGGTCAAATTCAGCAGACTCTTCACAATGACTTCCTTGCAATGTCCTTGGAACATGCCATATATCATCCCTGCTTCTTCCTCCCACCCAAAACTCCTTTCCCAGACTGACTCTAACTACAATCTATCCCCTAACCCCACTTCCTTTTTTTTAAGATGGGTCTCACTATGTCACCCAGGCTAGAGTAATCATAGTGCACTATATAGCCTTGAACTCCTGGCCTAAGTGATCCTCCTGTCTCATCCTCCCAAGTAGGTGGGGCTACAGACCTGATGCACCCCTGGCAAATACAAATTTTTGAACTTTTTTTTTTCTTTTAGAGACAAATTATTGCTATGATGCCCAGGCTGGAGTGCAGTAGATTTTCACAGGTGCAATTTGGGCATACTACAGCCTCAAACTCCTGGCCTCAAGCAATCTTCCAGACTCAGCCTCCCAAGTAGCTGAGATTACAGGCATTTGCCACTGTTTCTGGCCATTCTTCCTCTTTTTAAAAGTCCTAAGGTCTAGTTTAAATTGCATTCTTCCATGAAACTGTTTCATCCATTAAACTTTCCCTAAAATCTTCAGTTCACATAGGACCTTGCTCTTTGCCGAAGTCCTAATGTGCAAGTTAATTTAATATTCTTATCTTTTTTTCTTTTCTGGCATTTAATCATTTTCATTCCTACTGTTAACCTGGTCTATGCCTTCACATCATATCTAAAGTGTTACAAAGCCTTAGAATAGCACAGTGGCTATGAGCTTGAGTTTAAATCTCAATTCTACCATTTAATAGCTTTGTGAACTTGACCAAGATCTCTCCGTGCCTCGATCTTCCCTCAGGTTAATGTGGAAAAAACAAGCACCTCAAAGAGTTACTCCAGGATTAAGTTAACATGTAAAGCACTTAGAACAGGGCCCAGTATAGTTAGTTAAGCTGTTACCCATTTTTCCTTGTTCCAGGCAACTCTACATACTGCTATTGTATCACTATTGTATCACTCTTTCTTTTTTTTTTTTTTTTTTTGAGAGGGAGTCTCGCTCTGTTGCCCAGGCTGGAGTGCAAAGATGCAATCTCTGCTCACTGCAACCTCTCCTTCCTGGGTTCAAGTGATTATCCTGCCTCAGCCTCCCAAGTAGCTGGGATTACAGGTTCATGCCACCACACTTGGCTAGTTTTTGTATTTTTAGTAAAGATGGGGTTTCACCATGTTGGCCAGGCTGGTCTCAAACTCCTGACCTCAGGTGATCCATCCACCTCGGTCTCCCAAAGTGCTGGGATTACAGGCGTGGGCCACTGCACCAGGCCCACTCTTTCTTAAATAGGGGTTTGGTATGTCAGTGCTCTGCTCAGAACTCTCCTAGGCATTCCATAACCCAAGGGTCCACATCCTTAGCTTGGTAAGCAAGGCACTTCACAACCTGGCACCATACTATCTAGTCAGCTTCATTTATTCAACAACTACTTTATACAAGATAGTAGGAAAACATTCCTGTCTTCTAGAGTGTGAAAATTAATTACAAAGACAAGGTACAAATAAGAACATCACACAGAATAGATGTTCACCCTTGGCTACTCTTCAAAGAACTCTCTAATCCAACAAAGTGAGTTTCCTCAGCATTTGGAAAATGCAAAGCTCGTTCAAAATTATCTGCTTTTGTTTTATTCCATCCTCATCCCCACAAAAAAATAAAAACAACAACAAAAACACCTTTTCTTATCTACCCACCCCTAATTTTAAAGTCAAATGTCATCACTCTTTTGCCATTGAAACTTATATAATATCACCTATCTCAACTATTTTCAAAGTGCACAGTCACCTTCTCTATCCAGTGTAAAAGTTCCTAAAAAGAAGAAAAAATTCTTACCAGTTTGTGTCATTTTCTCCCCCTTTACCACTATGTCCTTCACTCAAACAAATCATGATAGAACAGGTGCTCAAACAGATACACTAGACCAGGCGCGGTGGCTCACACCTGTAATCCTAACACTTTGGGAGGCCGAGGCAAGTGGATTGCCTAAGCTCAGGAGTTTGAGACCAGCTTATGCAACATGGTGAAACTCCATCTCTACTAAAATACAAAAAAGTCGCTGGGCATGGTGGTGTGTGCCTATAATCCCAGCTACTCAGGAGGCTGAGACAGGAGAACTGCTTGAACCCAGGAGGCAGAGGTTGCAGTGAGCCGAGATCACACCATTGCACTCCAGCCTGAGTGACAGAGCGAGACTCCATCTCAAAAAAAAAAAAAAAAATGCACTAAGTTTAAATTAAAAGTGAGACTAGAAGTAGACAACTACTACCACCAGTAAGTAAACTTCAGTGAGACTGGAACTAGACTGCTATGTCAACCACTAGCATTTCACCAATACCCCAAAGCCTCAAATCAAATAGGGCCATCCAAATCACAAGAGAAGAGTCCACTCACTATCCCTTCTATGTAACCACTATATGGGTAGATTTGCTTGCTCAATGGTGCCTTGAATCAACAGAGGGATTGATAACCATTCTAGGCTGGGCACCATGGCTCAGGCTTGTAATCCTAGCACTTTGGGAGGCCGAGGCGGGCGGATCACCTGAGGTCAGGAGTTCAAGACCAGCATAGCCAAATGGTGAAACCCTGTCTCTACTAAAAATACAAAAAATTAGCCAGGCATGGTGGCTCATGCCTGTAATCCCAGCTACGCGGGAAGTTGAGGCAGGAGAATCACTTGAACACAGGAGGGAGAGGTCGTAGTGAGCCGAGATTGCGCCACTGCACTCCAGCCTGGGAGACAGGGCAAGACTCCGACTCAAAAAAAAAAAAAAAAAAAAAATCATTCTATTATCTGCCATCTAATTTGAAAAGCGTGACTTCCAAAAAGGATGGAGGATAATACATAGGGCCAGCATCCAAGCAAGGCAATATCCAACTGCTACATTACTGAGAAGATGATTTGGGAAAGATTATGAAACTCTGCTTTGTGCCAAACCTGTCACCCTTCAACATGCAGATTTAAGTATTATACAATAAGATATTCCATGAGCTTAGCATTAAAAAGTGTCACTTAGATTTCCACCTGCCTACATTTTGCAGATATTCTAAAATGAACATGTATCATTTGAATAATCATAAAGTTTCAAGTGTTTATTATTTCTTCCAACTTTTTTGTTTTTGTTTTTGTTTTTGAGATGGAGTCTCGCTCTGTCACCCAGACTGGAGTGCAGTGGCGCGATCTCAGCTCACTGCAACCTCCACCTCCCGGGTTCAAGCAATTCTCCTGCCTCAGCCTCACCAAGTAGCTGGGATTACAGGCACATGCCACCACGCCCAGCTAATTTTTTGTATTTTTCATAGAGACGGGATTTCACCCTGTTAGCCAGGATGATCTCAATCTCCTAACCTCGTGATTCGTCCGCCTCAGCCACCCCAAGTGCTGGATTACAGGCATGAGCCACCATGCCCGACCTATTTCTTCCAACTTTTAAAGAGCCTCCCATAATGGACAATGCAGAATGCAACAGTCACCACAAAGTGAAAGTCATCCAAAGCACATATTACCCCAATTTTCGACCTCCCAGGTAAATTGCCAATTTGCACAAAGTTATCAACTACATCAGTTTCAATTTTAAAAATTTCATCTGGCCAAGCGCAGTGGCTCATGCCTGTAATCCTAGCACTTTGGGAGGCCGAGGCAAGTGGATCACCTGGGGTCAGGAGTTTGAGACCAGCCTGGCCAACAGGGTGAAACCCTGTCTCCACTAAAAACACAAAAATTAGCTGGGCCTGGTGATGAATGCCTGTAATCCCAGCTACCTGAGAAGCTGAGGCAGGAGAATCCCTTGAATCCAGAAGGCATAGGTTGCAATAAGTCGAGACTGCACCACTGCACTCCAGCCTGGGCAACAGAGCCACATATCAAAAAAAAAAAAAAAAAAAAAAAAAAAAAATTTCTTCTATGTATGCTAACACATTAAAGAAAATAATTTCTCATTACCTTCCTAAGACTCCATAGCACTATAGCAAATTGCAAAGTGTTGTCTAAATAGTTCCCTCTTCCCCACTAAACACCCTCTCTGGTAAGTACTGGGTGCTTAGTAAGAGCCAGGGACAGGGTGCTAAGTGATTTATATAATTACCTCAATTCTCAAACCAATAAGAGGTACCATTATCATCCCCAGATGTTTTGGGGGGGGGGGGAAACCTGGCTGGGCGCAGTGGCTCATACCTATAATCCCAGCACTTTGGGAGGCCAAGGTGGGTGGATCACCTGAGGCTGGGAGTTCAAGACCAGCCTGACCAACATGGAGAAACCCTGTTTCTACTAAAAATACAAAATTAGCCAGGCGTGGTGGCACATGCCTGTAATCCCAACTACTCAGGAAGCTGAGGCAGAAGAATCACTTGAACCCAGGAGAGAGAGGTTGTAGTGAGTCAAGATCACACCATTGCACTCCAGCCTGGGCAACAAGAGCAAAACTCCTTGCCTGAAGGGATTCTTTTTTTTTTTTTTTTTTTTTAAGAGACAGGGTCTTGCTTTAATGCCCAGGCTGGAGTGCAGTGGCATAATCACAGTACTGAAACCTCAAATTTCTGGGCTGAAGCAACCCTCATGCCTCGGCATCCCGAGTAGCTGGGACTACAGACAATGCAAATTTCATAAAAGAACTATTTGGTCACGCTGTGGGTTTTCTTTGGAACTGTGTCCCTCACAGTGTCTGGCACATAATAGATGTTCAATTAAAACCTACTATCTGTCCAAACCAAAACTTTAAATAGTTAATTCCTAAAGCAATTCAATGACATGGTAAGATCTGACAGAGTATCTGCTGTAACTAGATTAAGTGGTATAATAATCAATAATTACATCTATATCTAAAGTAGTGGTCTCATAGCCTGCGTGTTATTTTAGCTAATAAAGCAGAAGGGGGAAAAAAGTGAAAATGGTAGAAATAAGCCATATCTACCCTTCAAAGATAAGTTTTTCTGACGAACAAATTTCATGGCCAGGCACGTTGGCCGCACTTTGGGAGGCCGAGGAGGGTGGATCCCTTGAGGTCAGGCATTCAAGACCACCCTGGCCAACATGGTGAAACCCAGTATCTACTAAGAATATAAAAATTAGCTGGGCATGGTGGTACGTGCCTGCAATTCTAGCTACTCAGGAGGCTAAGACACAAGAATCGCTTGAACCCAGGAGGCAGAGGTTGCAGTGAGCTGAGGCTGCGCTATTGCACTCTAGCCTGAGTAACAGAGCAAGACTCCATCTTAAAAAAAAAAAAAAAAAAAAAAAAAAAAAACAACTATTAACATGTCATCTCAATTCCTGAAACAGTCACTATTGATCTATTCTTAGTTATCTCAAAATAACCTATTGTGAGAGTTTTATTACGGCCATGGAAAGCACTGTGCATGAAATCAGTATTTTTCAAATAAGTAAAACAAAAAATGAGCATTCCCTTTGAGTGTTTAACCAAAGTGCATTTGCAGAGTATGTACCCTGAGCAAACCTGTTGTCTAATTAGTTTAGACCTGTTGCCCAAGAACGTAAAATGGCAAAAATGTAAAAGCTGGTTGAGTTAAGGCACTACTTAGTAGTAAACTGATACTTAAATTCAACTGCTGGAAAAATGAGCTCTATGAATATTCATTTTAAAGAATTATGAGGGCCAGGTGCAGTGGCTCACGCCTGTAATCCCAGCACTTTGGGAAGCTGAGGCAGGCAGATCAACTGAGGTCAGGAGTTCGAGACTGCCTGGCCAACATGGTGAAACGCTGTCTCTACTAAAAATACAAAAGTAGCCGGGCGTGGTGGCGCGTGCCTGTAATCCCAGTTACTTGGGAGGCTGAGGCAGGAGAATCACTTGAACCTGGGAGGCAGAGGTTGCAGTGAGCTGAGATAGCACCACTGCACGCCAGCCTGGGTGACAAGAGCAAAAATCTGTCTCAAAAAAAAAAAAAAAGGATTACGAGTAATCTACATAGTATTTTAGGCACCCTAAGTTCAGCTTGGGGGTAGGCAGGAAGGGTCTGCTCCACAGGTAAATGACGATCTGGTGTTATACAGAAAAGTTAACATATTCTTCAGTTCTCATCCTACACTCCTACACGTAGAATAAAGTATAGATATTATGCAGCACACAGCACTTGGACAATCTTTTCCTCCTTTCTTCAAAAAATAATTTACAAAATAATTCCTTAAATCAGTAGCTGCCGAAGTATCATTTTTTTCTCTTCCTTTTAAGGCTCAAGTTTCTTTCATTTCAAAACATATTCTTGAAGACTTAAGTTCTTCCTTTAAGAAAGATTTAATTATTTAACTCAGAAAGAAGGGGCAAAAAGTCAGGAGGTGAAACCTGAGACAGTCCTATTAGTCTTACATAACTTAAAGTTGGAACTGATTCAGTAGCTCAGCTAAAAACCTGAGGTTTAGGCACAAAGATGAGCTCTTTAGTATACTATCCATAAACATAAATAAATAGTTTTTAAAAATGGAAAGGATCTTAATTTCTTTCATTTCTTAAAATAAAAGCACATACATGTATAGAATTTACGATACTAACATAAAAATACTAAACTGATTACGCTTAAAATGAAAAGCACTGAATTCATCGCATCACATTTAAGTAATGCTATAATTGACAGAATAGGGTATAATTTCAGAAAATAAATTTATTTCCTAACACAAACTTTTGAATAGCACCTCTGTAAGAATGCACTAAGTACTTAATAAGTGCTGCAGGGAACATCAAAAAGTGATTTTCAAACGCAGTATGTGTATGTTCTCCAACTTGTAAAAAATACTCTGAAAATATATAAAGTTACAGTTGTTCATGCTTAATTAAATTAGCTTTGATTATTGCAAATTATTCCTTCAAGAGCAAGTATGTATCAAACCTCTCAAAAATCTTAGGTTTATACAAGCAATTGTCCTTACTAGAAAGGTCCTGATCTGAACTCACCTAAAGCTATGTGTTAACTACATTTCACTACTAAGACACTTGAGCCCCGGGATAATAATGGCCACGGATTCCCCGAATTGCTCTGACAACTCCTGCTTGCTTAATAAAGCGCTGAACTGTGAATTCACCTTTCCAAGCAGACTGAAAGCAAGACGCCAAGTTTCACTATCTAGTTTGGTATTTCACTGGGAATGACCACGTTATCAAGATGCCATAGACTTCCTGAGGTTTTTAATTACAATACCTTCTCTGTTTTCCATTCAACCACCTCAATCAAATTTCCACTAGAACCAGGCACACAAACAGTTTTTTCGTGGCTTTGCGCAAAGCCTCCTCTGGATGCAACCCTGGGATCCTGCATACATTAAGCCTCTCAGGGAGGGCAAAGGAGGGGAAACAAGTTTGTTAAACAATGCCGCTGGACAATGTGGTGACATTACCTTGCCCGTCTTGTGATCAAACCAGACGAGAGCGTGGTTCCTTGACAGCACTTTGCAATCAAAAGTGGCATTATTCTGCGCTGGTCGACAGCGGGCCACTGAGCGGCCGATTTTGATGGGCTCGTCCAGGTAGACATGACGCTCCTGAAACGGGTGCGAGTTCGGGCGGCAAGTGAAGATGGCCAAGGCTGACGGCATCGAGGATAGACTGGGGGTGGCTCTCCTACCAGGAACAAAGAGGAGTTCCTCCGGATCCGGACTGCCCTTCACAAGCCTATCCCCCTATCCCACCCAAAATTTTAAATTAACACAAACTGCACATTGTCTAAGCATAACCAGTGAACATCAACTCTTCACTTGGGTGGGAAGACAAGCCAGCGCAAGCCCCATCACCTCCTTTAAAACCCAGCAGCGCCCTAATCACAAAAAGTCCCCAACTGGCGGCTTTCAGTCCATCTTCTTCTCTGGGAAGAAATGGCTCAAACATCGGGCAGCTTCCGCCAAGAAAACTCCTGGAACACAGTTTGGGGACTGGAGGTATCCAAGCAGATGAGTCACACGCCAATTCTTGCGTTTGGTTTGAGATCGCGGCCGCTTTTCCCCCTCGGTGGCGGAAACGTTGCAGCACTGCAGCATGAAGGAAGGGTCGGTTCGGCGCGGCCAGGAAAGTCCTTTTGGGCCGAAGGAAGGTGTGGCCGGGCACCTCTGGGCAGTCACCGCCCGTCCTCGCCTGCAATGTAGAGGCTCTAGACGGCCGGCGGGAAAGTCTGCATCGCCCCTGCTGCGCGGAGGCCGCCCCGGGAAGGGGGACGCGGTCCCCGGCCTCGCACGATCCGAGGCAGCGGTGGCTGAGGTCCTCCGCGCGAGGCGTGGAGGCCGGCGGGGCGCGGGCAGTAGCCGAGTCGGGACTCCCGGGCACCTGGCGAGCGTCCCCGCGACCAGGGCGGGGACCCGGCTCCGCAGGCCGGTGCTGATCGAGCGAGGCGCGACACCGGGAGGCGCGGGTTCCCAGGCGGCAGGAAGTTGGTCCCCGGACGCCTGGGCTCCTGTCCGCCGCTCAGCACATGGGCCGCCTCCCCTCAGGGTCGCCCCCGCGAGGGTCGCATCTCAGGGACGGCAGCCGCAGCTCCCGGCGGACGAGAAGGTGGGGGAGGGAGACTGGCCCGGAGGTTGGGGAGAGGCCTGGAGGCCCCGGGCTGGGTCCGCCGCAGCCTCCACCGATCGCGGCCGATGGGGCAAGCTCAAGCTGCGCCCGACGAGGCAGGAAACTTTCCGACCTGGTGGGGAAAACATCAAAACAAACGGCCGTCAGGCGCCTCAGCCCGCCAGCCTCAGCCCTCGGCTCCTCCAGCCAGACCCCCGCCAGCCCCCACCGCTAGACACGACCTCCGCCGACCTCTCCGCAAGGAGGCTGCGAAGATTTGGAGCCAGGACGCCACGACGGGTGCTACCTCCCTAGCCGCCACCGCCGCCTCAGCTTACCTTGCCAGCTTCGGCCGCCATAGTGACTCTGACTGAAACCTACCCGGTGCACCGCCACGGGAACGCGCACCCTTCAAGGGCCCTCCTACCCCCTCTCCCGCGCCGTAGTCCAGGAATGTCACGTGAACGAAGCCACGGAAGCCGTGTTGGTAGAGGGCAGAAAAAAGGGCAAGCTAATTTTTAACGGGCCTCCAGGCGCCATCTTAGTTAAGGGCTGGAAGCTTCAAACCTCGGAACAACCTTAACGCCCATTTTGGTTAAGGGAAAGAACAATTTGCGCGGTAGAAGGTTTTCTAAACAAACAATGCCACTTCCTTATTTTATCCACTTAGCAGGGAGGTGCCAACTTTTACTAAATTTTATTCTCTTTAATTCTCGATGAAGATACTACCGAGCAAAAGAATAGACCCAGCCAAAGGAGATGGTCATTAGCAGCCATCTTAGCTGTGGGCAACACAGTCACCCGCAGCTATCTTAAGTGTGAACAGTCAAATTCCCTCAAGTCTTAGGATTTGTGCACCTAACAGAAGGACCATCCTCCCCTCTGCTAAATTCGTTGTGTTTCTTCCCGGAAAAACAAAAAAATCTTAGTTCCCGCATTCCGTTTCGAATGACAGTCCTCACTGAACCTGTTATGTGCCCCAGGACTCCTGCGCGGATTTTTCCGCAGAAGGAGAGTTCAGAAAGTTTAAAATCATGTTTCTTCCAAAGAGAGATTGAACAATTTCCAAAGTGAAAAAAGAGGGTATTTCCCCCACTTACAATATCAAGATGAGGAGTCATTGGTCTAAAGAACAAAGATTTTGCAAGAGCTAAATGAAAACGTCAAGAAAAAATAGTGAGAAGGAGTCTTACTCATTTAGATTCAAAGGTGACTTCATTCTTCAGATTCCTGCAATAACAGGCTCCACCACAGTGTGACCTTAAGCAAGTTTCTAAACTTTTTCAAGCCTCTTTTTTCTCATGGATGACATGTTAATAATAGTTAATTCATTGGTGTGAATTATTCTTGGTGTGGTGAGACTTCAAAGTGTTAATCCATGTTGTTCAATAAAGAGTAGCAATTACGCCGGGCGCAGTGGCTCACGCCTGTAATCCCAGCACTTTGGGGGACCGAGGCAGGTGGATCACCTGAGGTTGGGAGTTGGAGACCATCCTGACCAACATGGAGAAACCCCGTCTCTACTAAAAATACGTAATTAGCCGAGTGTGGTGGTGCATGCCTGTAATCCCAGCTACTCGGGAGGCTGAGGCAGGAGAATCGCTTGAACCTGGGAGGCGGAGGTTGCAGTGAGCCAACATCGTGCCATTGCAGTCCAGCCTGGGCAACAAGAGTGAAACTCTGTCTCTCCGAAAAAAAAAAAAAAAAAAAAAGTAGCAATTATTAATTTCAATACTTATATATAGACAGTTTGGCTGTGTCCTAGGTTTTTGCTGGGCCCTGGGGGCACGTAAGTGAACCAAACTTCAATTCCTGCCTTCTGAGAGCATAACGGTATTGTGGGTTAGAGATGGGGGTAGAGAGTGACAAACATAAAATTGATGTAATCAGGGCTAAGATAGAGGCAGGCACTAGCTGCCTAAGGGGTCAGGGATGGTCTGGGAGAAGTGACTGAACTGAATGAAGGAAGATAGGAAAACCACAATAAATATGGTATTCGCTGAATGATTTCATGAATTTCCACGAACACGGATAGCAAGGAAAGGAAGGAGCCTACTTGAAACAGTGCACCAATGTGCCGGCACGTAATAGTGGATAAATAAGTATTTGGTGCATGAATGAAAATTACATACTGTTACTCATTATTAGAGGATAAAGTAGGCAGGGCACAAAGTGAGTCTGGAAAGAAGAGGCACTATATTATCAAGACGTTATATTCGTTTCTCAGGCTCTTCATCAATTCAACAAATATGTGTCAAGCTATTACTGTGTTCCAGATATGCTATTCAAAATAAGGATATGTTGGAAAGCTTTCTTATGAGAGGATGAAAAGTTTCCACTTCTGGTAACTTGTAGGCTGTTATGGAATAAAATAAGATAGGACCCTCCACAGATCCCTAATGAGTTTTTTTTCATGAATAGCAAGTCATTTATGCATTCTTTCATACATTCATTATATAAATGTTTAATAGAACATCTACTGCAAAATAGATATTTTGAAAGGTCCTGGAAATACAATAATGAAGAAACAAAAGGACTCCCTCAAGTTGCTCCATTTAGATGATGACAGAGAAAGATCCTTACTGTAATGGAGTATGTCAAGAGTAATGGAAGCATGGCAGAGTAGTTTAAACTGAAACTTGAAAGGAGTAGGCCAGCTAGTCTGATGCTATTGGGATAAAGAAAGTTTAAGCCAAGAAACAATCCCAACAAAAGTCCAGAGACTTGAGAGAACAGGACTTTAAGGGAACTGCAAGTAGGTTTGTATCACCAGAGTGTAAGAGATAAGGGAAAGCAGGAGGAGGAAGAGTGACACAAGTGTGGTTTCAGTTGCTGAAGGACTTGTAGGCAATGTCCCAGACTTCAGAACATTTCCATCTTCCTCCTAGAAGGTCAAAGAGAAGTAATGAAAGTCAAGGTGTTGGAATCAGACATGGCATACTTAAATGGTAAATTATTAGCTTCTGTAAATGTCAGCTTCCTTATTTGAAAAAAAGCATATATCTACTGCATTTGACTAGACTTTTCTTTTTTTTTTTTTGAAGGCTGGTGGGGGAGGTAGAAGGAAAAAAGTAGATAATACCTTACAGAGTCTTCTTAGGATTAAATAAAATAGTGGAATACAAAATGCCAACCATGATGGCTGAGAAATAGTAGACACTCAGAAAATGTTAATATTTATCATTATTGCTCATAGAAAGAATTCCCTCAGCCTTCCCTATAGTAAGGATCAAGTTGTTTTATCTCTAGTTTGTATATAGAGAAACTTAATCATACATATGGAAACAAAAAAAGTCTGTTTATATTCAGTTCTACTATAATATCTCTTAAAATTAATGTTAAGCAGAATGGACTTTCTTCTACAAGAAAAGCTGGGACTACTATAACATGTCAGGATAAAGAATCTTACCAAGCCACACAGGGTGCTAGAAATGCCAAAATGGCATTGAAGGCGTTCTTCACCCACTGGTATTCAGCAGGCACAGAAAAGGCTTAATTTAAGAAATCTCATACATGAGATACTTTGAATTCTAAGTCATGTGGGTGTTCCTCTCTATGATTCTGTATCCACACAAAATTTTATTAAATAAAAAGCATGTCATGTTTTGAGAAATTGGGGATGGCAATGTTTCCTGATTTTGTAGTTCTCTCCCTTTTTAAGTTTTTGCCTTTTTATAGTCTGATGAGTATTGCCACTGCTATGATCCAAGCCACTTTTCAATCTTCTGAAAGCAAAAAGAGACTTGTAAAATTATCATCCTAGTACCATCAAAGACGGGCAATTATTAGCATTTCTGATGTGTAGGAGACAACTCTGTAAACTCAACTAATATGCATTCCTCTCTAATTGATAATGATCTAATTGGACTTTAACCAATGACATACACATGGGATATAATAAATTATGGAACACTTGCATAACTGTTTCAGCAGAGTATCTGGATTGCAAATATAGGTAAGCAAACCAATTAAGAGAAAGCTGGGAGTACTCAAAGCCCAAAATTGAGAGTATATAACATTTTTAATGGCACACCCTGGCTTATTACAACTGAAGTTAGATACTCTTCCCACTAAGGAAAGCTCTCTTCATCAGGGAGTTTCTAATGAGTGGAAATACCCTATCATTTCCCAGGTGCCCAGGGTGGAGTGGCCCAGACATTCCAGAGGCACTGCTCACATGTTTTTGGCTTCCTGGTCATTCAGGAAATAAAAGAAAAATAACTACCTGAAGACAAATGAAGACATTTAACTTTATTTAGCAACCTTTTTCTGTGAATATAAAAAGAGGGAATCACAATATTATAACTCCAGAAAGAATCATAGACAACAAATCCAGGTTCCACATTTTACAGGCAAGGAAATTAAAGCTCTGTTGTGTATTTACCATGTGGTTAGCATTTTCCTCATGGCATCTCTGTGTATTAAGTATTAACCTTATTTTTTATAGGTGAGGAAACTAAGGCTCAGGCTCAAACATTAAGAAAAACATTAAGAATCTTAATATTTGATTGAGTGACTGAAAATAAGTCACCATGCTAGATCCAAAGTACATGCTGGGGTTTTTTCTTTCTAAAAATTATCTTTATTGTTTAGTTTTGTTGTGTTTTGTTTTGACAATATCTTGCTCTGTCACCTAGGCTGGAGTGCAATGGCACAATCACGGCCCACTGTAGCCTCAACCTCCCCAGCCCAAGCAATCTTTCCACCTCAGCCTGGGTTGGGTTCACAGGCATGTGCCATCGCCATACGTAGCTAATTTATTTTTTGTTTATTAATTTTTTTTCTGTATACCTCAGATCCCCTATGTTGCTTAGGCTAGTCTCGAACCTGGAGCTCAAGTGATCCTCCTGTCCGGCCTCCCATAGTGCTGGGATTACAGGCATGAGCCACCATGCCAGCCCTGATTGATTTTTTTGATTGATGAAAGAAACACATGTTCATTGCATATATTCAGGTAAGCAAACATAAGGAAAGTAAAAGTCCTCTCTTGCCCCATCACAAATACTTAGTCTAATGCTACTGTTAACAATTTGTTAGAGGCCGGGCGCGGTGGCTCAAGCCTGTAATCCCAGCACTTTGGGAGGCCGAGACGGGCGGATCACGAGGTCAGGAGATCAAGACCATCCTGGCTAACCCGGTGAAACCCCATCTCTACTAAAAAATACAAAAAAACTAGCCTGGTGAGGTGGCGGGCGCCTGTAGTCCCAGCTACTCGGGAGGCTGAGACAGAAGAATGGCGTAAACCCGGGAGGCGGAGCTTGCAGTGAGCTGAGATCGGCCACTGCACTCCAGCCTAGGCGACAGAGCTAGACTCCGTCTCAAAAAAAAATACAAAAAACTAGCCGGGCGAGGTGGTGGGTGCCTGTAGTCCCAGCTACTCGGGAGGCTGAGGCAGGAGAATGGCGTGAACCCGGGAGGCGGAGCTTGCAGTGAGCTGAGATCGGCCACTGCACTCCAGCCTGGGCGACAGAGCTAGACTCCGTCTCAACAAAAAAAAAACCAATTTGTTAGCTCTATTCTTCCAGATGCTATTCTAAGCCACATGAGGCATGTCCTTTTAAAAATACCACATTTATTAGAAATGGGAAGATCAACACTAAGGGCCTTATTCTTAAAAGTGATAAATAATTTATATCAATAGCAAAAGGCTGTATTGGGGCAGGAGGAAGAGGAAGGGAAGAAATTATGCTATTTTTTGTCACTCTTGTATAAGTCCCCTTTTGATTACTGGAAGTGTCCCCTTGTTTTTTATAACTAATTTAAGAATGTTACTTGGAATGTAGCAAATGCTTAAGAGTAAAAGGGCTGGGTCAGAAAGCCCCATGAGGCATTTTCTTTCTGAATTTTTATTGGTACATCTGGATTTGTTTCCAAATAACTTAGTTACCAAGTAAAATATCAGAGACTCTATATATGATGACTTTGCTCATCAAATAATTAATAACATATATATATTATAATTCCCTGCAAGTGTTGCACATAAAAATATATTTTAAGTACATACTTCATTCTAAGAAAACTATATTTTGGCTTGGCATGGTGGCTCACACCTGCAATCCCAGCACTTTGGAAGGCCAAGGCGGGAGGATCACCTGAGGTTGAAGACCAGACTGGCCAACATGGTGAAGTCCTGTCTCTACTAAAAATACAAAAATTAGCCGGGTGTGGTAGCACGCACCTGTGATTCCAGCTACTGGGGAGGCTGAGGCAGGAGAATCGCTTGAACCCAGGAGGTGGTAGCTGCAGTGAGTCGAGATCTTTCCATTGCACTCCAGCCTAGGTGAAACAGCAGGACTCTGTCCAAAAAAAAAAAAAAAAAAAAAGAGAGAGAGAGAAAGAAAACTATGATATTTTGAATAATTGTTTTTGAATGTAGTTATTTGTGTTTCCTTTTAATAAACTTTACTTGAGCTTTTGTTTCAGAAAAATGCCTTGTTGCTACCGTATAATATTGTCATACATCAGCATCTCACTAAATGCCTATGTTTTAGAAAACTAATAAATTTCTCAGCGGTCTTTGGTCTTAAGGATTCCTCAGAAGATAGGTTGAAATGGATTGAAGAGACCTATATAGGGAAGTGACTCTGAAGTGCCTGCTCCTCCCGCTCCCCCACTCCCCCAAAGCATGTCAAGCATACAAGGCTGCAAGGAGGAGGTCTCATCTGTGGATTCTTTTTTTTTTTTTTTTTTGAGACAGAGTCTCACTCTGTTGCCCAGGCTGGAATGCAGTGTCGCAATCTCCGCTCACTGCAAACTTTGCCCCCCGAGTTCAAGCAATTCTCCTACTTCAGCCTTCCGACCGAGTAGCTGGGATTATAGGCACCCACCACCACACCCAGCGAATTTTTTTTTTTTTTTTTTTTTTTTCTGAGTAGAGAAGGGGTTTCACCATGTTGGCTAGGCTGGTCTCATACTCCTGACCTCAAGTGATCTGCCCGTTTCTGCCTCCCAAATGCTGGGATTTACAGGCATGAGCCACCACGCCTGGCCAATCATCTGTGGATTCTTCACTGGACTTTGTATGGAGCCGGTTTCATAAGTGTATCACCTTTACGTAGGGCCCCGCTTGGAAGGACTATACCTGGATGTACTCTGCTGTCTTGAAATTCTCAGTAACTTTTGAACAGATTTCTCATTTGCATTTGCACTGGACCTCTCAAATTATATAGCTGTTGCCGAGCGTGGTAGCTCACGCCTGCAATCCCAACACTTTGGGAGGCCAAGGCGGGTGGATCACCTGGGGTCAGGAGTTCAAGACCAGCCTGACTGACATGATTAAATCCTGTCCCTACTAGAAATGCAAAATTAGTCTGGTGTGGTCGCTTACACCTGTAATCCCAGCTACTCAGGAGGCTGGGGCAGTGAGCCAAGATTGTGCCCTTGCCCTCCAGCCCAGGAGACAAAAGTGAAACTCTGTCTTTTAAAAATAAAAAAAATTGTATAGCTGTTCCTGCCTTGAACATATGGCTCGGGAACCCAGTCTTCTCTGTGCAAATCTAGCATGCTAACAAGCATGACATGTGAAATGCTGTAGGAGAAATTCGTGGGCTATTGACACTGAAAACAAATCTCTAGAGAAATGAGATGCTTTAAGTGCAACCAGACAGGCCCATCTCCCCATTTTGTGGTTATATGATAACTCATGATCAGTGGCAAAGATGGTGGCAGAAGAAAACTTGACTTGATTTTGTTACTTCTCCCTCTGTTTAGGCTCTGAAGTTAGTCTTGAAGATGATAATGAGAATAATATTGAATCAATGTAGAACCTGTGTCCACTAAAATTGTTCATTTTTTATATTTTCCCAAACTTTTTATTATAAAAAATTTCAAATGTACAGAAATATTGAAATTACAATGAGCATACACAGAGCTCCTTGATTCTAAGTTGTTACCATTTTGTCATATTTGCCTTACCTATGTGTTTTCTGAACTTTTTGACAGTAAACCGCAGAAATAGATCAGCACGCCTTCACTACTAGAAACATTTTCCTAAGTAACCAAAATATGTGGAGTTTTGGTGAGTTTTTTTGAGACAGGGTCTTGCTCTGTCACCCAGGCTGGAGTGCAGTGGTGAGATCATGGCTCGCTGGAGGCTGAAGGGCTCAAGGGATCCTCCCATCTTAGCCTCCCAAGTAGCTGGGACTACAGGCATGCACCACCACACCTGGCTAATTTAAAAAAAAATTGTGTGTGTGTGTGGAAACAGGGTCTTGCCCTATTGCCCAGGCTGGTCTCAAATTCCTGGGCTCAAGTGATCCTCTGGCCTTGGCCTCCCAAAGTGCTGGGATTACAGGTTTGAGTCACTGTACCCCACCTGATTAAGCTTTTATGGAGATTTTTTTTCATGGGGATAGATTCATACTAAACTGTCTGAATGTATTTTGGAGACAGCAAAGTGTTCTTCCATATGTGTGAGTTCCTAGAAGTCAGGAACTGATTGTCAGGAAAGACAATAAGTGGTATCTTCACTTCCTGCTGACAGCAGGCCCTAGAGTCAATCAGGCAGGGAGCCCCCTGTGATGTTGTGTTCAAGACAGATTGTATTTCATCCCTCTGCGAACCAGATGGATCAGTTTGGGGGTGACAGAGTTAAAATAACCACTGACTAAAGCACTGCCCCTTTGCTGGAGATATTTCTAAAAGCTACAACTAACAGAAGAGTTACTCTGCTTTTCCAAGAATGGTCACTTCTGGGAGTGTGAAAACAGGTTGTCATTAGTTAGATTGAACAGCAGAGCCATAAGTCTATAAGGCATTGCCACACTAAGCATTAGGGAAGGGTGTACCCAGGGCCAACATTTTTCTATGCAATTCAAGTCACAGTTCCATTTGTGCAAGTGTTGCTGAAAGAAAAATTTTTTCAAGTCACCTGTTATTGATTAGGGTCCTCTGTTTGCAAGCGACAGAAACTGGTCAACCTAAGCCTATGGAAATTATTGGAAAGACATGGGGTGGCACTGAGAATGAAAAGAAATGCTAAAGAAGCAAGTCACAGAGAAGCAGAGCTAATGAGTAGCAAGAGCCATTAAGCAACCTCTTCAAGGCACCACCTTTAGGAATCAACTCACACTTTGTCAATCTTTAAGCCCCTTTCAAGATTCAAACACCCCAACTGATTGACCTAGGTTGCCTTACATGCCCATTCCATGGCCATAAAGCGGGTGGGGGTGGGGGATGAGGACTTCGAAGGACAGTTCCATTAACTCTGTATCCAATGAAAAAGGGATGGTTTCCTAAAGCTGTTGCCAAAAGGAAGGGGAAAGATAGCTGGGCAAGCAAAAACAGTAGATGTCTATGCATCAGCTTTTTTATTTTTATTTTTTTTTTGAGAAAGAGTCACCCAGTGCAGTGGTGCCATCTCAGCTCACTGCAACCTCTGCCTCCTGGATTCAAGCAATTCTCCTGCCTCAACCTCCCTAGTAGCTGGGACTACAGTCACACACCACCACGCCTGGCTGATTTTTCTATTTTTAGTAGAGATGGGTTTTCACCATGTTAGCCAGGCTGGTCTCGAACTCCTGACCTCAGGTGATCCACCTGCCTCGGCCTCCAAATTGCTGGGTTTACAGTCGTGAGCCACCATACCCAGCCCACACTGAAGTATTAAGGGATACAGAGGCATAATGTATGCAATTTATTCTCAAATAATACAGAAAAAATATATAGAGGGAAGAATGTGGCAAAATGTTTGAAAATAGTGAGTTTGGATAAAGAATGTGTGAGAGTTCTTTATGCTATTCTTGAAACTTTCAAGTTTGTAATTATTTCAAAATGAAGTTCAGAAACAAAAGTCAATGAGAAAGGCAAAAGGAAATGTGCTCCTCTGCTTGCATGTACAAAAGCCTTTTGATGAATTATGTGTGACAAATGAGTATTTGTATGTCCACATTGCTAGATCCAAACTCTCTAGGGGAAGTTCTTAGTGCCAAGGCATGGACTCTACAACGAGTTCTCGCTATTAGTGTGACAAAGCTCTACTGTGGACCACTAAGACCTTGGGTAAGGCCTATATATTTATGCCTCCTGAGGAGTCTAAGTGGGTGGAGATATCCTCTTGGCTTTCTATGCTTTTCTTTTGTTTTAACAGTTATTTGGGAAAACATGTTTCAGACATAGTATATCTATTTAATGCTTTGTACTCTTTTATTTTTAATTGACAAATAATAATTGTATCTATTCATGGGGTAAAATGATGTTTTCCTACATGTATACATTGTGGGATGATTAAATCAAGCTAGTTAACATATCTGTCACCTCATATACTTATCATTTTTTGTGGTAAAAACATTTAAAATCCACTCTTTTAGTAATTTTGAACTATACAGTGCATTGTTATTTATTATAATCACCATTCTGTGCAATACATCACTAAAGCTTATTCCTCCCCTCTAACTGAAATTTTATACCCTTTGATCAAATGTCTCTCCTTTCCCCAACTTCTCCAGTCTCTAATGCTTTATGCTTTTTTTTTTTTTTTTGGAGACAGGTCTCACTCTGTCACCCAGGCTGGAGTCCTGTGGCATGATCATGGCTCACTGCAGCCTCAACTTCCTGGGCTCAAGCAATCCTCCTGCTTCAGCCTTGTGAGTTGCTCGGACTATAAGTGCATGCCATTATGCCCAGCTAATTTTTTATGTTTTTGTAGAAACAGGGTCTCACTATGTTGCCCAGGCTGGTCTCAAACTCCTGGGCTCAAGTTATCCTCCTGCCTCAGTCTCCCAAAGTGTTAGGATTACAAGCATGAGCTACCATACCAAGCCTCTACTTGTTTTGTTTGTTTTTTTGTTTTCAAGATGGAGTCTTGCTCTGTTGCCCAGGCTGGAGTGCAGTGGTGCGATCTCCACTCACTGCAACCTCTACCTCCCCAGTTCAAGCGATTCTCCTGCCTCCACCTCCTGAGTAGCTGGGATTACAGGTGCACGCCACCACACCTGGCTAATTTTTGTATTTTTAGTAGAGGCGAGGTTTCACCATGTTGGCCAGGCTGGTCTCGAGCTCCTGACCTCGTTATCTACCCACCTCGGCCTCCCAAAGTGCCGGGATTACAGGCATGAGCACCGTGCCTGGCCCTAGATTCTACTTTTTAATATTCATCTATAACCCCAAAATTTTCTTTCTCAAGTAGCTTACTAACTTAATTTGAAGCCAAACATTACTAACATCACATAGTCATTTCTTATTACAAAAAGATTTTAGTATCTAGAAAGATAGTTATTGCAGCATTCTATTAACAAAATATTGGGACCAACCGTCAATAGAATACATTCATGTAATGGAATTTTGTGCAGATGATACAAAAGAATGAGATAGATTCATAAGACTGGATATAGAATGATCTCCAAGTAAAAGATAAATGAAGCAGCTCTGTATGAATGGATATGGAATAATCTCTGATGTATATTTTTATGATTCATGTGCAAAATTGTGTATAATACTACTGTGTAAAAAATTGCTTGAATGAGTAAGTGATGAGTGGACAATTAGCATATGCCTGCTCAGCATATGCCTGGATACATAGACACATAGCATTTTCTGGGAAGATATACAGGAAATTGTTAATAGTGGTAGCTTCTGGGAAGATACGCAGGGAATTGGTAATAAGGGAACTATGGGTGGAAATAGTGATCTAGGGCACAAGAAGAGACGGGACACTTTCTTTTCACTTATATCTTTTGAGCTTTTTTTTTTTTTTAGACAGGGTCTCATTCTGTCACCCAAGTAGCAGGGACTACAAGCATGAGCCAGTGCACTTGGCTAATTTTTTTGTATTTGTAGAGATGTGGTCTCACTATGTTGCTCAGGCTAGTCTCGAACTCCTGGAATCAAGCAACCTGCCCGCCTCAGCCTCCTAAAGTGCTGGGATTACAGGCATGTGCTACTGCACTCTGCCTATCTTTTGAGTTTTATATCAAAAATAAGGTAGAAGTCAGTGCTCCTTTAGGGGCAGTCCCTTGAGGTCCATTCTTGTCATGTAGGCTTTAGTGAGAATAAAGCTCTGTAGTCAGGAAAGTTGTCCTATTAAACTGTGAGTATTTTGAACTTGATTGGGCCCATGGCTTCTCACCTTCCTACTACCAGGAGCTAGTCCCATCTTTGAATACAGTAGGTGTTAAATAATTGTTTATTGAATCAAGTTCAACTGGATTTATTTGCAGTGTTTATAAGGCACCTTTACATACATTTTTGCTTGCTGGTTTAAATATAGGCTTTTTAGCCCCTCATGTGTCTCCATCTTTTCTATCCTTAAAGAAGAAGATAAAACAAATATTTACTTTCTTACCTAAAGAATTTAGAGCTTAGCCAGTCAGTGGATATAAGTTATTGTCTCTTTTTTTTGGAAGGCATTTTAGTGTAATAAGCCAGCATGTACAACATGTTCATGTTGTAACTGAATAATCCCACCTTTGGCAATTTACCGTAAGGAAATAATTATACAGCTCAGAAAATGCTGTATGTATAAGCATGTTTATTTATTACAGTATTGTTGATAATACTGAAATTTTAGAAACAATCAAAATGATCATTGGTAGGTAACTGGTTAATTTTTTTTTTTAAGATGAAGTTTCACTCTTATAGCCCTGGCTGGAGTGCAGTCGTGCAATCTCTGCTCACTGCAACCTCCACCTCCCAGGTTCAAGAGATTCTCCTGCCTCAGCTTCCTGAGTACCTGGGGTTACAGGCATGTGCCACCATGCCTGGCTAATTTTTGTATTTTTAGTAGAGACAGGGTTTCACCATGTTGGCCAGGCTATTCTTGAACTCCTGACCTCAAGTGATCCACCCACCTTGGCCTCCCAAAGTGCTGGGATTACAGGCATGAACCACCATGCCCAGCTGGTAACTGGTTAATTAAAGAATTATATGTCCATTGAGTGTGCCCATTAGAAATGATGATTTATATTTCTTTTTTTTTTTTTTTTGAGACGGAGTCTTGCTCTGTTACCCAGGCTGGAGTGCAGTGGCCAGACCTCAGCTCACTGCAAGCTCCGCCTCCCGGGTTCACGCCATTCTCCTGCCTCAGCCTCCCGAGTAGCTGGGACTACAGGCGCCGCCACCTCGCCCAGCTAGTTTTTTTTGTATTTTTAGTAGAGATGGGGTTTCACTGTGTTTGCCAGGATGGTCTCGATCTCCTGACCTCGTGATCCGCCCGTCTCGGCCTCCCAAAGTGCTGGGATTACAGGCTTGAGCCACCGCGCCCGGCCAGAAATGATGATTTATATTTCTAACTTGTATTTATGATGAGGAAAAATATCTACAGGATATTGTTAAGTGATAAAAACAGGTTACATAGTAGCATGTGTATGATCCCATTTATATCAGGTTTTATACAGAGACCACTATATATATGTATACATAGGCATCAGGGAGAAATGTCATCAAAATATTTTTATTTATTTATTTTATTTTTGTATTTTTAGTAGAGATGGGGTTTCACCATGCTGGCCTGGCTGGTCTCGAACTCCTGACCTCAAGTAAGCCAGCCGCCTAGGCCTCTAAAAGTGTTGGGATGACAGGCATGAGCCACTGCACCCGCTATTTTATTTATATATGTATTTTTGAGACAGGGTCTCACTCTGTTGCCCAGGCTGGAGTATAGTAGAGCAATGACGGCTACCAGCAGCCTCAAACTCCTGGGCTCAAGCGAGCCTCCTGCCTCAGCCTCCCCAGTAGCTGGGACTACAGGAGCATGCCACTAAGTTTGGCTAATTTTAAAATTTTTATTTTGTAGAAATGGGGTCTATGTTATCCAGGCTGATTTCAAACTCCTGGCCTCAAGCTATCCTCCTCCCACTTCAGCCTCCCGAAGTGTTGGGATTACAGGCATCAACCACCATGCCCAGCCCCAAATATTTTAAGTGTTCATCTCTTCATGTGAGGTGATTTTTAATTTCCTCTCTCTATGTTTTTTAATATTATTTACACTTTTTCTGGAGTGTTCATTGTATCACTTTTACCCAAAAACTATTGAAAAAAGCATTCAAGTGATTTATTTAGTTACTCTTTGTCTCAATAAATATTTGTTGTTGATTGCACCAGACTATCCTGGAATTACCTCTCCTATTTTAAAGGCTGCAAGGTTTTCTATGCATAATAGGAGAAAACACTGAAGCTAAGTACTTATACGTATCAAGGCTCCTTTTGAAAAATTTAAGCACCAGAAAAAAAAATCAGAACAGTAGTTGTCTCTGGAAAGGGTAGCAGTGGTGACTGACAGGGAAGGAGTGTGAAGGAACTTTTTAGGATGATGATAATGTTCTGTATCTTTATAGAGGTTTGGGTTACAGAGGACAATGCATTTGTCAAAACTCAGCAAATTTACCAAAGTTACTTTTTTTTTTTTTTGAGACAGGGTCTCACTCTGTTGCCCAGGCTGGAGTGCAGTGGCACGATCTCAGCTCACTGCAACCTCCGCCTCCTGGGTTCAAACAATTCTCCCACCTCCTGAGTAGCAGGGGTAGTACAAGCATGTGCCACCATGCCCGGCTAATTTTTATATTTTCAGTAGAGACCAGGTTTCACTAATTTTACTATGTTAGCCAGGCTGGTCTCATGCTCCTGGCCTCAAGTGATCCACCCGTCTTGGCCTTCCAGAATGCTGGGATTAACAGGTGTGAGACACCTCGCCCAGCCAGCAAATTTACTGTTAAGATTTGTGCATTCCTCTGTATATCAATATACATCAAAAGGAGAAGGAATCAAACAAATTTGGCTTTAGTTAGTGATATTGATATCTGAAATTTACTTTGAAATGCACCAAAAATAAAATAGATTGATTAATAAATGGATAAAGAAATGGATAGATATATAATAAGGGAGGTGGGTGTGGGGACTCATGCCTATAACCCTAGCGCTTGGGGAGGCCGAAGTGGGTGGATTGCTTGAGCCCAGAAGTTCAAGACCATCCTGGGCAACAGAGCGAGACTGCATCTCTTGAAAAATACATACATATATATATAAAATAAAGCAAATACAATAAAATGTTAATAATAGAATCTAGGTGGTTTGTATACATGTGCTCACTAAGAAATTCTTATAATCTTTGTTTAAAATTTTTCATAACAACATGTTGAGAAAAATATGTCTCAATCATCTATTGATATACTGCATGTATACATATTTTATCCTTATACACTAAATTCCACATATTGAATTTTGAAAGCTGCTCCGGAGAAAGATTCAGCCTGTTTGTACAGGTAAGCTATACAAAAGCATATATGTACATATGTCATAACTAGTGAAAGGGCTGTCTTTGTAAGCATGCGAACTGTGCAGTTACACAGGGCCCTCCCTTGGTTTAACACCTTACTGTTTTGAGTTTTTTTTTTTTTTTTTTTTTTGAGATGGAGTTTTGCTCCTGTTGCCCAGACTAGAGTGCAATGGCACAATCTCGGCTCACTGCAACCTCCACCTCCCAGGTTCAAGTGATTCTCCTGCCTCAGCCTCCTGAGCCGCTGGGATTGCAGGCATGTGCCACCACATTAGCCTGGCTAATTTTGTATTTTTAGTAGAGATGGGGTTTCTCCATGTTGGTCAGGCTGGTCTCGAACTCCTGACCCCAGGTGATCCACCCACCTCAGCCTCCTAAAGCGCTGGGATTACAGGCGTGAGCCACCATGCCCGGCCAAATTTTTTTTTTTTTCTTTTTCTTTTTTTTGAGACAGAGTCTCGTTCTGTCGCCCAGGATAGAGTGCAGTGGTCTGATCTTGGCTCACTGCAACCTCTGCCTCCCAGGTTCAAGCGATTCTTCTCCCTCAGCCTCCCAAGTAGCACCTATAGGTGTCCCCCACCACGCCTGGCTAATTTTTGTGGTTTTAGTAAAGACAGGGTTTCACCATGTTGGCCAGGGTCTCAAACTCCCGACCCTGTGATTCATCTGCCTCAGCCTCCCAGAGTGCTGGGATTACAGGCATGAGCCACCGCACCTGGCTTGAAATTCTTAACAATCTTTTAACAAGAAGCCCTGCATTTTTATTTTGCTCTGGGCCCTGTAAATCATGTGGCCAGTCTTGATTAGTGAACAATAAAAATATTACTAATATATATTATGTTCTCCCTATGCCAGGCACTGTGTTAAACATTTTGCATTCATTATCTCATTGAATCTTCAAAGAAAGACTAAAGGGGTAGGTAATATTAATATTCCCATTTTATAGCTGAACATATTGAGGCTCAAAGAAGTTAAACTACCTTTCAACTTCACACATTTATTATACCCTCAGTATGCATGGTAGCACAGTATGCATAGTAGGCACTCAATAAATGTTTACTGAATAAATAATAATAACAGCAACTCCCATTTATTGAGCAACTTCCATGAGCCTAGAATGCCTCAGCTGAAAGATGACATGCTCTCCCCTAACCCAGACTCCCCAGCTTTTGCATCACTTCCTCAAAGCCACATTCCTTGACACCCTAAATGAGGTCAGGTCTCTTTTTATGGTACCCTAGGCTTCGTGATAGCACTCATCACAATTGAAGTTAGGTAGTTCTTTAATTCCTGCCTTCCATTCTAGATTGAAATCTCAGTGAAGACAGTGACTCATTTTCATCCCTTCACTCCTTTATTCCCAGCACCAGCTATACCTGAAGCATAGCCTGCTGCCTGCCAGTGCTTGATAATATATTTTCTCATTTAATCCTCAACTCTGTGAAGTAAAATTGTTACCATCGTTTTACATGTGAAGAAACTAAGGCTCAGAGAAGTGAAGTCCCAGTCATCCCACCTTGGGGGAAGAGTCCCATCATCATGTGGACCTACGTCTGTTTGGCTCCAAAACCTCTTACCATTTCACCACAGCTCACTGTTACCACGTGATAAACAATCTGCTTGACGTTATTTTCTATCCCTAGGCACCACTTACTCCTTTAATATCCCTTCAAGTTTCTATTTTTGTTATCTGACCTCCAGGCTCTCTAATGAAACGGAGACATGCTTTCCAACAAGTAATCACGGCAAGTGATATTATAAACAAGCTGGCTGAAGCCAGGATTTTATTTTTTAACCTTGATGAGTGAACCAGCTGGAAACACTACCTTTAAAAGCAAAGGCTCTAATTTCCTTTTAGTACTGATTCCTCCCTTGTCCTAGGAGATACTCTGAAGCTGCCCAGGTTTTGTAATTGCAAAGTCATCACCAACGTCCAGTTCTAGGTGAAGGCCTGAAATAATTGAGGTAAAACAAATGAAGGCTGGACACAGTGGCTCACGCCTGTAATCCCAGCACTTTGGAAGGCTGAGGCGGGTGGATCAGGTGAGGCCAGGAGTTCAAGACCAGCCTGGCCAACGTGGCAAAACTCAATCTTTAATAAAAAATAACCCCACCAAAATTAGCCAGGCATAGTGGTGCATGCCTCTAGTCCCAGCTATTTGGGAGGCTGAGGCAAAAGGATCACTTGAACCTGGGAGGTGCAGGTTGCAGTGAGCCAAGATTATGCCACTGCACTCTAGCCTGGATGACAGAGCAAGACTCCATCTCAAAACAAACAAACAAAAAACAAATGAAGATGCTTCAGGCTGCTAATAAGGTATCTTTTAGTAGTTATCTGCCTCTATGTATTGATTTCTATAAAGAAATGTTTCTCCCTAAGTATGGATCTAGATTGTCCTATGCTTGTGCACTATTGGATATCTTTTTTTTTTTTTTTTTTTTGAAATAGAGTCTTGCTCTGTCACCCAGGCTGGAGTGCAGTGGTGCAATCTCAGCTCACTGCAACCTCCTGGGTTCAAGCAATTCTCCTGCCTCAGGCTCCCACGTAGCTGGGATTACAGGCACACACCACTATACCCGGATAATTTTTGTTTTTATTAGAGATGGAGTTTCACCATGTTTGCCAGGGTGGTCTCGAACTCCTGACCTCAGGTGATCCTCCCACCTCAGCCTCCCAAAGTGCCGGGATTACAGGCATGAGCAATCGTGCCTGGCTCATTACTGGATGTCTTTACAGAGCTGAGAGGCCTATTCTTTAGACAGTTATCTGTGAGGGTCATGGAAGTGGGATGGAGAGGAATGCTGAGAGAGTGTGCAGGCTTGTTTTCTTCAGTCAGTGCTGGAGGAGAAGCTGTGAACAAGAAATGGAGGGCACTTGGCCCAGGATTTTATGGCATGGATTGTTGAGTTCCACCTGTGGTGTTAAAGACTGAAAATCCCAGACCTCAGGAATTGAACTGATGACAGATTGTGTTGTATTATGTCTTTTGTAGGGCATAGGACAAGAGGACGGCCTCTGATGATGGTAGAGTTTCCAGAAGCCCTGCATATCTGCCATTCTGATAGCGAGTTTAAACTGTGGACCTTTCACAGCAGCCACTGCTAACAACAGTATAGTTAACCCTGTCTATTATACTTTCTGTAAACAAAAGTCAAAACCTGTTAACAATCACAGCTTGACCTCAGTTGTGTTCTTGGGCTTATTTCACTTTCTTCGAAGAACATCAAATACTTCCCAATTCAGTGGTGGAAGCAATGGTGACAGTCATCAGTGCAGGAGAGTGGTGCCCACTGGAGCTACATTCTTATTAGGGTGAGAGAGAGCAGCACTCCGGCAGATCCAGAAGGTTGTGGGAGAACAAGAACTGTTCCTGAAAACAGGGAGCTGTATCAGAAGTACGGGAGGAGGAAGAGATTGCTTTCTCAAGGCAATGTGCCATGAGGGCTTAAGTAATCATAATTTGAACATTAAAAGTATGATTTTAGGCCAGGAGTGGAGGCTCACACCTGTAATCCCAGCACTTTGGGAGAACAAGGTGGGCGGATCACCTGAGGTCAGGAGTTCAAGACTAGCCTGACCAACATGGAGAAACCTTGTCTCTACTAAAAATACAAAATTAGCCGCAGGTGGTGGCACATGTCTGTAATCCGAGCTACTTGGGAGGTTGAGACAGGAGAATTGCTTGAACCCGGGAGGCAGAGGTTGTGGTGAGTCAAGATCTCATCATTGCACTGCAGCCTGGGCAACAAGGGCAAAACTCTGTCTCAAAAAAAAACCAAGAAAGTAGGATTTTAATATCCAAAATATACAAGGAACTCAAACAACTTAATCGCAAGAAAACAACCTAATTAAAAAATTTCAAAGAATCTAAATAGGTATTTCTCAGAAGAAGACATACAAATGGTCAATAGATGTATGAAAAAATGTTCAGCATTACTAATCATCAGAAGAATGCCAAATAAAAAACCACAGGGAGATATCGCCTCCCACCTGTTAGAATGGCTGTCATCACAAAGATGAAAGGTTACAAGTGTTAGAGAGGATGTGGAGAAAAGGGTACCCTTGCATACGGTTAGTGGGAATGCAAATTAGTGTAACCATTATGGAAAAGAGTAAGTAGTTTCCTCGAAGAACTAAAAATATAACTACCATATGATCAAGCAATCCCACTTCTGGAAATATATCCAAAGGAATTGAAACCAGTTTGTGAAAGAGATATCTGCACTCCCATGCTCATTATTCACATTATTCACAATAATTGTACTGAATTATTCAGCATTATTCACAATAACCAAGATATAGAATCAATCTTGTATATCAATGGATGAATGGATAAAGAAAATGTGCTATGTATACACAATGGCCTGCAAAAAGAAATACTGCCATTTGCCACAACATGGATGAACCTGGAGGACCTTATTTTAAGTGAAATAAGCCAGGCACAAAAAGGCAAATACTGCATGATCTGACTTTTATCTGGAATCACACAGGAGTAGATAGTAGAATGGTGGTTAACTCACAGTAGCAGACAGACAGTAGGATGGTGGTTAACTGAGGGTTGGTTTCAGGGAGAGGGAAAAGGGAGATGTTCATCAAAGGGTAGAACATTTTGGCTAGACAGGAGGAATAAGTTTTTAGGATCTATTGAACAACATGGTGGCTATAATTAATATTAATGTAACGTATATTTCAAAATTGCTGAGAGTAAATTTTAAATGTTCACACCACAAAAAATGATGAATATGTGAGGTGATAGATGTGTTAATTAGCTTAATACATTTGATAATGTATACATCACATTGTACCCCACAAATATATATGATTATTATTTGTCAACTAAAATTTTAAAAAAATTAAGGCCAGGCACAGTGGCTTACACCTGTTATCCCAGCACTTTGGGAGGCGGAGGCAGGTGGATCACTTGAGCCCAGAAGTTTGAGGCAACCTCATGACTACGAAAAATAAAAAAAATTAGCCAGGCCTGTTGGCGCACACCTGTAATCCCAGCTACTCAGGAGGCTGAGGTGGGAGGATCACTTGTGCCCAGGAAGTTGAGGCTGCAGTGAGCCATGTTCGTGCCACTGCACTCCAGCCTGGGCGACAGAGTGAGACCCTGTCTCAAAAAAAAGAAGGTCTGATCTTATTTTGTAGTCACTGGCTAGTGAGATATGACGTATAATCGAGTCACTGTATATGAGAGCCAGTCTCTAAGATGACTCTCAATGATTCTCACTTTCTGGTATTAATGTCCTTATGTTGTCTTCTTCCATAATGCATTAGGGCTAGTCTATGTGAACAAGAGTATGGCTGAGGTTACAAGGGGTGACTTCCAAGGGTAGACTGTGAAGGACTTGCTACTTCCACTTTAGTCTCTTGGATTGCTTACTCTGGAGGAGGCCAGCAATCACCTCATGAGGACTCTCCAACAACTTTGTAGACGGGCCCACTAGAGGACGAACTGCGGCTTCCACCAGTATCCAGCACGGACTTACCAGCTATGTGAGTAAGCCATTGGAAGTGGATCTTCCAGCCCTATTCAAGTCTTCAAATGATTGCAGCCTTGGTTAACATCTGACTGAACCCCACAAAAAATGCCTAACTAGACCTGGCCAGTCAAGTGGCTCCCAAATTCCTGACCTGTAGAAACTGTGAGAGATAATAAATGTTTATATTTAAGTTAAGCCACTAAGTTTGGGGATAATGTGTTATGCAGCAATAGATAATTAAATTATAGTATAGTGATACTATAGATTCTACAGAATAAATGTCTATATAAAACTGCCTTTGGGAGGCTGAGGTGGGCAGATCACCCAAGGTCAAGAGTTCGGGACCAGCCTGGCCAATGTGGTAAAACCCCTTCTCTACTAAAAATACAAAAATTAGCTGGGCATGGTGGTGCATGCTTGTAATCCCAGCTACTTGGAAGGCTGTGGCAGGAGAATAGCTTGAACCCGGGAGGTGGAGGTGTCAGTGAGCCAAGATCATGCCATTGCATTCCAGCCTAGGCAACAAGAGCGAAACTCCATCTAAAAAACAAACAAACAAACAAAACTGCCTAAAGAGTCCAGGAAGGTCTTCAGTAAAAAAAGGGGACATGAGTTGAGTCTTCAGGGATGACTAGGAGCTTGCAGGTGTGGAGTTAGGGTGGAGAATAGGAAGTCATTTTAGTCTGAAGGAACAGTTTGACCACAGTAAGAGGGCATGGCCTATTTGAAAAACAACAATTAGTTCAGCATGACTCAGTTGCAGTGTGTTGAAAGAATGAAGTAAAGATTGGAAGATCAGACAGGAGTCAGCTGACAGAGGACCTTATATGCCATGCCCATATTTTGTTTTGTTTGTTTTTTTTCCGAGACAGTCTTGCTCTGTTGCCCAGGCTAGAGTGCACTGCAATCTCCGCCTCCCAGGTTCAAACAATTCTGCCTCAGCCTCCCGAATAGCTGGGATTACAGGTGCACGCCACCATGCCCAGCTAATTTTTGTATTATTATTATTATTATTTTGAGATGGAGTCTTGCTCTGTCACCCAGGCTGGTGTGCAACGTCGCAATCTCAGCTCACTGCAACCTCTGCCTCCTGTGTTCAAGCGATTCACCTGCCTCAGCCTCCCGAGTTACATCTCTACTAAGGATACAAAAAGTTAGCCGGGCATGTGCCACCATGCCCGGCTAACTTTTTGTGTCCTTAGTAGAGATGGAGTTTCACCATGTTGGCCAGGCTGGTCTCCTGACCTCAGGTGATCCGCCCGCCTTGGCCTCCCAAAGTGCTAGGATTACAGATGTGGGCCACCTTGCCTGACATTCCTCGAATTTCTTAAGGTGTAACTACCATTTCTATTCACCAATTAAATTTTTTTAAATTAAATTTTGCTTCTGTTTACTTCACCTATTTTCCAGTAAATTTGTATCCATTTCATTATCTGAGAACTTCCACCTTCATTTCCCTTTTTCCTCTTCCTGCTCTTTGTGAACAAAACCTTTCCTTTTATTAAATATATAACAGGTGTGGCAGAGTTCTTAATGTCCTCTATTGAGTATTGTACAGGCAAGGCACAGTTCTTGATTTCATTGTCAATAGCCATCTACTTCTTTGAAATTGTTTTTCAACTAGTAGAGGGATTTTCATCCCTACCACCTAATTATGACCTAGTACCCAACACTCTAAGAGTTCGAATTCAGGAAATTCACTTGCTTTGAGCTGATTTTCTTATCCAGGAACTATGTATTTAGAAATATCACTTAGATGAGTGTAGTGTCCATAGCATTAGTATTTCAAGAATTAAAGAGAAAGTAACAACATGCAAGTCATATAATTTTGTAATCAAGTTGGGAAGAAGAATCATTGCAGTAAATGTACTAAAATGCCAGACTTTGAATAGCACTTTTTTTCCTGTGGTTGTTTTAAAACTGTTTGTGCCTCAGTAAAAAATTAATATCAGTGAAAGTCATGTCATCTTATTTGTGTAAGTAACTGTGGTATTTTATAAGTAACCACTTATTTTTTGTCATCACAAAAGCCCAAGAAAAGTAATGTTAAAAATGAGTAAATGAAGCTGAGTATTTTTACCAGAGTGCTCAGTGGGAAGAATTCAAGCATAAAAGACACTGATTAATGTACTTAACTTTTTCAGCATTTAATTGACGAAAACGGAGGCTTACCAAAAAGTTTCTAGGGTGCAAAATGTCTAATGAATATTTTAAATGTATCTTTAGATAAAAGAGTTTTATAGCATAATTAAAGATAAAATTGCAAAATCCAAGGTAGTAGTTTTTTTCTAAGAAAACTTTTTTTTCTGATTACATAATTGAGACATGCTTTTTTTAAAAAATTCAGTTAATACATAAAAGCAGGAAATAAATTACATAAACCTCACTAGCCACAGATAAGTGTTGTCAGCAATTTGTGAACTTGCTCCCAGCTGTCTCTTCATCCATATATTTGTGTAGGCATATGTATGCACAGGATTTGACTTACACAGATTCATATTCTACATACTGTTCTGTAAACTGATCCTTTAATTTTGCAACACATTGTGGACATCTTTCCACATCTATAAATATAAATCTATTCTAGCTTTCTAAACGGATGCATAGTATCACACTCTATATAAATAGACATGGTGAACATCCCTGTCCTATTTCTTTTCTTCTTTTAATTTATTTATTCAAATAAAATATGGCTTAGAGCCCACACTCTGAAGACGGATAAGAATTATTTCCGGGGCCGGGCGCGGTGGCTCAAGCCTGTAATCCCAGCACTTTGGGAGGCCGAGACGGGCGGATCACGAGGTCAGGAGATCGAGACCATCCTGGCTAACACCGTGAAACCCCGTCTCTACTAAAAATACAAAAACTAGCCGGGCGAGGTGGCGGGCGCCTGTAGTCCCAGCTACTCGGGAGGCTGAGGCAGGAGAATGGCGTGAACCCGGGAGGCAGAGCTTGCAGTGAGCTGAGATCCGGCCACTGCACTCCAGTCCGGGCGACAGAGCAAGACTCCGCCTCAAAAAAAAAAAAAAAAAAAAAAAAAAAAAAAAAAAAAAAAGAATTATTTCCGGGATTTCTTTCTGTACTGCAGTGAAGTATACAAAACCTCTAGGTTTTGGGTGGTCGAGTGGTCCTGGGTCACTGAAACGGGGTGATGCTGTTGATTTACTTTCGTCTGACCAGACAGCTGTCACCAGCACTCTTACTGCTCCTTCCAGGGTCTCAATGCTTAGTGAACTGTCTCCCAGGCATCCTGCAGTCATCCCTGCTTGAGTCCTGTCCTCTGTTGCAAGCTTCAGGAGAGGAAGGCATTTGGAAATTCTAAAAATCCCAGGCCAGGAGTGGTGGCTTATGCCTGTAATCCCAGCATTTTGGGAAGCTGGGGCGGGTAGATCACCTGAGGTCAGGAGTTTGAGACTAGCCTGGCCAACATGGCAAAACCCCATTTCTACTAAAAATACAAAAAATTAGCCATGCGTGGTGGTGCACACCTGTAATCCCAATTACTTTGGAGGCTGAGGCACAAGAATGGCTTGAATCTGGTAGGGCGGAGGTTGTAGTGGGCCAAGATTGTGCCACTGCATGCCAGCTTGAGTGACAGAGTGAGACCCTGTCTCAAAAAAAAAAAATCCCTGCCAGGCGCACGCCTGTAATCGCAGCCCTTTGCGGGGGCGAGGCGTTTGGATCACGAGGTCAGGAGTTTGAGACCAGCCTGGCCAACATGGTGAAACCCCCATCTCTACTAAAGATACAAAAAATTAGCTGGGCATGGTAGTGCACGCCTGTAATCCCAGCTACTCAGGAAGCTAGAGCAGGAGAATTGCTTGAACCTGGAAGGCGGAGGTTGCAGTGAGTTGTGATCATGCCACTGCACTCCAGCCTGGGCGACAGAGCAAGACTCCATCTCAAAAAAAAAAAAAAAAAAAAAAAAAAAAAAAAAAATCCCACAACCCTTCCCCAGACTCAGTGCGATTCATCCTTTCTTTATGTTAGTAAAGAATTCTTGGAAAACAAAGGCCTATTAATTCTTTTTTTTTTTTTTTTTTTTTTTTTGGAGACGGAGTCTTGTTCTGTCACCCAGGCTGGAGTACAGTGGCCGGATCTCAGCTCACTGCAAGCTCCGCCTCCCGGGTTTACGCCATTTTCCTGCCTCAGCCTCCGGAGTAGCTGGGACTACAGGCGCCCGCCACCTCGCCCGGCTAGTTTTTTGTATTTTTTTTTTTTTTAGTAGAGACAGGGTTTCACCATGTTAGCCAGGATGGTCTCAATCTCCTGACCTCGTGATCCGCCCATCTCGGCCTCCCAAAGTGCTGGGATTACAGGCTTGAGCCACCGCGCCCGGCCCTATTAATTCTTTAGGTCAAGGGAAAGGTAAAACTCTAGCCCAGGCTAGTTTCTTAGGAGATGGGAAGAAGGGAAACTGCTGCTCAATGTTTCCAGATAAACCTGTAACAGATAAGGAGACAGTTGACTTTGGGTGTGTTATGTAACCTCCTTAAACCTCAAATTCTTTACAAGATAGCAACAAATAGCAACTGTATCCTGCCAGCTGTAGAGGCCAAAAAACTTAGTTGGTTGGCCTAAGTCAAGAATATCTTTCATTCTCTCACCTGCAAGCCATCGCATTCTGCCTATTGAACTTTCAGAGAGATCCAGAATCTGACCTTTTCTCCCCGCCTCCACTGCTTGCAGCTTGGTCTATCGTGTCTTACCTGCGCCTTTGCAGTAGACTCCTAACAGGTCTCCTTGTGATCACTTTTCAAGGCAATAGCCCATGACTTTTTAAAATGCATGATGGCTTTACATCTAACTTGGAGAAAAAAGCAAAATTCTTAGACTAGCCTAGAAAGCCCTTCTATGTGAATTAGCCCCACTTGTCTCACCTCAGCCCCAACCATCCTCCTCTTCAGTCATCTACCCTTGCCAAACCTGTCAAGCATGCTCCTTGCACTTGCTGTTTTCTTGGCCACTAGCTATTTTCAAGGCTAATGGTTGTCTCCAACCATTAGCTCAAACCATTCCCTTTATCAGTATCCTCATATCTCCATACCCTGCTTCATTTTTCTCCACAGCACTTTTCATTGACACACTGTATGTTTACTTATTTTTTTCACTATTCCCCCCCCCCCCTTTTTTTTTGAGACAGAGTCTTGCTCTGTCACCCAGGCAGGAGTGCAGTGGTGTAATCTCGGCTTACTGCAACCTCCGCCTCTCAGGTTCAAGCTATTCTCATGTCTCAGCCTCCTGAGTAGATGTGATTATAGGCATGTACCACCAGACCCAGCTAATTTTTATATTTTCAGTAGAGACGGGGTTTCACCATGTTGGCCAGGCTGGTCTCGAACTCCTGACCTCAAGTGATCCACCTGCCTTGGCCTCCCAAAGTGCTGGGATTACGGGCGTGAGTCACCGCGCCCGGCCTTATTATTTGTCTCTTAAAGCTGGAATGTAAGCCTGTTGAAGGAAGAGACTTGTGCCATAAGCAGTGCCTGGCACACATTAGGGTTTCAATAAATATTTCCCGAATGAATGAATGGAAAATAATAATCCCTGTCTTTCAGAGTTGTGGTGAGGATTCATTGAGATAATGTAGTGCCTAGCAAATAGTGAGGGCTATGCAAATATAGATTACTATTGCATATGATTGTTATTATGTTTAAGCTAGGCTTTGAAGAATATATTGTTTAAAAGGGCATTCTAGCAAAGAGACTGACTAGAGCAGAAGCCTAGAAGTAGGAAGTACCCTGTAGGTGGGTGTTAACTGCATTAAGAATGTGTGAGAAAACTGGTTATTGGCAAGAGATAGGGCTGGAAATAGAGTGACAGAGAAGAGTGTGGAGGAAATTGAATTAAAACCTCAGAAATCTAGGTTTTTGTCCCTAACAGTAGGGGGACCATCTGGGATTTTCAGCAGAGAAAGATATAAGATATTGGGTTTTTTGTTTGTTTGTTTTAAGATGGAATCTTACTCTGTCACCCAGACTGGAACTCAGTAGCGCAATCCTGGCATATTGCAACCTCCACCTCTCAGTTTTAAGCAATTCTCCTGCCTCAGCCTCCCGAGTAGCTGGGATTACAGGTGCCCGCCACCATGCTCAACTAATTTTTGTATTTTTAGTAGAGACAGGGTTTAGTAGAGACGGGGTTTCACCATGTTGGCCAGGCTGGTCTCGAACTCCTGACCTCAAGCGATCCGCCTGTCTCAGCCTCCCAAAGTGCCGGGATTACAGGCGTGAGCCACCGTGCCCGGCCAGATCTTGGTTTGATAATTGATTATCCTGTGTGCAAAGTTGCATTTTCTAGCTTGTAGGGAGTAGATCTGTTAATCAGAGGAAACAATGAGCTTAAGAAATGTTTGTTTTTGTTGTTTTCTTTTTGTTTTTTTTTTGAGACAAGGCCTAACTCTTGTTGCCCAGGCTGGAGTACAGTGGTGCCATCATGGCACACTGCAGGCTTGACCTCCTGGCCTCAAGTGATTCTCCCACCTTAGCCTCCTGAGTAGCTGGGACTAAAGCATGCACCACCACATCCAACTTCTTTAAGAAACTTTGATGGGCTTTTTTGAATAGAAGCTGATAGGACCTTGCCTAGACCTTATCTATAACCCTTCTTTTCATGTAAGCATCAAACATGCTCTATAGGGGCGGGTGGGGCCTGGGAAAGCCCGAGAGAGCCTTGTGATTCACTTTTAGACTATCTGCACTGCCTGGGGTTCTAATTCAGTTATTTCCTCTTTCAAGATTTGCGTTTGCTTAACTTTTGGATTAAGTTTATTCCAAAACTTGATGGTGTCTTATGTTTTGGTTTTCCATTTCATATACAATGTCTAAATGTATCTCTCTCCATTATATACCCCATTACCCCATTTTCAGTATAAAGTCTTGCTATTTAGAGTGTGGTCCTGGAATCAGCTGCATTACTTTTTTTTTTTATTTTTTTTTTTTAGAGTCTCGCTCTGTAATTTAGTCATTTAGCTTCTGCAGTGGCATGATCTTGGCTCACTGCAACCTCCGCCTCCCAGATTCAAGCAATTCTCCTGTGTCAGCCTCCCGAGTAGCTGGGATTACAGGCACACACCACCACACCCGGCTAATTTTTGTATTTTTAGTAGATATGCTGTTTCACCATAGTGGTCAGGCTGGTCACGAACTCCTGACCTCAGGTGATCCACCTGCCTCGGCCTCCCAAAGTGCTGGGATTACAGGTGTGAGCCATCGTGCCTGGCCAGGACCAGTTGCATTATCATCACTTGGAAGCTTGTTAAAATACAGATTTCTCAGGACCCACTCAGTCCCACGGACTTAGCAAATGCATTTAACAAGATCCCTGGTGATGTGTGTGCACTTGAGCTTTAAGAAGCACTCCTCTTAAGCATCTCTTAACCCATGGCTCCTCCAGTCTCCCTCAAGAGCCCCTTAGCACCTCTAATATTCTAAATAAACTTTCTGAACAAGTTCCTTAGCCACCCTCTCCAACTAGAAAGTTTTCTACACTCTACTTTTTGTATAGAAAATTTGGACTGAGCATGGTGGCTCATACCTGTAATCCCAGCACTTTGGGAGGCCGAGGTGGGTGGATCACCTGAGGTCAGGAGTTTGAGACCGGCCTGACTAACATAGTGAAACCCCATCTCTACTGAAAACACAAAATTAGCTGGGTGTGGTGGTGCATGCTTGTAATCCCAGCTACTCAGAAGGCTGAGGCAGGAGAATCTCTTGAACCCGGGAGGCGGAGGTTGCAGTGAGCCAAGATCATGCCACTGCAGTCAGTTTGGGCAACAAGAGAGAAACTCCATCTCAAACCAAATAAATAAGTAAGTAAGTAAGTAAATAAATAAATAAATAAATAAATAAATAAATAAATAAATGTATAGATAAATTGAAGCAGCAGTTGCTCTAGATGTTTCTCAAGGTACAATCTCCAGATCACCTGCTTTCGAATAACTTAGAGGGTGTATTAAAAGGGTGCAGATTGCTAGACCCACCTTACATCTGCTGAATATGACTCTTTTGAAGGGCCCTGCAAACCACTTTTTAAACTAACATCTGATATATATCAGCCATCAAAGAATCGTCAGAAAACTTCTGGCTGCAGAAACAAATGCAGTCCCTGACCTTATTACCTACCACTCCTCAGTACTGAATTTTCTTTCCAGTTCTAACCCCACTCCCTCATCCTGACCTGCATTTGGCTGTTTGAAATACAGTAATTTAACTGTGACCGTATTGTTAGTGCTTTTTGTGAGAGATCCCACACAAATGCTGTTCTGGCATCTCTTTTTCAAATGTATGCAAACAGGATTCTAGAATTTCATTTTTTATTAGTTATCAGTCACTAATGTTCATACACATTCCTATCTAACAATAAAACATTTACTTATCCTCTTTTTAGTATTTTCTTATGAAATGAAAGATAATGTTGTTCTTGTGTCTAATGCTTTTTTTTAAAGTCATCAAGTTCTCCCACATATGTATCTTGTATCAGGCCAGCCAGTTTTGTCGTCAATCCTATTGGAAAGGTACCTGGGAAGGGGGAGGGGGAATGGCAGATGTACTCTTTGTTAGTTTGTGATATTATATAGATAAATTTGACCTTATTATGCCATTCTTCTGGGCCTCGGAGGTGAGGATGGGGCAGTGACAAGTGCTGAAACAGGTGGTTGGTGCCTGCAGTTTACTGGTCAGCCTGTTTTTTTTTTTTGAGATGGAGTTTCCCTCTTGTTGCTCAAGCTGCAGTGCAATGGCACGATCTTGGTTCACTGCAACCTCAGCCTCTCAGATTCAAGTGATTCTCCTGCCTCAGCCTCCCAAGTAGCTGGGACTACAGGCACCTGCCACTATGCCTGGCTAAAAGTCATTATTTTGTTTGTTTGTTTTGTTTTTTGAGACAGAGTTTTCCGCTCGTTGCCCAGTTCGGAGTGCAATGGCACGATCTCAGCTCACTGCAACCTCTGCCTCCCAAGTTCAGGTTATTCTCCTGCCTCAGCCTCTCAAGTAGCTGGGATTATGGGCATGTGCCACCATGCCCGGCTAATTTTTTGTATATTTAGTAGAGACAGGGTTTCACCATGTTGGTCAGGCTGGTCTTGAACTCTTGACCTCAGATGATTCGCCCCCCTCAGCCTCCCAAAGTGCTGGGATTACAGCCTTGAGCTATTGCTCCCAGCCAGGCCTTTTTTTTTTTTTTTTTTTTTTTTTTTTTTTTTGAGATGGAGTCTTGCTCTGTCGCCCAGGCTGGAGTGCTAAAACATTAGCCGGGCATGGTTGTGGGGGGCGCCTGTAATCCCAGCTACTTTGGAGGCTGAGGCAAGAGAATCGCTTGAACCTGGGAGGCGGAGGTTGCAGTGAGCTGAGATCACACCACTGCACTCCAGCCTGGGCGACAGAGTGAGATTTTGTCTAAAAAAACTTATCTCAAAAAATTAGAAAGCAAAAAACACGTCTTTTTTTCTCCCTCAAAAGAGGTTCAAGGCTTCAAAAGCATTCTTTAATGTGTCCCTCTCCATGTATCCTTTCTGAACCCCCAGCAAGATATAAACTTGTCTTTTTTTTTTTTTTTTCTGAGATGAAGTCTTGCTCTGTGTCCAGGCTGGAGTGCAGTGGCACAGTCTCGGCTCACTGCAACCTATGCCTCCTGGGTTCAAGCAATTCTCCTGCCTCAGTCTCCCAAGCAGCTGGGACTACAGGAACGTGCCACCACGCCAAGCTAATTTTTTTGTATTTTTTTTTTTTTCTTTTTTTTTTGAGACGGAGTCTCGCTCTGTCTCCCGGGCTGGAGTGCAGTGGCAGGATCTCAGCTCATTGCAAGCTCCGCCTCCCGGGTTTACGCCATTCTCCTGCCTCAGCCTCCCGAGTAGCTGGGACTACAGGCGCCCGCCACCTCGCCCGGCTAGTTTTTTGTATTTTTAGTAGAGACGGGGTTTCACCATGTTAGCCAGGATGGTCTTGATCTCCTGACCTCGTGATCCGCCCGTCTCAGCCTCCCAAAGTGCTGGGATTACAGGCTTGAGCCACCGCGCCCGGCCTGTATTTTTTTTTTAGTAGAGATGGGGTTTCACCATATTGGCCAGGATGGTCTCAATTTCTTGACCTTGTGATCCACCTGCCTCAGCCTCCCAAAGTGCTGGGATTAAAGGCTTGAGCCACTGCACCCGGCCAATCTTGTCTTTTTAGATCCTCTATAATACTTCCTTCCTTTTAAATTCTCATTTTAGTTATCTTACAGTTCCTTAATTTGTGGTCATATCTGGGCCTCCCCTTCTTGGTTATACTTCCTTGGCCAGTTGTAAATTCCCTTAGGCAGAAACTGCATTCTCTTCTTTGTGCCTATCAACAAATATTTATTGGATTTTCCATGTTCAGCACAGTAATGCATACAAAAGCATAAATTACAGAACAATTTAACCTGAAAGAAAAATCTTACCCATATAAAAGAAGTTATTATGAGATTGTATGTAAGTCTATGACTAATGGAGCTATTGGTCTTTTTTTTTTTTTTTTTTTTTTTTTGAGATGGAGTTTTGCTCTGGTTACCCAGGCTGGAGTGCAATGGCATGATCAACCTCCGTCTCCCAGGTTTAAGCAATTCTCCTGCCTCAGCCTCCTGAGTAGCTGGGATTACAGGCATGTGCCACCATGCCCAGCTAATTTTGTATTTTTAGTAGAGATGGGGTTTCTCAATGTTGAGGCTGGTCTCAAACTCCTGACCTCAGGTGATCTGCCCGCCTCGGTCTCCTAAGGTGCTGGGATTACAGGCGTGAGCCACCGCGTCAGTCCAGAGATACTAGTCTTGATCCAATACAGCTCTGTCCTGGGGGGTACAAAACCACTGAAGATGTGTATGGGTGCCTGGGCCCTCAACTCTAAGAAATGTGGCCATGGAACCTGCAATAAGATGCCCCCAACAGAGCTGCTTATATTCAAACAGAAAATGAGGCCGGTGAATATCTCCAAGCCATAAGATGATAAACCAAAGGCCAAGCTTCTTCATTCAATTTTCATGTAGTCCATAATTTCCAGGATTTATGTATGCTTCAAGGAGGGAGGGACACGAGAATATTGGTCATTACATGAGACAGGCAAATGAAGCCAATACCAAATTTTAATTTGATTTAGGAAACTCAAAACAAAGAAGGAGGCTGGGCATGGGGGCTTGTGCCTGTAATCCTAGCACTTTGGGAGGCCGAGGCGGGAGGATTGCTTGAGCCCAGGAATTTGAGACCAGCCTGGGCAACATAGGGAGACCTCCATCTCTAAAAAAAAAAAATTTTTTTTTAAATTTAGATGGGTGTGATGGCACATGGCTATAGTTCCAGCTACTTGGGAGGCTGAGGCAGGAGGATCATTTAAGCCCAGGAGGTCGAGGCTGCAGTGAGTCGTGATTGCACTCCAGCCTGGGTGATGGAGTGAGACCCTAACACAAAAAAGTAGAAAAGAAAGGCTTTATGAATAAAATGGGACTTGAATGAATCAGAGAGATAAGGAGAGAGAAAAGTATAAGAAGTAAACGAGGCCAGATAGGGTGGATCACACCTGTAATCTTGCAATTTGGGAGGCCGAGGCAAGAGGATCACTTGAGCCCAGGAGTTTGAGACCAGCCTGGGCAACAAAGCAAGATCTCATCTCTACTAAAAAATAAAAATAAAAGTGAATGACTAAAGCCTTGGGGTAGGAAGGATCACATTGGGTCACTGGAGCCCTGGGAAGAAGAGGAAAAGTATCAGGGAACACTAGAATGGGAAGTTAAGCCAGATAGGATGGAACTAGATTATGGAGAGCCTTGAAACTGGGGAAAAGGAATTTAATGTGATGGCAATGGGAATGGATTGGTCATTAAGGAAAATTAGAACATGTTTAATGTGGCTAAGGATGTGAGAACCTGATATTAGGAAGACTGACTTTCTGAATTGATGCATTAATTTGAACCTCAAGAAATACAACGGTGGGACCAGCAATGGAGAAGAGACAGAAGGAATAGAAATGAGAGCTGTTCAAGGGAAAAACTTACACATTTTGTGGATATGGAAAGTGAAGAAGATGAGCTACATGTGGGTGGTTCTAGCCTTTGAACATTATAGGCAGAACATTGTAAATACTTAGTAAATTGAATCCAAGTTAAAACCCAAAAAGGAGTGGGGAATTGGAGAGAAAGAACCAAATTTCCCATCACTATATCAGCTGAGGAGTTTCTTTCTACACCTGTATTTCTACAACAATGATAATATTTTGAAAATCTTTATGTTTCTCTTCATCTTTCCACCATTCTAGTCCAAGCTATCATTGTCTCTCATCTGAATTATTGAAATTGCCTCTCGAAGAATCTTCCCACTTCATTGTTATTTTCTCCTCCTCTGTATAGGGGTCCCCAAGACCACCCCCAGTTTCAGTTATTTACTAAGGAGATTCACAGGACTCAGAATATAGTCATACTCACACCTGTGATTTATTATGGCAAAAGGATTCAAAGCAAAATCAGCAAAAGAAAAACTCACATGAGACAAAGTTCAGAGGAAATGAGACCCAAGCTTCCAAAGGTTCTCTTCCACTGGTATCGCATGGGACATACTTAATTCTCCCAGCGGCCAGGTGCAGTGGCTCACACCTGTAATCCCAGCACTTTGGGAGGCCGAGGCAGACGGATCACCTGAGGTCAGGAGTTCAAAACCAGCCTGGCTGACATGGCAAAACCCCGTCTCTACTAAAAATACAAAAATTAGCCGGGTGTGGTGGCAGGCACCTGTAGTCCTAGCTACTTGGGAGGCTGAGACAGGAGAATCACTGGAATCCAGCAGGCAGAGGTGGCAGTGAGCCAAGATCACGCCATTACCCTCCAGCCTGGGCGACAAGAGGGAGACTCTGTCTCAAAAAAAAAAAAAAAAAAAAAATTCTCCCAGCAATGGGTTGTGACAGTACAAGTGAAGTATTGCCAACCAGGTAAGTTTGTTAAGGACCCAGCACCCCAGGATTTTTTTTTTTTTTTTTGAGACGGAGACTCACTCTGTCACCCAGGCTGGAGTGCAGTGGTGCAGTGGTGCGATCTCAGCTCACTGCAACCTCCGCCTCCCGGGTTCAAACAATTCTCCTGCCTCAGCCTCCTGAGTAGCTGGGATTACAGGCACCTGCCACCACGCGTGGCTAATTTTTGTATTTTTAGTAGACGAGGTTTCACTGTATTAGCCAGGATGGTCTCGATCTTCTGACCTCATGATTCGTCTGCCTCGGCCTCCTAAACTGCTGGGATTATAGGTGTGAGCCACCGTGCCCAGCCACACCCCAGGATTTTATGGGAGCTTGTTGCATAGGCACCCCCTGCCTATGCAAAATGTACCAAAATTCCTGATTCCTCAAAGGAAAGCAGGTGTTCAGCATTGCTGTGGTCTGAATACCTACATCGTTCCAAAATTCATATGTTGAAAACCTCACATAAGGTGATGTTATTAGGAGGTGGGATCTTTGGGATATGATTAGGTCATGGGAGCAGAGTGGGATTAGTTCCCTAATAAAAGAGGCCTGAGAGAGACTCCTCATCTTTCTACCATGTGAGGACTCAGTAAGAAGGTACCTTCTATGAACTAGACCCTCACCAGACACTGAATCTGCCAGTGCCTTCATCTTAGACATCCCAGCCTCCACAGCTGTGAGAAATACATTTCTGTTGTTTATAAGCCATCTCGTTTATGCTATTTTGTTTTATCAGCCTGCATATAGACTAAGATAAGCATAAAGCACAGCATTCATACAATTTAGACACAATGAGCCATTCTTGTCAGTTGGGTGGTGGAAACCCTCCCAAGATCCAAGTTCCAGCCAAGGACCACCCTTGTAAGCTGGACTTTGTTTTTGATTTTTTCCTTTGAGATAAGGTCTCACTCTGTTGTCTAGGCTGGAATGCAGTGGCATGATCATAGCTCACAGCTGCCCTGAGCTCCCGGGCTCAAGCAATCCTCCCGCCTCAGCCTCCTGAGTAGCTGGGACTATAGGCATGCACTATCACTCCTGGCTAATATAGATATATAGATATATATAGATATATATATATATTTTTTTTTGAAATAGAGTCTCTCTCTGTCACCCAGGCTGCAGTGCAGTGGCACAATCTCGGCTCACTGCAACCTCCACCTCCTGGGTTCAAGCAATTCTCCTACCTCAGCCTCCTGAAGAGCTGGAATTACAAGTGTGTACCACCAAACCCAGCTAACTTTTGTACTTTTAGTAGAGACAGGGTTTCACCACGTTGGCCAGGCTGTTCTCAAACTCCTGACCTCCTGATTCATGCACTTTGGCGTCCCAAAGTGCTGGGATTACAGGCATGAGCCACCGAGTCTGGCCAATTTTTGTATTTTTTTTTTTTTTTTTTTTTTTTTTTTTTTTTTTTTTTTCACAAATAAAACTTTTTATTTGACACTAATTGAAGTCTGAACTTTAAACAGATTCTTGGACTGGTGGTTCATATCCATCAGCTCGTTCAACTTTAGCACCTGTCTCGTCCCCAGTGGCTTTTCCAGAACTACTGCCTTCACCATGAAGCTCCATGAGCTTTCCCAATTCAAACTTGGGCTTCTTCAGCATTTTTACTTTTCTAACGAAGACATCATGGAGAGGATAAATAGATTGGCAAGCCTTTTCTATGTCTTTTCCAATGCTGTCTGGAATCAATTTATTGACCACTTCTTTCAAGTCATTTGTCTGCACTTCTCGGGTCATGATTTCCATCATCTTCTTCCGGATTTGGCGGACCTGTTGGTGCTGAGCATAAGAGGTCTTCCGTATCTGATTGTTACGTTTTTTAGTAAAACCAACACAGAACAGACGAAGCAAGTAACCATCGGTAGTCTTGACATCAACATGAGCTTCAATCATTGTCTGCCACTTTTTGACCATGGAACACATTTTGTCACGGGTAAGATCCATGCCATGGAAGTTAGTCAGGCAGTTTTTGCCCTGAACATCTTCAGTAATCAGCTTGAATTTTCTAAATGCAACTTCATCATTCTGCAAATCAGCAAGACTCACTTCAAACACACGACCCTTGAGACCATCAGATGCAATTTTGGTTCCTTGGGTCCTGGTGACGAGCGTCTTTCCAATATTTCTTATATTGAACATAGCAGGTGCTTTCACATCATACCAATCTTTCTTAGAAAATGGATCAACCACTTTCTTCTTGGCTCCCTTTTTGCCGCCTTTCGTAAGGCGCTTGTTCTTGCCAACCGCCATGGCGCTGATCAGAGAGCCGAAAGGCCAATTTTTGTATTTTTAGTAGAGACGGGATTTCACCATTCTGGCCAGGCTGTTCTTGAACTCCTGACCTCAGGTTATCTGCCTGCCTGGGCCTCCCAAAGTGCTGAGGTTACAGACATGAGCCAACACGCCCAGCCTAAGCTGGATTTTCAAAGGAGTGCTATTGGACCTACTATTAACCATATTCTGCACACCTTCCAACCTATTATTCAGCCAATAACTGGAGGGAATCTTCTTAAGATATAAACCAGATTATATATGTTAGACTAAAATTCAAACTCTTACCATGGTGCACTATTCCCTGCATGACATTGACATTGCATTCCTCTCCAAACCCATCTCTTGCCAGCTGTCCTCAGCATCACCCTCTAGCCACACTGGCCTCTAAGTTTCTAGAACATTATTGTCCAATAGAACTTTATGTGATTCGCCTATAATCCCAGCACTTTGGGAGGCCGAGGCGGGCAGATCACGAGATTAGGAGATCGAGATCATCCTGGCTAATACAGTGAAACCCCATCTCTACTAAAAATATACAACTTTATGTGATGATAGAAATGTTCTGCACTGTTCAGTTGTCTGTTGGCATTCACCAACCATGTGTAACTATTGACCACTTGAAATGTGGCTAGTGCACCTGAGCAAATGAATTTTTCATTTTTTTCTTAATTTTAATCAACTTAAATTTAAATAGCCAAATGTGGCTAGTGGCTATTCTACTGCAGTTCTAGAACATACTATTGAGTTTTTCCTATTTTAAGGCATTTTGTTGCATGGGAAATTAGCCTGATGCAATGGTAAACTTCAATTATACTATCAGGCAGGCTATCGCAGAGATCAAAGGACACAAGGGCTTACAGACCAAATTAAAATGCTTGAATCACATACAGTTTATTAAATCAACTTAGGCCAGGCATGGCAGCTCACGCCTGTAATCCCAACATTTGGAGGGCCAAGGTGGGTGGATCACTTGAAGTCAGGAGTTCAAGACCAGCCTGGCCAACATGGCAAAACCCCATTTCTACTAAAAGTACAGAAAAAAATTAGCCAGGCATAGTGGCACATGCCTGTAATCCCAACTACTAGGGAGGCTGAGGCAGGAGAATCACTTGAACCTGGGAGGCGGAGATTGCAGTGACCTGAGATGGTGCACACTGCACTCCAGCCTAGGTGACAAAGCGAGACTCCATCTCAAAAAAAAGAAAAAAAAAAAATCGACTTAAAACATACAGCAAAAAGCAAAAGGAAAGAAATGGGGTAAATTAACACACAATTAGGGAAGGGTGCAAACAAGATAGAAGGTTCACACTACATAAATCCTGGGTTATGCAATGTTGGTATGACTCTTTGCATCAATCTTCTCTGTTGATGAACCAAAGTTGACGTTTAAGTAAAGGTGCCCACAGACAGAAGGTGCCCTGAGTCAGTGGCATACACTTGTTCTACCAGAAGGACTCAGGAGGAACATGTACACCTGGCCTGCAGCTGTCACTTGCCAATTAACTTGCTGAACAACTATGGGTTTTATTCGGGTTATGAGTTTGTGTTTTTGGGCAGAGGACACATGCACCAGAATAGTTATTACCAATGAATAGTTGAATTAAGACCTCATAAATATTAAGTATTCATGTATATTTAGTGTATCCTGAACGTTAAATGTCTCGTATATATTTAACTTGCCATGAATATTTAGTGTCTAGGTCCCTCATGCATATTTATGCCTCATGAATATTATTTTTGGTTCTTTCATTTCTTTTTATCTACATTTAAAACACACATGCTCTATCCACTACTTATCTATATTTAACTCATCTTAGGAGTTTCCTCTATTCCATGTTTTTTATTTTTTCCTGCAGCATAACTCAGTATTCTCAAACAGTATAACAAATTTACATTTCACTTCTGCACACATTTCTGCTCTGCAGTGACCTTCCTCTGGCTCATATCATAACAAGTTCCTGTAGGTGCTTTCGGTCTCAGTGAAAATGTCACCTCCTCTGAGAGGCCTTCCCCCATTAACTATCTGTTATGGATTGAATTAGGTCCCTCATCCCAAATTCTCATGTTGAAATTCTAATCCCCAATGTGACTGTATTTGGAGATAGGGCCTTCAGTGAGGTAATTAAGGTTAAATGAGGTCATAAGGGTGGAGCCTTAGTCTAATAGGATTTTTGTCCTTATAAGAAGAGGAAGAGGCAGGCTGGGCGCGTTGACTCATGCCTGTAATCCCAGCACTTTGGGAGGCTGAGGCTGGTGGATCACCTGAAGTCAGGAGTTTGAGACCAGCCTGGCCAACATGGGGAAACCCTGTTTCTACTAAAAAATACAAAAACATTAGCCAGGCATGGTGGCAGGCACCTGTTATCCCAGCTACCCAGGAGGCTGAGGCAGGTGAATTGCTTGAACCTGGGAGGCGGAGGTTGCAGTGAGCCGAGATCGTTCCACTGCACTCCAGCCCTGGCAACAAGAGCAAAACTCCATCTCAAAAGAAAAAAAAAAAAAAGAAGAAGAGGAAGAGACAACAGAGGCCAAGTAAAGTGGCTCATGCCTATAATTCCAACACTTTGGGAGGCCAAAGTGGGAGGACTGCTTGAGCCTGGAAGTTTGAGACCAGCCTGGGCAACATAGAAATACTCTGTCTCTACAAAAAAAAACCAAAAAACAAACAAACAAACAAAACTGCTGAGTGTGTAGAGTGTGTCTGTAGTCCCTGCTACTCAGGAGGCTGAGGTGGGTGATTGCTTGAATTGCAGGTCAAGGCTGCAACAAGCTGAGATCGCGCCACTGCACTCCAGCCTGGGTGACAGATCAAGACCCTGTCTCAAATTTTAAAAATTAAAAATAAATAAAATCGAATTTAAAAAAAGAGAGACAACAGAGAATCTGTGTGTGTGTGTGTGTGTGTGTGTGTGTGTGTACAGAAGAAAAGCCGTGTAAGGACACAGCAAGAAGGCAGCTGTCTATAAGCCAGGAAAAAAGGCCTCACTGGAAATCTAACTCTGATAGCACCTTGATCTTGGACTTCTAACCTCTAGAACTGTGAGAAAATAAATTTCGGTTGTTTAAGCCACCCAGTTCGTAGTATGTTGTTATGGCAGCCTCTGAACTATTTTCGCTCGCGATATCTCTGATGCCAAATGTGTGGGTTTTTTTCTCATGCCAACCAATTCTCCAGCTCTCTGGATACCAACTGAGTGTCCAACAATTCAGTTCAATTCTGACCCTCTCCCTGGAGTGAGCATGAGATCACACAAGTTATAGATAGGCTCAGTCCCACAAGACTGCTCCCCATTCAGATGTCAGTTGTAAGTCCCAGCTTGCCACCTATACTTCTGACCAACCAGCTATAAACTGGAAGCTCCCATTACTCCCTCATTATGTTTCATGATTTGCTAGAATGGCTCACATAACTCAGGAAAATGTTTTATTTACTATTAACGGTTTGTTTTATTTTATTTTATTTTTTGAGACGGAGTCTTGCTCTGTCGTCTAGGCTGGAGTGCAGTGGCACGATCTCAGCTCACTGCAAGTTCCGCCTCCTGGGTTCAGATGATTCTCCTGCCTCAGCCTCCTGAGTAGCTGGGATTATAGGCACCCACCACCACGCCTGGCTAATTTTTGTATTTTTAGTAGACATGGGGCTTTGCCATGTTGGCCAGGCTGGTCTCGAACTCCTGACCTCAGGTGATCCACTCATCTCAGCCTCCCAAAGTGCTGGGATTATAGGCGTGGGCCACTGCGTCCAGCCCTATTAATGTGTGTGTATATATATATATATGATATAACTCAGGAAGTCAAATGGAAGAGATGAATAAGGCAAGGTACGGGTCGTGGGGAGGGCTTCCATGCCTTCCCTGGGAGTGCCACCCTCCAAGCATCTTGATGTGTTCACCAATCCGGGAATCTCTCTGAATCCTGTTCTTTAGGGTTTTTACGGACGTTTCATTGTGTAGGCATGAATGATTAAATCACTGGCATCGGTGATTAAGTGGATCTCTGGTTCCTCTTCCCTCCCCACAGATGAGGCAGTGGGGCTACAAGTTCCAAGCCTCTAATCATGCCTGGGTCTTTCTGGAAACTAGCCCCAATCCTGAAGCTGTCTAGGGACACCCACGCACCAGTCATCTTTTAGCATACAGAGAACATTCTTATATCTCCAGAGATTCCAAGGATTTTAGGAGCTGTGTGCTGGGAACCGAGGTCATAGACCAAATATTTATTTTTATTATATCACTCAGCTCTAGCATACAATAAAGCAACTATCAGATCCTTCCCCCATTAATCTGTATCTTAGCACAATGTTCACTTCTTCACATTTATAATTCATTATTTTATATGTTTAAGTTCTTTTTTTTTTTCTTTCTTTCTTTTTTGAGACAGAGTTTCATCCTGTCGCCCAGGCTGGAGTGCAGTGGTGTGATCTCAGCTCACTGCAACCTCTGTCTCCCAGGTTCAAGCAATTCTCTTGCCTCAGCCTCCCGAGTAGCTGGGACTACAGGCATGTGCCACCACGCCTGGCTAATTTTTTGTATTTTTAATAGAGATGGGGTTTCACCATGTTGGCCAGGCTGGTCTGGAACTCCTGGCCTCAAGTGATCTGCCCATGTTGGCCTCTCAATGTGCTGGGATTACAGGCATTAGCCACCACACCCAGCCTATTTATTTAACTTCCTTTTACCTATTTCCCCCCAATAAATGGTAAGCTCTGTTGTGGCTGCAACTATGTCTGTTTTGCTCACTGTTGCAACTTCAGCAAGTTGTCAATGAGCATTTGTGAATGGAACTTCAAAGCACACATTCAGCAATGAATGAATGAAACTTCAAAGTGCATATTAACCTTCGGGGGGGAAAAAGCCCTACAGATAAGCAAGCCTGATTCTTGAAAATTATTCTCAATAATTATGTGCTTAAGACAACAACAAAAAAATGTTTTCAAGGCAGGATTGCACTCTGTTGCTCAGGCTGGAGTGCAGTGGTGGGCTCATGGCTCGCTGTAACCTCGACTTCCTGGGCTCAAGCAATGCTCCCACCTCAGCCTCCAGAGTAGCTGGGACTACAGGTGCACTCTACCACAACCAGCTAACTTTTTTTTGTTTGTTTTGTAGTGACAAGGTCCTACTATTTGCCCAGGCTGGTTTCGAGTTCTGGGCTCAAATGATCTTCCTGCCTTGTCTTCCGAAAGTGCTGGGATTACAGGTATGAGCTACTGTGCCTGGTCAACATTTTTTTTTTTAAATTTTGGAAATATATATATAACATAACATTTACCATTTTAAATGTGCAGTTTGGTGGCATTAGGTACGTTCCCATTATTGTGTAGCTGTCACCACTACTCATCTCCAAAACTTTTTCATCATCCCTAACGGAAACGTACCTCCATTAGGTAATAACGTCCCATTCCCTCCTCCCTCTAGCCCTGGGCAGACACCATTCTACTTTGTCTCTATGGATTTGATTGCTCTAGGTAGCCCATATAAATGGAATACGATATTTGTCTTTTCCAGTTGTTATAGTTGGTAGTTAGTTAGACATGAGCAGGGAAGGAAAGAGCCCCCCACATCTAGGGATGTCGCAACCATCAGGTGATGGTCAGGCGGTTGTTAAACTGCCTCTCTGAAATAATAATTAGTTGGTCGGATGTGGTGGCTCAGGACTGTAATCCCAGCATCTGCCGAGGCAGGCAGATCACCTGAGGTCAGGAGTTCGAGACCAGCCGGGCCAACATGGTGAAACACTATCTCTACTAAAAATTTACAAAAATTAGCTGGGTGTGGAGGTGGGCACTACTCAGGAGGCTGAGGCAGGAGAATCACTTGAACCCAGGAGGCAGAGGTTGCAGTGAGCTGAAAATGAAATAAAATAAAATATCTCAGGAGTTGGGTGAGTGGGCTCAAGCACGTGTACTAAGAGGCAAACTGGCAGAGTTTAACTGGTATGTGACCTTCCTTTAGGAACATTTAACTGGTAAGGGAAAAATGCCTCATTTTTCATTAAGTCATTAAGAGGCAAAATGGCAGAGTATAAACACACAACTGGTAAGGGAAAAATGCCTCAACTGAGCATGCATACAACTGTAGTAAACACACTGCCCATGTGGTCCTTCTCAAGTGCTGGCAGGGCACTTTGCATGCCGACAGCCTACCCCAAAAGGGAAGAAACAGGGGAGAAGGGACACAACCCTCCAGAAGCATGCCAATGCATAAAACTCCAGGTCAGGCCTGGTGTGGTGGTTCACACCTGCAACCCTAGCACTTTGGGAGACTGAAGTGGGAGCATTGCTTGAGCCCAGGAGTTCAAGACCAGCCTGAGCAACAGAGCAAGATCTCATATCTCATCTCAAAAAAAAAAAAAAAAAAAAAAAGAAAAGAAAAGAAAACAATTAAAACTCCAAGTCAAAAGCCAAACTGCGCACTTGAGCTCTCAGGTTGCCCACTAGAACCCTCTTGCAAGTGTACTTTACTTCCTTTTGTTCCTGCTCTAAAGCTTTTTGATAAACTTTCACCTCTACTTTAAAAGTTGAGGCCAGGAGTTTGAGACCAGCCTGGTAACATAGGTAGACTCCTGTCTCTACAACAACAAAAAGTCTATTCATTTTTAGATGGACATTTGGGTTGTTTCCACTTTTTGGCAATTGTAAATAAAGCTACTATGAACACTGGTATGTAAATATCTGTCTGAGTCCCTGCTTTCACTTCTTTTAAGTATATACCTAGAAGTGGAATTGCTGGATCATATTGTAATTTTATGTTTAAATTTTTTAATATTTACAAATATTAAATTTATTGTAACTAAAATGAATGTGGTTGTTCTCAGATTTGGCCACTTTATAGCTCTGTTTAAGGAGGGGATTTTTTTGAAAGAGAAAAATGCATCATAACTTGGTCAAGACTGGGCGTGGTGACTCACACCTGTAATTGCAGCACTTTGGGATGCTGAGGCGGGTGGATCACTTGAGGTCAGGAGTTCGAGACCAGCCTGACCAACATGGTGAAACCCCGCCTCTACTAAAAATACAAAAAATAATTGGACGTGGTGGCAGGTGCCTGTAGTCCCAGCTACTTGGGAGACTGAGGCAGGAGAGTCGCTTGAACCCAGGAAGCGATGGTTGCAGTTGTGCCACTTCACTCCAGCCTGGGTGACAGAGTGAGACTCCGTCTCAAAATGAACAAAAAAGAAAAAAGACTTGGTCAAATTACTTTCACATTAAGAAAAAAACTTCTGGATGGGCACGGTGGCTCACACCTATAATCTCAGCACTTTGGGAAGCCAAGATGGGCAGATCATTTGAGCTCAGGAGTTCAAGATCAGCCTAGGCAACAAGGCAAAACCTCATCTCCACAAAAAATACAAAAATTAGCCAGGTGTGATGCTGTGTGCCTGTAGTCCCAGCTGCTTGGGAGGTTGAGGTGGGAGGATGGCTTGAGCCCAGGAGGCGGGGATTGCAGTGAGCGAAGATTGTGCCACTGCACTCCAGCCTGGGCAACAGAGCCAGATCCTGTCTCAAAAAAAAAAAAAAAAAAGAAAGGAAAAAGAAAAAACCAACTTCTAAAAAGGAAAACAAAACAAGCAACTCTTCAGTTTCACATAATTAAGGAAAAGGAGAAAGCATGCAAGCTGCATCACAGCTAAATTTATGAATATGTTTAATTTTTTGCCAGGCACAGTGGCTCATGCCTGTAATCCCAGCACTTTGGGAGGCCCAAGCGGGTGGATCACTTGAGGTCAGGAGTTCGAGAACAGCTGGCCAACATGGTGAAACCCCGTCTCTACTAAAAATAAAAAAATTAGCAGGGCATGGTGGTGGGCACCTATAATCCCAGCTACTCAGGAGGCTGAGGCAGGAGAATCACTTAAGCCTGGGAGGTGGAGGTTGCAGTGAGCCGAAATCGCGCCATTGCACTCCAGCCTGGGTGACAAAGTTAGACTCTGTCTCAAAAAAAAAAAAAAAAAAAAAACCTTTTTTTTTTTTTTTGAGGAAACTCTATAGTGTTTTCCACAGAGGCTGCACCATTTTACATTCCCCTGACATCATACAATGTTCCAATTTCTTCACATCCTTGTCAAAATTTAATATTCCCTCCCTCCTTCTCTTCCTCCCTTCCTCCCTTTCTCTCTCCCTTCCTTCCTTCCCTCCTCCCTCTCTCACTTTCTTTTGCTGTCCTAATGGATGTGAAGTGGTATCTCATTGTGGCTTTGGTTTGCATTTTCCTAATGATTAGTGATGTTGAACATCTTTTCAAGTGTTTATTGGCCATCTGTATGCCTGTTTTGGAGAAATGTCTGTTCAAATCCTTTGCCCATTTTTGAATTGGGTTGTCGGTTTTTATGCTGTTGAGGTATAGGAGTTCTTTATATATTCTGGATATTAATTCCTTATCAGATAAAGGATTTGCAAATGTTTTCTTCCATTCTGTGGGTTGCCTTTTTACTCTGTTGGTGGTATCTTTTGATATATAAAAGTGTTTTATTTTGATGAAGTCCAATTTATCTCTTTTTTCTTTTGTTGCCTGTGCTTGTGGCATCATATCAATAAATCATTGCCAAATCCAGTTTCATGAAGCTTTTCTCCTATGTTTTCTTGTAAGAGCTTTACAGTTTTAGCTCTTATGTTTATGTCTTTGATCCATTTTGAGGATTCAGGGCAGTGGGGAGTAATGGTCTTACTCTGTCACCAAGACTGGCATGCAGTGGCATGACCATAGTTCACTGCAGCCTTGAACTCCTGAACTCAAGTGATCCTCCTGCCTCAGCCTTCCCAGTAGCTGAGACTACAGCCATGGGTCACCACGCCTGGCTTTGAATTGTTTTTCATATATGGTAAAAGGTAAGGGTGCAACTTCATCCTTTTGCATGTGGGTATACAATTTTTCAGTACCCTTTGCTCTTGAAGATTGTCCTTTCCCCATCGAATGGTCTCAGCACTCTAGTCAAAAATCATTGGACTATGCAACGGTTTGTTTCCGGGCTCTGTATGGTACTCTGTTGGTCTGTCTTTATGCAGTACCACACTGTTTTGATTACTGCAGCTTTGTAGTAAGTTTTGAAAACAGGCAGTGTGAGACCTCTACTTTGTTCTTTAAAACCAAATTTTTAATCCACTATGTCAAATTATTTATAGGGAGTTGCCATCTCAGTGATGCTGTAAAAATTGTACTTCACTGCAATTATTTCTAATGAGAACAGGTCCTGTTTGTAAGTTCTTGACAAGAAGGTGTCTAGGAATAACAGTGCTGGTTTTGAATATTTGTATTTTCTTTATTTTCCCTAGACAAATCTCTTACAAGAGAATTGGAATTTGCAGTGTTTAAGTCTTTTGTTCAGGCTGGCACTGCCAAACTGGGAAATCAGCCAAAGAAGACTTCCTGGATTAAGTTTAACTTAGGTAACTAAAGTTTGCACTCCCAGACTCCATTAGTTTGCCCAGAAGAGAGAAGAGAACAAATATGTTCAAAACAAGCTGTTTGGGATTTTGCTCAGGCAAAGCTGTTGCACATTCAAGGTTAGACTAACAAAAACCAAAAGTCAATGAGAGAAAAACCATGACAGAAAGTTGAAGCCAAACTCTGAGAACTGAGGCAGAGTCTTGGCTGTTGTACCTCTATAAATGATTTTTAAAGAGAGAGAGAGAGAGAGAATCACGCTTATTTTAGTGTGGTCTTGGAGATTCTCTCTCCATTTCAGGTTGTGCTGAAGAAAAATTATAGTTCAAGAAACTTCTTGGTATTTTGCTTCTCTTCTAACAGAGGTAGGGTGGGGTAATAAGAAAGAATGTTGGACTGTGTCTAAAAGGTCTGGTTTCTAGTGGGATTTTGCCACCGACTTGCTATGGGAACTAAGTCACTGGCTCACTGAACTGCAATTTCCTCCACCACGTGTTGAGAGAATTGTCACATCTCCAAAAACTCTTACAGCTTTAATAATATTACAGGATTTTTTAAACCTCTTCTAGATATTATTTATTTTTATTCTCTGATTCTCAGGGAACACTGAATAACTTATTTGCATACATGTTTTGTCTGTCCTGATAAATTACAAAGTCCTAAAAAAAATCTTACTTGGTTTGCTGTCTCTCAGTTTAGCACTGCATTTTTCATAAATGAAACAAATATTTGAAGGAGGGGAGAATGAATTGAGCTATCTCTTTTTGCTTTTTGTTGTTTTTTGTTTGTTTGTTTTCGTTTGAGACAGAGTTCCCTCTGTTGCCCAGGCTGGAGTGCAATGGTGCGATCTTGGCTCGCTGAAATCTCTGCCTCCCCAGTTCAAGTGATTCTCCTTCCTCAGCCTCCTGAGTAGCTGGGATTACAGGAGGACGCCACTACACCCAGCTAATTTTTGTATTTTTAGTAGAGACTAGGTTTTACCATATTGGTCAGGCTGGTCTCAAATTCCAGACCTCAGGTGATCTACCAGCCTGGGATTACAGGCTTGAGCCATCATGCCCGACCACTATCTCTTTTTGTTTTGAAGATTATTTTTCATGAGAATTGTTTATTTTTTGGTGAAATAAATATCTTTTACTAGGTGATAATGATTATATTATAGTAATGATATTTCCCCTATTTTATCCTATTAAAAATAATTTGTTGGCCGGGCATGGTGGCTCACACCTGTAATCCCAGCACTTTGGGAGGCCGAGGAGGGCGGATCACCTGAGGTCGGGAGTTCGAGACTAGCCTGACCAACACGGAGAAACCCCAACTCTACTAAAAACACAAAATTAGCCAGGCCTGGTGACGCATGCCTGTAATCCCAGCTATTCGGGAGGCTGAGGCAGAAGAATCACTTGAACCCGGGAGGCGGAGGTTGCAGTGAGCCGAGATTGCACCATTGCACTCTAGCCTTGGCAACAAGAGTGAAACTCCATCTCAAAAAGAAAAAAAAAAGAAAAAAATTAGCCAAGGATGGCGGTACCTGCCTGTAGTCCCAGCTACTTGGGTGAGGCAGGATGACTGCTTGAATCCAGGAGGCAGAGGTTGCAGTGAGCCGAGATGGCAAGGTGGTGCCACTGCCCTCCAGCCTGGGCAACAGAGTGAGACTCTGTCTCAAAAAAACAAAACAAAACAAAACAAAAAAACTGTGGATTATTTTATTTAAAAATTTTTCTAGGTACACAGTAGGTATATATACTTATAGGGTACATGAAACACTTTGATATAGGCATGCAATGCGTAATAATCACATCATGGTAAATGGGGGTATCCATCCCTATCTACTTTCCATACTCATTAACCATCCCCTCTTCCCCCTATGCCTCCACTACCTTCCCCAGCCTCTGGTAACCATCCTTCTACTCTCTGTCTCCATGAGTTCAATTGTTTTAATTTTTAGCTCCCACAAATAAGTGAGAGCATGTGAAGTTTGTCTTTCAGTGTTTGGCTTATTTCACTTAACATAATGACCTCTAGTTCTATCCATACTGTTGCAAATGACAGGATCTCATTCCTTTTTATGACTGAATCGTACTCCATTGTATCTGTGCCATATTTTCTTTATCCATTCATCTGCTGATGGACCCTTAGGTTGCTTTTATAGATTATTTTAGGATATAAAAATCCAGAAACAATTCATTAGTTAAGTATTGTATCATATGGCTTTTTTGGGGGCAAATAAACTCTAAGGGAAGATTTCTTTTTTTTTTTTTTTGAGACGGAGTCTTATTCTGTTGCCCAGGCTGGAGTGCAGTGGCGCGATCTTGGCTCACTGCAACCTCCGCCTCCTGGGCTCAAGAGATTCTCCCGTCTCACTTTCTCGAAGAGCTGGGATTACAGGCGTGCACCACCAAGCCGGGCTAATTTTATTTTATTTTATTTATTATTTATTTATTTTTTTTTTTGAGACATAGTCTCACTCTGTCGCCGAGGCTGGAGTGCAGTGGCATGATCTCAGCTCACTGCAACCTCTGCCTCCTGGGTTCACGCCATTCTCCTGCCTCAGCCTCCCGAGTACCTGGGACTACAGGCGACTGCCACCATGCCCGGCTAATTTTTTGTGTTTTTAGTAGAGATGGGGCTTCACTGCATTAGCCAGGATGGTCTCGATCTCCTGACCTCGTGATCCACCCGCCTCAGCCTGCCAAAGTGTTGGGATTACAGGCGTGAGCCACTGTGCGCGGCCTCAAAGTTTTTTGTATTTTTAATAGAGATGGGGTTTCACCATATTGGCCAGGCTGGTCCCGAACTCCTGACCTCAGACAATTTGCCCACCTCAGCCTCTCAAATTGCTGGGATTACAGGCGTGAGCCACTGCCCCTGGCCGGGGAGATTTTATATAAGCACTTGGCATGGTAAAAGACTAATGTAATGAATCAGGACTATTAACCATGTGTAATTATATTAGTCAGGACTCTTACAGTTGCACCTGTCAGAAGATCTAGCTCAAACTGGCTTCAATCTAAAAGGAAAATTTATTGACTCATGTATGTGAAAAGTTCAGCCTTGGCTGAATCCAGGGCAGAATGATGTCATTAGGACTTTGTCTTCCTCTTTCTGTTTCTTGGCGTTTTCTTTGTTGGGTATGCTCTTCCTTTACAGTGATAAGACTCCAAGCTTACATTCTATCCTTTCAGCAATCCCAGTGTCAGGACAGTGCCTCTTTCAGAACAGTTCTAATGACTCCCAGAGTGGAGTTGCATTGTTTGATTGGGTCATGCACGGGGATATGCCTGCACCCATCATTGTTCTAGGTATATTGAATACACTGATTGTCTAGGCCTGGGTTACATGCGCATGCTGTAATCCAGGAGTAGTGCTTACCTCGTCTTGAACCTCATAGACTGAGATCACTGGGGAGGTGGCTCCCCATTAGAACATTTGGGACTTTTTTTTTTTTGAGATGGAGTTTCCCTCTGTCTTCCAGGCTGGTGTGCAGTGGCACGACCTCGGCTCACTGCAACCTCGCCTCCTGGGTTCAAGTGATTCTCCTGCCTCAGCCTCCTGCGTAGCTGGGATTACAGGCGCACACCACCACTCCTGCCTAATTTTTGTATTTGTAATAGAGATGGGGTTTTGACATGTTGGCCAGGCTGGTCTCGAACTCCTGACCTCAGAGGATCCTCCCACCTTGGCCTCCCAAAGTGCTGGGATTACAGGTGTGAGCCACCGTGCCTGACTGAAAACTGGGGACTCTTAAGCAGAAGAGGGTACAATGGATGATGGGCAAGTAAAGGCGGTGAGACTCCATAACTAAACTAACAACAACAACAACAACAACGAAATCCTAGTTTTGCAAAACAGAACTTTGTGTTGTTTGAGACAGGGTCTAATTCCCATTGCTCAGGCTGGAGTGCAGTGGGACAATCTCGGCTCACTGCAGCCTCGACCTCCCAAGCTCAAGCAATCCTCCCACCTCAGCCTCTTGAGCAGGTGAGACTACAAGTGCATGCCACCATGCCTGGTTAATTTTTTGTAGTTTTAGTGGAGATAGGCTTTCACCACATTGCCCAGGCTGGTCTTGAACACCTGGCCTCAAGTGATCAGCCCACCTCAGCCTCCCAAAGTGCTGAGATTACACCACTGCTCCTGGCCAAAAGTATTTAAAAAAAACAGTAATCTTTACTTTAATTCATAAGTACACTAGTTTAATTTGCTGATTAGGCAATTTTTTGGTTGTCAGAAAAACTGGACATGACAAAAGTTTTGTTATACGGATTATCAATACTTATATTAGAAATTAAAAGTGTCATGATCTCTTTAATAAAAGAGAGCTAGGTTCTTATGTGCTTCTGCATTCCATTAATTCCATTGTGTACCTGTCATGTAATTACTTGGAAACTCCACTATTTACTTGAGAATTGTGAAAAAGTCCAAATAATATCTTTTTTTTGAGTTGGAATCTTGCTCTGTTGCCCAGGCTGGAGTGCAGTGATATGATCTTATCTCAAAGCAACCTTTGCCACCCAGGTTCAAGAGATTCTCCTGCCTCAGCCTCCCAAGTAGCTGGGATTACATGTGCATGCCACCACACCTGGCTACTTTTTGTACCAAATAGTATCTTAACGTCGTTATGACAATTTTTTTCTTCTTTTTCCTTTAAAGATGTGGTCTCACTATGTTGCCCAGGCTGGTCTCAAACTCCTGTCCTCAAGCAATTCTCCTGCCTCAGCCTCCCGAAGTGCTAGGATTACAGCATGAGGTATGAGCTACTGTGCCTGGCCATTATGACGAATTTTGACCTCATGGGCACTCTGAAAGAGTCTCTGCCTCCCAGATCGAAGGATCATACTGTCTTAACAGACTGCCCTTATTCAGTGTCTTCTGTAATTTCTTGTAAATTTCAATAGGGGCCAAGCACCATGGCTCATGCCTGTAATCTCACCACTTTGGGAAGCCAAGACAGAATAATCAGTTGAGGTCAGGAGTTCAAGACCAGACTGAGCAACACAGTGAGACCTCCCATCTCTAAAAAAATTTTTGTTTTTTAATTAGCTGGGTGTGGTGGCATGTGCCTGTAGTCCTAGCTACTTGGGAGGCTGAGGTGGGAGGACTGCTTGAGCCAGGATGTTGAGGCTGCAGTAAGCTGTGATCACACCACTGTGCTATAGTCTGGGTGACAGAGCAACAGAGCAAGACTCTGTCTCTCAAAAAAAAAAAAAAAAAAAAAAAAAGAAAAAGAAATTGATGGGCACCTGGTCAACTGAGCAGTCTTTTTTTTTTTTTTTTTTTTTTTTACTGTTTCTTAAGTTGTGGTTCTGGGATGACACATGAGAATTTGCATTTTAACCATTTCCCAGATAATTCAAAAGCCTTTAATTCAGGAATAGCAGACTTTTCTGTTTCCCTCTGATTTACTCCAAAGAGCAAGTTTAAAAAGAAGTCCAAAGTGCCCAAGCATAAGATTTTCAAGCCCTTTCCATACTTACCTTCCAAAAACAGTATATCATTAACTTCACCAACTCTCCCTGCTAAATAAAAAATCCAACATTACATATTAAGTGTCAATCACCAAAAGTCAAGTAAGGTTCCTCTTCTCTTCCCACATCAAAGTTATTTGGAATACTCAGCGAATTTGAACAAAGTGAATGCTGAGTACTGCTAGTCTTTCTTCAAAAGAACAAACCTATTTTCAAGTCTGTTTTTATATAAAAGTAATTAAGAAGTCAACTTTAAACACAAATTTGTTTCTAACTTCTATGTACTATTTGAACTTTCTGGTGTAGTTTTGCACATGGTGAAAGTTCTAATGAAAAAGCTGACTCATGTCAGTTACAAATTGCATTTGGCTGCCAGTGACAGATCTAACTAACAGTGCCTTAAACAGATAGGTTAGTTTTTCTCATGTAAGGAGAGGTTCAGAGGCAGACTGTTGCTGGCATTGGTTTGGCACCTTATGGATGCGACTCTTTTGATATTTTCTTTACAGTCCCAAAATGGCTGCTGAAATTTTGGCCTTCATGCCCAGGATGCAGTAGGAGGAAGCAAAGGGGTAAAAGGGCAGCAAGGACGGGCGAGGTGGCTCATGCTTCTATTTCCAGCACTTTGGCAGCCCAAGGCGGGCAGACCTGTTGAGCCCAGGGGTTCAAGACCAACATGGGCAACATGGTAAAACCCCATCTCTACAAAAATACAAAAATCAGCTGGGTGTCATGTTGCATATCCAGAGTGCCAGCTACTCGGGAGGCTAAGGTAGATCAATTGAACCCGCAGAGCAGAAACTGCAGTGAGCTGAGATAGTACCATCGCATTCCAGTCTGAGCAACAAGTCAGACCTTGTCTCGAAAAAAAAAAAAAACAGAAAACTCCAAAAGGGCAACAAGTACTTGCTTTATTTATTTTTTTTTCTGCTTGCTTCTTAAAGAATATAACCAGGTATTCCAGGCTGGGCACGGTGGCTCACACCTGTAATCTCAGCACTTTGGGAGGCCGAAGCGGGTGGATCACGAAGGTTAGGAGATGGAGACTATCCTGGCTAACACAGTGAAACTAAAAATACAAAAAACTAGCCGGGCGAGGTGGTGCGCGCCTGTAATCCTAGCTACTCAGGAGGCTGAGGCAGGAGAATCGCTTGAACCCAGGAGGCAGAGGTTGCCTTGAGCAGAGATCACACCACTGCACTCCAGCCTGGGCTACAGAGCGAGACTCCGTCTCCAAAAAAAACATCCATTTCATCCCAATAACTCAAAAAGTCTTATCTTGTTCCACCATCAACTCTACCTAAAGTTGAAACCCTTATCTAAATACCACCTAAATCAGATATGAGTGACACTTGAGGCAGAGTCAACCTAAGACAAAATTCCTCTCCATCTATGAACTTCTGAATCAGGTAATTATGTGCTTCCAAAATACAATGGTCATACAGGCATAGAATAGATACAGTAGTTTCCCCTTTTCCATAGGGAATATGTTCCAAGACCCCCCAGTAGATGCTTAAAGCTGCAGGTAGTACCAAACCATATATACACTAAGTTTTTCCCTATATATAATACATAATAATGATAAAGTTTAGCTTATAAATTAGGCACAGTAATAGGTTAATAACTGATAACGAATATAACAAGTATAACAATACTGTTCACAATTTCACAGATAGATTTGTTCTTATTGTAGATCTTAGCAACCTCAGCATATGAGTTTTTTCTTTGCTTATTAAATCAAGAACTTTTGGCCAGGCACCGTGGTTCACGCCTGTAATCTCACCACTTTGGGAGGCCAAGGCAGGAAGATTACTTGAGACCAGGAGTTCGAGACCAGTTGGGGCAACATGGGGAGACCTTGTCTCTACAAAAAAATACAAGCATTAACTGGGTATGGTGGCCTATGCTTGCAGTCCCAGATACTTGGTAGGCTGAGCTGGGAGGATCGCTTGAACTTGGGAGGCTGCAGTGAGCCATGACAGCACCACTGCACTCCAGCCTGTCTCAAAAAAAAAAAAAAAAAAAAAGAACTTTTACCTTTTCACTTAAAAGAAACACTTTATGGCTTCTCTTTGGTATATCCTAATTGCCAGCATCACTGCTCTTGCACTTTGAGGCCATTTATTTTCAAGTAAAATAAGGGTCACTTGAACACAAGCACTGCAATACTGTTAATAGTCAATCTGGTAACGCAGACAACTACTAAGTGACTAACAGTAGAGTTGCATATACCAGGGGTCCCCAATCCCCTGGGCAAGGGACTGGTACCTGACTCCATGGCCTCTTAGGAACTAGGCCACACAGCAGGAGGTGAGTGGCAGGCCAGTGAGCGAACTTCATCTGTATTTACAGCCGCTCCCCATCACTGGCATTACCTCATGAGCTCCTCCTCCTGTCAGATTAGCAGCGGCATTAGATTCTCATAGGAATGCGAACCCTATCATGAACTGCGCATGCAAGGGATCTAGGCTGCCTGCTCCTTAGGAGAATCTAATGCCTGATATCCATCACTGTCTTCCATCACCCCCAGATGGGACTGTCTAGTAGTTGCAGGAAAACAAGCTCAGGGTTCCTGCTGATTCTACATTATAAGGCAAGATGGACCACCCTGGGATTTCATTATGCTACTCAGAATGGTACATAATTTGAAACTTACGAATTTTAAAAATATTTTTATAGTTTTACTTTTTCTTTTACTTTGCAGCTCCAGTTCAAAGGAATTAATGTATTATTATTATTATTGAGACAGAGTTTCCCTCTTGTTGCCCAGGCTTGAGTGCAATGGCGTGATCTCGGCTTACCGCAGCCTCCACCTCCCAGGTTCAAGCGATTCTCCTGACTCAGCCTCCCGAGTAGCTGGGATTACAGGCATGAGCCACCACGCCCGGCTAATTTTGTACTTTTAGTAGAGACGGAGTTTCTCCATGTTGGTCAGCCTGATCTCAAACTCCTGACCTCAGATGATCCACCCACCTTGGCCTCCCAAAGTGCTGGGATTACAGGCATGAGCCACTGCGCCTGGCCTATATTATTATTATTATTATTTTATTTATTTATTTTTTGGGACCGAGTTTTGTTCTTGTTGCCAAGGCTGGAGTGCAACGGCGCGATCTTGGCTTACTACAACCTCTGCCTCCCAGGTTCAAGTGATTCTCCTGCCTCAGCCTCCTGAGTAGCTGGGGTTACAGGCATGTGCCACCATGCCCGGCTAATTCTTTTGTATTTTTAGTAGAGACAGGGTTTCTCTATGTTGGTCAGGCTGGTCTGAACTCCTGACCTCAGGTGATTCACCCGCCTCGGCCTCCCAAAGTGCTGGGATTACAGGCCTCAGCCACCACACCTGGCCCTATTATTTTTGAAAACTGGTCTCATTCTGTTGCCCAGGATGATGTGCAGTGGCATGATCACGGGTCACTGCAGTCTTGACCTCCTAAGCTCAAGCTATCCTCCCGTCTCAGCCTCCCAAGTAGCTGGAACTACAGGCGCACACCACCATACCAGGCTAATTTTTTTGAATTTCTGTAGAGAAATGTTAACCAGGTTGGTCTTGAACTCCTGGGCTCAAGCAATCCGCCTACCTTAGCCTCCCAAAAGGCTGAGATTACAGGCATGAGCCACTGTGCCCAGCCCGTGATATACGATTTTTTCAGTTCAGTTCTCTATTGTTGGACATTTAGGTGGCTTCCAATTTTTTACTACTATAACCAACTCTATATAAATTATCTTAATATTTTACTTACAAAAGCAATATATGTCCTTTCTAAATAATTTGCAAAATATAGTAGTGTGTAAAATAAAAAGCAAAATTCCCCCTTTTATTCACCAGTACTTGTATTTCCTGGCACTTCTTTTTTTTTTTTTGAGACGGAATTTCACTCTTGTTGCCCAGGCTGGAGTGCAATGGCGTGATCTCAGCTCCCTGCAACCTCTCCCCACCAAGTTCAAGCGATTTTCCTGCCTCAGCCCCCTGAGTATCTGGGATTACAGGCATGCGCCACCACAGCCAGCTAATTTTGTATTTTTAGTAGGGACAGGGTTCCTCCATGTTGGTTAGGCTGGTCTCGAACTCCCAACCTCAGGTGATCTGCCTGCCTCAGCCTCCTAAAGTGCTGGGATTACAGGTGTGAGCCACCGCACCTGGCCTATTTCCTGGCACTTCTATGCCTCGTAAGGAAAACTATTAATTTACTGTGTATCATCTAAAGTTTTGTTTTCTGACTCATTTTTTTCTTTTCCTTCTATTTTATTAACCTATGGTGTTTTGTTTTCTGCTCTTGTCATGCTCTGCCTCAAGCAACCTCTTTGCTCTTCATATTTGCTTCTTAGTCTGGGAAACCAGACAAGTAAATCTATTAAAATTATCTGTAAATTTATTATTATTTTTAGGGCTAGTCAAAGCAGTGGGAGTAGAAAAGGAACAAGGAAATCTCTAATTGGTTGCGCCACTGCACTCCAGCCTGGGTGATGGAGCAAGACTTGGTCTCAAAAAAAAAAAAAAGCAGCAGCAGAAATCTCTACTTGGTTGTGTTCAATTAGTTTCAATTAGTTGTAAACACCATTGCACTTGAACCAGCCAGAATTATGTGTAAACCTAGACAAAATAACTTACGAGTGAAGGCCTCACATCTCTTTGATTGAAGAGTATACATTTGATTATATTCTCTGTTTTGCATTTTGGCTTAGATTGAGCCCATTAAACCCACTTCCTAGTGCTAACTGCATCAGACAGTTGGAAAAGTAACCTTTATTTTTATTTTATGTATTTTTTTTAATAGAGACAGGATCTTGCTCTGTTGCCCAGGCTGTACTACAGTAGTGTGATCATAGCTCACTGCAGCCTTGAACTCCAGGGCTCAAGAGATCCTCCTGCTTCAGCTTCCCAAATAGCTGGGGCTATGGGTGTTGGCTACCGTGCCCAACTAATGTTTTAAATTTTTCTGTAGAGATGCAGGCAAAGTCAAGATGCTTTTTTAAAGTGCATTCATGGCTGGGCACGGTGGCTCATGCCTGTAATCACAGCACTTTGGGAGGCTGAAGCGGGCAGATCACGAGGTCAGGAGATTGAGACCATCTTCGATAACCCAGTGAAACCCCATCTCTACTAAAAATACAAAAAATTAGCCAGGCATGGTGGCGGGTGCCTGTAGCCCCAGCTACTCAGGAGGCTGAGGCAGGAGAACGACGTGAACCTAGGAGGCAGAACTTGCAGTGAGCCGAGATCGCGCCACCGCACTCCAGCCTGGGCGACGGAGGGAGACTCCGTCTCAAAAAATATAAAATAAAGTGCATTAATTAATTAATTAAATATTTACTGAGTGCCTGTCACATGTCAGGCACTGTATAAATATTAAGAAGGTAAAAAACAAAAACAAACAAAAAAGGCTCTTCATTATTTTTTCTTTTCTTTCCTGTTTTTATTATTATTATTATTATTATTATTATTATTTTGAAGGGCTGGAGGGACAGAATCTCACTCTGTTGCCCAGGCTGTGCAGTGGTACAATCACAGCTCACTGCTGCCTTGACCTCCTGGGCTCATGTGATCCTCCAGCCTCAGCCTCCTGAGTAGCTAGGACTACAGGTGGGTGTTGTTATGAATCCTCTTGCCTTGGCCTCCCAAAGTGCTGGGATTAGAGGTCTGAGCCACCACCACACCCGACCACCATTTTTTAAAGCTGTCACAAACACTGTTTGGGAAAACCTGTTAGTGCATTTTATTTTTTATTTTATTTAGATGGAGTCTTGCTCTGTTGCCCCGACTGGAGTGTAGTGGTGAAATCTTGGCTTACTGCAACCTCTGCCTTCTGGGTTCAAGTGATTCTCCTGCCTCAGCCTCCTGAGCAGCTGGGATTACAGGAGGATGCCACTATGCCCAGCTAATTTTTATATTTTTAGTAGAGATAGGGTTTCACCATGTTGGCCAGGCTGGTCTCGAACTCCTGACCTCAAGTGATCTGCCTGCCTTGGCCTCTCAAAGTACTGGGATTACAGGCGTGAGCCATGGCATCTGGCCCTGATCGTGCATTTTATAGTCTTCTTTGGCTGGATCCTCCCTTCAAAACCTGTATTTGAGCATTTTTGTCTTCCAGAGAAGTGCAGCAGTAAACTCAATTCTCTGTTGATAACACACTGGTATGGGGCTTCTGTGTATATCTTCATGTAGTTGTTTCACCACCGCAAGTATAGTTATGTCCCAGCAGCCCTGGCAGCATTTACCTTAAGTGCAAGAGGGAAGTCCCCTGGCTGCCCATCTGGGTAAATATCTAGGACATCTGGACCCCCTGTGGGTCCTTTTGGTAAAACTAAGCCCAGAGACCTGACACTGCATTTCACAATTCACACCACTGTCTAATGCTCAACCTTTTATTTTTTCTTTCTTCTGTTAAAACTACTGAAATGCTCGGAGTTTGGTTAAGGGTGAGTAGAGAAGTTTGGAATGTTTTTAATCCTGTGTTCAGTGTTCTTGGTAATATTAGAAGAGCAGCAGAGCCATGAATCTAGTCATGCTCTTGGCTAATGCGGTCTACCCTGACTTAAGTGCTCCTCACATGAAAAGAGATCCAGGGCTTTAGTTGACAGTAAATGCAACCTGAGCCAGTGATGTGACCTGGCTGCCAAAACAAGTAAATGTGATACGAACTGGCATTAAAAGAAGCCTGGTGGCTGGGACAAGGAAAGTAAGAGTCCTAGAGTACATTCTGCAATGGTAAGATCACACCTGGAGGATGGTGTTTCCTCCCATGCTATAAGAGTGATGTTGACAAGTTGGAGTATGCCCAAATTGGGCAGCAGGATGATGAATGGCCTAGAAACTACATCTTTTGAGGAACAGTTGGAGGATTGGGGTAGTTACCCTGAAAACTGGAAGGCATGTGGGTGTGGGATAACTATTTTCAAACGTTCACAGGGTTATCATGTAGAAGAGTTGGACTCTTCTATGTAATCTCAGCAAGCACAACTTAGACCAACGGGTATGTATTACAAAGTGGCTGATTTTGTCTCCGTAACGGGAAGAACTTTCTAGCCCTTATGAACACCCAAAAAATAGCAGCTCTGAAAGCAGTTACTTAACTTTTTATTTATTATTTTTGAGATGGAGTCTTGCTCTTGTCACCCAGTCTGAAGTGCAGTGGCGCTATCTTGGCTCAATCTTGGCTCACTGCAACCTCCACCTCCCGGGTTCAAGCAATTCTCCCACTTTAGCCTTCCAAGTAGCTAGGATTACAGGAGCACGCCAACAGGCCTGGCTAATTTTTTGTATTTTTAGTAGAGACAGGGTCTCACCATCATGGCCAGGCTGGTCTCAAGCTCCTGACCTTAAGTGATCTGCCCACCTCGGCCTCCCGAAGTGCTGGGATTACAGGCGTAAGCAACTGCGCCAGGTCTATTTTTTTATTTTATCTTATTTTATTTTGAGACGGAATCTCACTCTGCCACCCAGGCTGGAGTGCAGTGGTGCGATCTCGGCTCACTGCAAGCTCCCCCTCCCAGGTTCAAGCCGTTCTCTTGCCTCAGCCTCCCAAGTAGCTGGGACTACAAGTGCCCGCCACCGCGCCTGGCTACTTTTTTTAAATATTTTTAGTAGAGATGGGGTTTCACCATGGTCTCAATCTCCTGACCTCATGATCTGCCTGCCTTGGCCTCCCAAAGTGCTGGGATTACAGGCATGAGCCACCGCGCCCAGCTACTTATTTATTTATGGAGACGGAGTCTCCCTCTGTGGCACAGGCTGGAGTACAGTGGTGTGATCTCAGCTCACTGTCACCTCTGCTTCCCCAAATCAAGGGTTCCTCCTACCTCAGCCTCCCAAGTAGCTGGGATTACAGGTGTGCACCACCACACCTGGCTAATTTTTGTATTTTTACTAAAGACAGGATTTCACCATGTTGGCCAGGCTGGTCTGGAACTCCTAACCTCAGGTGATCCACCAGCCTTGGCCTCCCAAAATGCTGGGATTACAGGCTAGTGACTTAACTTTAATAGAGAGTGTTAGAAAAGAGGCTGGCTAACTGACTGTCAGAAGATCCATGAATAGGAAGTTTGGAGAGATGATCCTATCCAAGATCCTTTCAGAGTCAAAGGTTCTTTTGATGAACCATAAGAAGGTGTCAGTACCTTGTTCCTCAGCTCCTATTAACAACAGAAACTGTGTGAAAATAGACCATAAGGCAGAATGTCAAAGTTATGAAGGTATAGGGAAATAAAGCCATAGCTGCTTTGTTTTCCCTGGTGGTTATTCTGTTTCTGTGCATAAAGATTTAAGTAGTTTTTTTTTTCTCCCCAAACAAGTTTTTTACTTTTAAAATTCTCTAGAGCTTTGGTGTGCTTTCATTCTCTGGAAACTTCTGGCCCTCCTAATATGTTGTTTTCAGGGTACTGTATTTTGACAAGATTATCCTTAACCCAATATTATAAAGCGACATTTCACAGAATCGTAGTGTGTGTCTATGCATCAAAGAACCAGCCCTGTGGAACAACTAGTGTTCTTTTTTGGTTTTGGTTTTTGACACAGGGTCTTGCTGTGTTGCCCAGGATGGAGTAGAGCGGCACAGTAATGGCTCATTACAGCCTTCACCTTCTGGGTTCCAGTGATCCTCCCACCTCAGCCTCTCAAGTAGCTGGAACTAGAGGTTGGTGCCACCATGCCCGGCTAATTTTTAATTTTTTTAAGAGACAGTGCCTCCCTATGTTGCCCAGGCTGGTCTCAAACTCCTGGACTCAAGCGATTCTACTGCCTCAGCCTCCCAACGTGCTGGGATTATAGGTGTGACCCACTGTGCTTGGCCACAACTGGTGTTTTGAGATCATTAATAATTAATAATTAAGTAGCATCTGGTAAAATGGGTACATTAGGATAGCTTAGCTTTTTCCAACAGTCAGTGAGGTGAGTTAGTAATCATCATTCCCATTGAGCAGAAACTGTGTTTTGGAGCAGCCTGCCTACCATAATCGTGGGTGGATTTGGCACTAGAACCTAGAACTTTTGACTTTCAGGCCAGTGTTCTTTCTAATACAAAAGGCCACTGTTCTTTCCTAATACTGGGTTTAGAGCCTTACTTGATCGCAGAATACAGTTTTTCCTCTTTTAACCACAGCAGTTCTCTGGAGTAGGATGGCAGGCTACTTTGGTCAAAGACGTGGCCTCTAACTTAAGTGCTATCCCTAAGTTCATTTTTGTCTAAAGGAAGTCTCCAGCAAACATCACTACTGATGTCTGTGCATACTTGACCACCTCCTTGAAAACAGGGACACTAACACTTGCTCCAAAGAATGAATTCTAAGAATGTTAAGAGGGCAGTATTTGTTAAATGGAATGGATTTGACTGGGCAGTGCAGCAAAATGCTTAAGTTCTGCAGTGTTGTTTTGCGTTGTTTTTTAGAGACACAGTCGCGCTATGTTGCCCAGGCTGGAGTGCAATGGCTGTTTGCAGGCATGATCATAGCGCACTGCAGCCTGGCACTCCTGCTCAAGAGATCCTCCTTGGCCTTAGCCGGCCTCAGCTTCCCAAGAAGCTGGGACTATAGGCGTGACACCTCGCTGGTTTACTCATTTTTCTGTTGAGGTATTATTATGCGCTTCCTACTTTTACTATGCTATTTATACTTAACATAGTAGGTGCTGAATAAATACTAGTTAGTATCCTGACTGGTCCAATAATCAGTAAAAATTGATCTCGGAATATGAAGCTGCTTGAGACCAGGCCCTTGCCCCAGTGCTCAGAGATCCACAGGATGCTGTGGAGGCCAATCTGCCCAACCTGGAGTTCCAGAAAGGTCTGGGGATGTGTGTTGAGTGAGTCACAGACAGCCAAACCAAGAAAGGTGGAGGTGGTGGGGTAGGGAGGCGTTGCTGCGGAAGAAACAGGTCAGTGAATGCACAGATCTCTGAGTCAGCAAACTGAATGAGTGAACTGCAAGAAGGTATCGGAGTTGTCATACTTGTTGGGCTAGTCATGTAACCTCCAGAATCTCCATTTCCTTATCTGTAAAAAGAAATAAATACGGTCTACTTATTTGCGATTATATGAAGATTCAATAAGGTAATATTTAAATATTCGCACTTGTAGTTGGCATATCAACTGGCACAAAGTAAGCATTCAATATTAGCCACCGTTACCATTATGCTTTCATATTTTTTATTTTTGAGACGGAATCTCGCTCTGTCGCCCTGGCTGGAAAACAGTGGCGCAATCTCGGCTCACCGCAACCTCTGCCTTCCGGGTTCAAGCGATTCTCCTGCCTCAGCCTTCTGAGTAGCTGGGATATCATGAGCGCGCTACCACGCCTGGCTAATTTTTTTGTATTTTTAGTAGAGATGGGGTTTCACCATGTTGGTCAGGCTGGTCTTGAACTCCTGATCTGATGATCCGCCTGCATCGGCCTCCTGAAGTGTTGGGATTACAGGCGTGGGCCACAGCGCCTGGCCTACGCTTTCATAATTTAATAATACCTTATAATAATTACGAACAGTGTCATCCACGAATAATTTATTCCCTGGTCGTTGACTGCGAACGAGGTTGAAAACGATTCATGAACTGTTTCAGTCCCAAAGACGTTTCAGACAAGGCCAGGGCCGGATTCACAATCCGAGACAAGCGGCAGCGTGACGTCCCCACGTCCAGTCCGGCCCGGGAGGATCTGCGCAGAGCCGCGCTCCCAGGGTCACGTGAGTCGCAGCCCCGCCCGGACTGAGTGTGTCCCCAGCGGCTGCGGCTGCGGCAGCGGCGTCTGCGCCTGCGCGGAGGCAAGCGCGCTCTGCGGCGCGGTCCGCGGTGGAGGCGGCGCGAACGGCCAGGGGGCGGCGGATGGCTTTGAGGGGCCCTGCGGGCTTGGGGCCCGGCTCTCGAAGGCCGTTGGACGAGGCGGTGGCAGGGGCCGAAGGGCGCGAGGCGCCGGCCCTTATGGCGGCGGGAGGCGCGCCAGACGACAATGAACAGGATGATGGCCGTGGCCAGGGCCTGCTCCGCTGGGACGGCTTCTCCGCCTGGCTGCACTGCGTGTGTGTGGTGGGCTTCGACCTGGAGCTGGGCCAGGCGGTGGAGGTGAGGCCCGGCCCCGCCCTGTCTCCGCGCTCCGCCCCTGCGCCTGGGCGGCTGCAGCAAAGCCAGGCGCCCGCGGGCTGGCCGGCCTGGAACCCATCCGCCGCGCTTCCGGGCGTGGCCAGTCTCCCCTCCGGCGCTCTTTCAGGCTGCGGTCCTAGGGCACTTCCCGTGGGAGGATCTTGGGCTGCGGCTAGGGGTGAAAAGTTCTGTCTTAGGCCCTTCCTAAATACTTGTTGATGTTCATCCTATTCTTTCTTTCTTTTAAACCCAGAGCCACAGAACTAACTAAAACGGTTAGTAGCACCCACCCGAGGAAGCCTGCAGGCAGGATGTTTGGTACTTTCAAGAACAATGCCCCATAACCGATGATGAACTCTACTAGCCGAACTTGCACAACCAACTTTTGAGGCTCAGGTTGTTTTGGTCATTTGTAGTAACTCGTAGAGCTTTTCCCACAGCCTGAGCCGAAATGCTTATCTCAGCAGACATTTTCTCCGGTTCCTCCTTTTGTGCCTCATTTCTGGTTTGTTTGTTTTTTGAGACGGGGTTTTGTTGTTGTTGCCCAGGCTGGAGTGCAATGGCGCGATCTCGGCTCACCACAACCTCTGAATCCCGGGTTCAGACGATTCTTCCGCCTCAGCCTCCCGAGTAGCTGGGATTAGGGGCATGCGCCACCACACCCAGCTAATTTTATATTTTTAGTAGAGGGGGGGGTTTCTCCATTTTGGTCAGGCTGGTCTCGAACTCCTGACTCAGGTGGTCTGCCCACCTCGACCTCCCAAAGTGCTGGGATTACAGGCGTGAGCCATCGTGCCCGGCTTCATTTCTGTTATTTTTTTAATGTTGCCTCTGGAACAGTTGGTGTGAAACTAATGTCAAGATGAATATAGGGAAAATCATTTGTATGTGAATCAGTCAACTTTTCCATTCTTATTTATGGCCCCTTATCGAAAGGCTTTAGAAACATCTATTCTTGATGTCGTTTAAGGTCTTTTTAGCATAAGGAATTGCTTGTTTTCATGTGTCCAAGAAAATCGTTATCAGAAGGGCGTTTGTTTAGATGTTTTTGTTTTTGTTTTTGTTTTTGGTATTGGTGACAGATTTCTATCTCATTCTGACTGTAGTGGTCTGGTTGACTAAGAAAATTGGCTGGGGGGGGGGGTGTTTCTTAATGCGAAGCCACTGCTGTCGTATTCGGCCTGCCTTCTGGGTGTTTTAGTATAACACAGTTCAACATTGTTTCCACTAAGAACCAAGCATTATGTTAGTTGCGGAACATACAAATAGGGTGTGCTCTAACCTATATTTGTAGATTGAGGCAACAATTTAGAGAACTAAGAATTAATCATAGTAGCTGATAAGGCCAAATGCAGTCCCTGGCACCTAGTGACATTCTGTAAATACTTTTGATAGAATGGGTGAATATGTGAGCAATTCTTTTATCTTATTAAAGTAAGAAAAACAGTTCCCAAAGATTTTGAATAAGAGATTTATAAGCCATTTATTATTCACTTTGCCATGTTAACCTGAAGTTATATGTACAGCAAGATACAATATAACCAGAAAGCTTAAGAATGGGTTGTTGTAGTTGGTTGTGTTTTTAAATAGCTAAAGGAGATCCTTTTGGATTCTTATTATTATTTTTATTTTATTTTATTTTATTTTATTTTTTTTGAGACGGAGTCCCGCTCTGTCGCCCAGGCTGGAGTGCAGTGGCCGGATCTCAGCTCACTGCAAGCTCCGCCTCCCGGGTTTACGCCATTCTCCTGCCTCAGCCTCCCGAGCAGTTGGGACCACAGGCGCCCGCCACCTCGCCCAGCTTGTTTTTTGTATTTTTTAGTAGAGACGGGGTTTCACCGTGTTAGCCAGGATGGCCTCGATCTCCTGACCTCGTGATCCGCCCGTCTCGGCCTCCCAAAGTGCTGGGATTACAGGCTTGAGCCACCGCGCCCGGCCGATTCTTATTATTTGGGACATTCTTTATGAGTATTTTTGACTAGATAGACAGGAAACATAGTGCTGCAAAAATGTGAATTATTAAAGGACTTATTTTGAATTTCATTTTCCACAGTGTATGCCACTGTATAGAGTTTTTTTTAGGTCAGGAGTTCTTAACCTTTTGCTTCCTGGATCTTTTAAAAATACAAACATTGGGCCGGGCGCGGTGGCTCAAGCCTGTAATCCCAGCACTTTGGGAGGCCGAGACGGGCGGATCACGAGGTCAGGAGATCGAGACCATCCTGGCTAACACGGTGAAACCCCGTCTCTACTAAAAAAATACAAAAAACTAGCCGGGCGTGGTGGCGGGCGCCCGTAGTCCCAGCTACTCGGGAGGCTGAGGCAGGAGAATGGCGTGAACCCGGGAGGCGGAGCTTGCAGTGAGCTGAGATCCGGCCACTGCACTCCAGCCTGGGCGACAGAGTGAGACTCCGTCTCAAAAAAAAAAAAAAAAAAAAAAAAAAAATACAAACATTGTAAACTTTCCACTAGGAAAAGGCTGAGTAAAACAAAATCATGTATGTGGTTCCATGGACTATCTGGGTTTATCCATGGACCTTCTGTTCCATTGTCCCCACATTAAGAATCACTGGTTTTAGAAGGTGTAGAATGAGGGTGGGGAACATTCTCTAATAAAGGAAGGTCGAGGCTGCAGTGAGCCATATTCGTACCACTGCACTCAAGCCTGGGTGACAGATCGAGACACTGTCCCCCAAAAAACCTCTAACAAAACCCAGACTGTAAAGCTGGGCTGCCTAGGTTTGAATCCAGGTGACTTTGGGCAAGTTACTTAGCTTGTTTGAGTCTCACATTCTTCTTTATAACAGGATAACAATACCTATATCATGGCATTGTTGTGAGGATTAGGTAATTTAATGTTTGTAAAGCATTTGGAAGAGTTCCTGGGACACAGTAAGATGTATTTAAGGCTTCATTAGAGAAGCATTGATTTTCTAGAAATTTCCTTTTTTTTTTTTTTTTTTGAGATGGAGTCTCACTCTGTCACCCAGGCTGGAGGGCAATGGCACAATCTTGGCTTACTGCAACCTCCGCCTCCCGGGTTGAAATGACTCTCTTGCCTCCGCCTCCTGAGTAGCTGGGTTTACGGGAACCTGCCATCATGCCTGGCTAAGTTTTATATTTTTGTAGAGACAGAGTTTCACCATATTGGCTAGGTTGGTCTTGAACTCCTAACCTCAGGTGATCTGCCTGCCTCGGCCTCCAAAGTGCTGGAATTACAGGTGTGAGCCACCACACCCAGCTGAAATTTCCTTTTTAAGTGAAGAGAACCCCTGACTTTTGCTTTGGGCCTCAGTTTTCTCACTTGTAAAATGAAATTGAGGTGCTAGAATCAATACCTTTTTTTAGTAGGGAACTTTGTTCCCTGTGTAAATAGATATCTAATCTGGAACCTTAATGACTGATCTTGTTGAAATGGGGCTTGTGTGTGTATCTTTGTCTACAACAGAAACTAATTTAAGCTACCTCAAGCAGTAAAGGGGAACTTACTGTAAGGACACAAAGCTTAAATACCTGTTTCCAGCTATTTAAGACATAAACATAGTGGGGCTTCAGAAAATGGCTAGAGTTCAGAATCAGGGAATCCTCTTGGTTTTGCTCTTTTTTTGTGTGCAGATCTTGCTTATATTTCATTTTCTCTGCAAACTGCCTTCTTCTCCTCTGATTTTTTTTTTTTTTTTTTTAAGACGGAGTCTAACTTTGTCCCCCAGACTGGAGTGCAGTGGGTAATTTCGGCTCACTGCAACCTCCACCTCTTAGGTTCAAGGGATTCTCCTGCCTCAGCCTCCCAAATAGCTGGGACTACAGGTGCATGCCACCACACCCAGCTAATTTTTGTATTTTTTTTTTTTTTTTAGTAGAGACAGGATTTCACCATGTTGGCCAGGCTAGTGTTGAACTCCTGACCTCGGTGATAACCATGCCTCAGCCTCCCAAAGTGCTGGGATTACAGGTGTGAGCCACCGTGTCTAGCTTTTTTTTTTTTTTTTTTTTTACCTTAGAGATATGGTCTGGCTCAGACTGGAGTGCAGTGGCATGATCATAACTCACTACAGCCTCGAACTCCTAAACTCAAGGGATCCTCCTGAGTATCTAGGACTACAGACATGCACCGCTACACCCGGCTATTTTAAAATTTTTTTGTGGAGACGAGGTCTTGCTATTTTGCCCAGGCTGGTCTCAAACTTCTGGCCTCAAATTATCCTGCTGCCTCTGCCTTCCAAAGTGCTGAGATTATAGGTGTGAGCCACCAGGCCCAGTCCTTCTCTGATCTTTAAGGTGAGAAGTTAACGTTTTTAGCCACTTCAGTGAAAAAAGTGAATCTTTAACTGTCTTCCAAAGCCAGAGGAAGATAATCTGGCCTGGTTTGGGGCAGGTTCCCATTCTGATACAGTTGGCTAAAGCTCTGAATAGAAGGGGGAGTGTTTCACCTTGCATAAAATGTCTTTTAAGGCCCTGTCCTAAGTGAAGGGTTAAGGAGGTCTTTGAGCTAGGAAGTAACTGAACAAGGTGTTGACTGCAGGGGGTGTGCTGAGCTGCTTTTCACCTGAAGTGGCTGTGGAGGCATTACCACAGAATCAAGAGTGTCCTCTGGAACAAGGTTTGAAACCTCCTGGGTTTGATATACTGTACCTCACTTTTAGCTTTGAAATTGTGAATTATTTAGTAAAGCCTTAATTATCTGAATACAGAATTACCTTATTTATTCAAGGTTTTTTTTTTTTTTTCCTGAGTGAATGATAACATACTCATTGCTGAAAACTTGGCAAGTAAAGAAATTATAAACATTAGGCCAGGCTTGGCGGCTCACGCCTGTAATCCCAGCACTTTGGGAGGCCAAGGCGGGCAGATCGCAAGGTCAAGAGATCGAGACCACCCTGGCCAACATGGTGAAACCCCGTCTCTACTAAAAATACAAAAATCAGCTGGGTGTGGTGGCATATGCCTGTAGTCCCAGTACTTAGGAGGCTGAGACAGGAGAATCGCTTGAACCTGGGAGGCGGAGGTTGCAGTGAGATCACACCGCTGCACTCCCACCTGGCAATAGAGTGAGACTTTGTCTCAAAAAAAAAAAAAAAAGAAAAGAAAAGAAATTATAAACACTAAACACTAGAAAATATCACTCTTTTTTTAATTTTAATTTTTTTTTTTGAGACGGAGTCTCGCTCTGTCGCCCAGGCTGGAGTGCAGTGGTGCAATCCCAGCTCACTGCAAGCTCCGCCTCCCAGGTTTACGCCATTCTCCTGCCTCAGCCTCCCGAGTAGCTGGTACTACAGGTGCCTGCCACCGCGCCCAGCTAGTTTTTTGTATTTTTTAGTAGAGACGGGGTTTCACCATATTAGCCAGTATGGTTTCGATCTCCTGACCTTGTGATCCGCCCGTCTCGGCCTCCCAAAGTGCTGGGATTACAGGCTTGAGCCACCGCGTCCGGCCGAAAATATCACTCTTAATTCTACTAAGAGGCAACTGCTATTAATATTTGGCATTTTTGTTAATGCTTTTTTTCTTTATATAATTTTGTAACTGTCAAGGATTAATTTGATTGTTAGGAACAGAAACCTCAAATAAACTTAAGTAAAGGGATAGTGATTATAAGGATTCCAGGCAGTCTTTTGGAATCCAAGTGTGTGGGAAGCAGGGATGAACTTGTGGGATTTGGAAAGCCCCAGGCTTTTGCCTTTGTCTCTGGAGCTGTGTTTTTTTTTTTTTTAATCTTTGCTCTTTGCATGTCTGTTCCATTCTCCATGCTGAAGCTGGTTTGTGCTGCAGTGGCCTCATTTTCTGGTCCCCCATTACTCTGCTTGACTTTGGGTTTCCATGGTACTGATTTTAGCCAAACTCTTTTTCTGGAATGAGGCTGAAGCTTAATACTGGAGTATCTGATTGGCTCAGCATGGGAGAGGTGTCCCATTTTGTTCACTTGTGGTTAGGAGACAAGGTTTCGGTAGCAGTAGTAGTCACTTAGGCTCAACCCTGCAATAGGAGGGACACTTCCAAAGCATAGTCTGGGCGGCAGTCTCCTAAGCATGTCTACTAAGAGTCTGCTTTTATTCATAAATATTCTCATAAACAGTTTGTGAGATCATTAGACTCTTCATAAGCCAAGTGCAGTGGCTCATGCCTGTGATCCCAGCACTTTGGGAGTCTGAGGAGGGTGGATCACTTGAAGTCAGGAGTTCAAGACCACTGTAGCCAACATGGTAAAACCGTGTCTCTACTTAAAAAATACAAAAATTAGCCGGCTTGGTGGCACATTCTTGTAATCCCAGCTACTTGGGAGACTGAGGCAGGAGAATCACTTGAACCTGGGAGACAGAGGTTGCAGTGAACTGAGATTGTACTCCTGCCTGGGCAACAGAGCAAGACTTTGTCTCAAAAAAAAAAACACCAAAAAACAAAAAACTCTTCATAAATATAATTTTACAAAGCAGACGTTCTTTTCTTTTCTTTTTTCTTTTTTTTTTTTTTGAGATGGTCTTACTCTGTCACCCAGGCTGGAGTGCAGTGATGCAATCATGGCTCACTGAAGCCTCGAACTCCCAGCTCAGGTGATCCTTCTGTCTCAGCTTCCCCGGTAGCTGATACTGCAGGCGTATGCTTATGCACCAGACTAATTTTTAAATTTTTTGTAGAGATGGAGTCTTGCTTTGTTGTCCAGACTGGTCTCAAATTCCTGGCTTCAAGGGATCCTCCTGCCTCCACCTCCTAAAGTGCTGGCATTACAGGCGTGAGCCATTGTACCTGGCTGTCAGCCTGTCCTTTGAAACTTTGAAGCCAGATACTCACTTTTCTCTAGCTATGAAAGCCCTAAGACTTTCATATTAGAGGGCATAGTCTTCCAATAGAAGGCTGTTTCATCTACAATGAAAATCTGTTATTTAGTGTAGCCACCTTCATCATTTCTCTTAGATTTTCTGGATGAGTTGCTGCAGCTGTCTATCAGTCCTTGCAGCTTCACCTTGCACTTTTACGTTATGGAGACAGCTTCTTTCCTTAAACCTCATGAACCAACTTTAGCTAGCTTCCAACTTTTCTTCTGCAGATTCCTCACCTCTCTCAGCCGTAACAGAATTGAAAAACAGAATTGAAAAGAGTTAGGCTCTTGCTCTGAATTAGGCTTCTGGCTTAGGGAATGTTGTAGCTGGTTTGCTCTTCTATCCAGACCACTCAGACTTTCTCCACATCAGCAGTAAGGCTGTTTCACTTTCTTATTCATGTGTTCACTGGAGTAGCACCTTTAATTTCCTTCAAGAACTTTTCCTTTGGCTGGGTGTGGTGGCTCAGGCCTGTAATATCATCATTTTGGGAGGCTGAGGCAGTAGGATTCCTTGAGCCCAGGAGTTCGAAACCAGACTGGGCAACATGGTGAGACCCTGTTGCATAAAAAAGAGAAAGAAAAAAAACTTTTCCTTTGCATTCACAAGTTGGCTCTTTGGTCCAAGAGGCCTAGCTTTCGGCCTATCTCAGCTTTTGACATGCCTTCCTCATTAAACTTAAATAATTTATAGCTTTTGATTTAAAGTGAGAAATGTGTGACTCATCCTTTTACTTAAACACTTAGAGGCCATTATAGAGTTATTCATTGCCCCAATTGCAATATTGTTGTGTCTTACGAAATAGGGAGGCCTGAGGAGAGGGAGAGAGATGGGGTAATAGCTGGTCAGTGGAACTGGGAGAATACATGTATTTATTGATTAAATTTGCCATCTTATATGGGCATGGTTTGTGGTGCCCCAAAACAATTACAATAGTAACATCAAAGATAACTTATCACAGACCACTGTAACAGATACAATAGTAACAAAAAAGGTTGAAATATTGTGAGAATTACCAAAATGTAACACAGAGACACAAAGTCATTGTTGGAATGACAGTTGTGAGAATTACCAAAATGTAACACAGAGACACAAAGTGTCATTGTTGGAAAAATGATGCCGATAGACTTGCTTAATGTAGGCTTGCCACAAACCTGTAATTTGTAGAAACTGGTAACTGCAAAGCACAATAAAATGATGCACAATAAAACAAGATATGCCTATATTAATAAAAGGAGAAGGAGGAATGGTATTGGAAGGCAACAAGCGTTTACTGCCTTACCTGAGAGCAGTTATAATCTTATATAATCAAAGATTTATTTTGAAATGTTTCTAAGCTTGGGTTTTAGGATATAAACTTTAGTAACTTTGAGCTCTTTGAGAGCCAAGGGTATATGTGCCTGAAAATTCTACACCATTATGTAACTTTGAAATAAAGGATTATGTTCTGTTTTACCTGGGATATGGAAATATCTGTTAATGCTTATTGAAAATAAGGCTAAACATTTATATCTTGGTAAATTTAAGCTATTTTTGTATCATTGGGATTCTATTTGAGTTATTTTGTTTTTCTTATTATAAGAATCATCTGGAGCATTTATTACATATGAGGATTCTGGGGCTCACCCATCTGCTTAATCAGAATCAGTTCCAGATGATCATTATGTGTAGGCATGTTTGGAGTATGTTTTTGAATTTTCTCTTCACATATGCTTTTCTGTTTTTCTTGTAAACCAGCTGTTGTCAAAATGTGGTCTGAGGACTTCTGGGCATCTCTGAGACCATTTCAGGAGATTTGTAGGATGTTTTCTTTTCTTTTCTTTTCTTTTTTTTTTTTTGAGACAGAGGCTCGCTCTGTTGCTCAGGCTGGAGTGCAGTGGCCCAATCTCGGCTCACTGCAACTCCGCCTCCCGGATTCAAGCAATTCTCCTGCCTCAGCCTCCTGAGTAGCTGGGATTACAGGTGCATGCCACCACGCCTGGCTAATTTTTGTATTTTTAGTAGAGACGGGGTTGCATCATGTTGGTCAGGCTGGTCTCAAACTCCTGACCCCGTGATCCACCCGCCTCGGCCTCCCAAAGTGCTGGGATTACAGGCGTGAGCCACCGCGCCCGGCCAGGATGTTTTCAAACTATGTGTGGCTTTTCTTCATGTTCTTCAACCAGAACGATGTATTGCAATATAATGAACATAGAATGATTCTGCCAAGAGCAAACATTAAAGAAAAACAAATTTTTTAAAAAAAGAATGAACGTTGAAGCAGATATGAGAATCTAGTTATTTCTATTAAATCAGACATTAAAGATATTTGCAAACGTGTAAACGATGCCATCTTCTCAGTAAAGTTTTTGTTTTATTTAGGAATACAGGTGGTTTTTTCCTAAACATTCAAAATCCGAAACGCTCCAAAATCTGAAACTTTCTGAGTACTGATATGATGCTTAAAGGAAATGCTTATTGGAGCATTTTGGATTTCAGGTTGTTGGATTTGGGATGTCCAACTGAGTAAGTATAATTCATATATTCTAGAATCTGAAAACATCTGAAATCCAAAACACTTCTGATCCCACCAAGCATTTTGGATAAGGAATACTCAACCTGAGTATAGTTACTTTTCATGAAAATGGAATATGTTAATGAGTAATAGGTTATTATTTAAAAATAACAATTTTTTTAAATGATCACTTTTAGTTTCTACAATGGTGAATGTTGATAGACGTAACCCATATAAACAAGAGTTCTAGGCCGGACATGGTGGCTCATGCCTGTAATCCCAGCTCTTTAGGAGGCCGAGGTGGGTGGATCTCCTGAAGTCAGAAGTTCAAGACTAGCTTGGCCAACATGATGAAACCCATCTCTACTAAAAATACCAAAAAAAAAAATTAGCCGGGCGTGATGGCGCGTACATGTAATCCCTGATACTCAGGAGGCTGAGGCAGGAGAATCACTTGAACTGGGGAGTTGGAGGTTGCAGTGAGCTGAGACTGTGCCGTTGCACTCCAGCCTAGGCAACAAGAATGAAACTCTATCTCAAAAAATGAAAAGAAATACCAACAGGAGTTCTTTGAGAGCCTCAATACATTTTAAGAGTATAAAGGGATGTTGGAAACAAAAAGTTTAACAGTTGCAGTTTTACACTCTCTGGCTTGAGATGCTTTGATTAGTTGACTTGTGGGAGGTAGGCTAAAGTAGTAAAGTGAATTGTAAAGTCAGACCAGGGCTGGCATCCTGGTTTGAGTACTTACTAGATATAGTATTTTGATGAAGTCACTCACTCTGTATGCTTCATCTCCGCTGGTATAAACAGGAACCAACTTCACAGAGTTCCCTAAGAGTTAAATCAAGTGTGCGAGGCGCTAAGCACAGTGCCTGGCACACATCAGGGGCTCAGCAACTTCAGGCTCTGTTGTGGTTGACAGGCTTTGAAGGTTGTGGATTCGCACAGAAGATGCAAAACTATGAGCCCAGTTGTTTCTTTGATTGTTCTATGACTTTAACAGAAAATTTACTTTAAAGAGAAACTTTATTTGTATATCTCATTTCTTTCTTTCTTTTTTTTTTTTTGAGACAGCGTCTCACTTTGTTGCCCAGGCTGGAGTGCAGTGGTGTGTGATCATGACTTACTGCAGTCTTGAACTCTTGGGTTCAAGTGATCCTCCCACCTCAGTTTCACAAGTAACTGGTACTCCAGGTGTGTGCCACCAAGCCCAAATAAATTGTTTTATTTTTGTGTCACCCAGTGTGATCTTGAACTCCTAGGCTCAAGGGATCCTCCTGCCTCCACCTCCCAGTGTTGAGATCCCAGGCGTGAGCCATTTTACTCAGCCTCATTTATTCCTTTCCGTCACTCTAATTATTAAGTAATATATAGATTTTATTTATTTATTTGCGACAGGATCATGCTCTGTCACCAGGCTACAGTGCACTGCAGCCTGGACCTCCCAGGCTCAAGCAATTCTGTCACCTCAGCCTGTCAAGTAGCTGGACTACAGCCTGGCTACTTTTTTGTTTTTTATTTTTTTTGTAGAGACAGGGTTTTGCTGTGTTGCCCAGACTGGTCTTGAACTCCTGGCTCAAGTGATCTGCCTGCCTCAGCCTCCCACAGTCCACGTGCCTTAGTCTCCCAAAGTGCTAGGATTATAGGCATGAGCCGCCATGCCTGGCTTTAGACTTTTTTTTTTGAAACAGAGTCTCGCTTTGTCACCCAGGCTAGAGTGCAGTGGTGCAATCTCAGCTCACTGCAACCTCTGTCTCCTGAGTTCCAGCGATTCTCCTGCCTCAACCTCCTGAATAGCTGGGATTACAGGCACGTGGCACCGCATCCAGCTAATTTTTGTATTTTTAGTAGAGGCGGGGTTTCATCATGTTGGTCAGGCTGGTCTCAAACTCTTGACCTCGTGATCTGCCCACCTCAGCCTCACAAAGTGCTGGGATTACAGGCGTGAGCCATCGTGTCTAGCCCATAAACTCTTTTTTGAGATGGAGTCTTACTCTGTCACCCAGGCTGGAGTGCAGTGGCACAATCTTGGCTCACTGCAACCTCTGCCTCCTGGGTTCAAGCAATTCTCTGCCTCAGCCTCCTGAGTAGCTGGGATTACAGATGCCCACCACCACGCCCGGCTAATTTTTGTATTTTTAGTAGAAATGGGGTTTCACCATCTTGGCCAGGCTGGTCTTAAACTCCTGACCTCGTGATCCCCCCCCCCCCCCCCGCCTCCCAAAGTGCTGAGATTATAGGCATGAGCCACCGTGCCCGGCTAAACTCTTTTTAAATAAGGGAACTGAAACTTAAAAGAGGTAACTTGCCCCATATCACTTGCTTAGTAAGCCAGGATTTGAACCCCGGTCCTTTTGATTCTGAAGCCTGATTTCCCCCCACTATACTGTGTTATCCTGGGTACAAAATTAAGCTACTTTTGTTTACTATTTAGGGGAAACTGAAGCAAAGAAGACGTGAAATGCCAGTGGTAGTTTGAACTAAAATTCTTTTTTTTTTTTTTCTTTTTTTTTTTTTTTCATCTCCTCATTTGTTTTTTTTTTTTTTTTTTTTTTTTTTTTTCTTTATTATACTCTAAGTTCTAGGGTACATGTGCATAACGTGCAGGTTTGTTGCATATGTATACTTATGCCATGCTGGTGTGCTGCACCCATCAACTCGCCAGCACCCATCAATTCATCATTTATATCATGTATAACTCCCCAATGCAATCCCTCCCTCCTCCCCCCTCCCCCCTCCCCATGATAGACCCCAGTGTGTGACATTCCCCTTCCCGAGTCCAAGTGATCTCATTGTTCAGTTCCCACCTATGAGTGAGAACATGCGGTGTTTGGTTTGAACTAAAATTCTTAAATTCTTGGTAGTAATAGTTTACCTCATTTCTCAAAGTGTTCCTGTTTACATGCTAATACTAAATGTAATAATAGTACCTAGGGCTATTTTATGAGTTGTATGAACTGCTTTTAGCATTTTTGTGATCCTTTAGTTGGCAAAATGCTTTACGATCCTGTGAAATGCACAGTAGACACTTGCTTCTGTTTGGACGAAAGAATAATGAACTCAGACCAGTGACCTATGTCAATGACATAAAGTTAGGTTTCCTGAATGTAGGTATTCTGACTGATAATAGTTTACAACCATGGGCAGATGAAGTGAGATGATAATTTTAATAGTTCTCATTTCTAGTATATTCTGAGGATTGATTGATACAACACAGTGCCTGGCACAAGGAAAACACTTGATAAAGTTGGCAATTGTAATTATTTATTGAGTTTTTCTGAAATAATGAACTAGGTACTCTTTTGGTCTAGCTTATTTCAATTCTATCCGTATTACTCATTTAGTGAATTCCTACCTAAGCTTAGAGTCCTTTATAAGTAATACAGGATCAGTATGAGGGTAGCATCACTAAATTTTTGTTGGTACCTATTACAGTAGGAGCACTGGGACTGTTTGCATAGGCCATAATGAGCACCTAACATGCGCAAAGGATTCTGTTACGTTAATCAGTAGATCAAGACATAAAAATCCTTGCTCTCCAGAATTTAACTGAAGAGACAAGTCAGCCAGGTGTGCTGGCTCATGCCTGTAGTCCCAGCACTTTGGGAGGCTGAGGTGGGTGGATCACTTGAGTTCAGGAGTCTGAGACCAGCCTGGGCAACGTGGCGAAACTCCGTCTCTACTAAAAATACAAAAAAATTAGCCAGGTGGGGTGGTGCACACCTGGAATCCTAGTTACTTGAGTGGCTGAGGCAGGAGAATTGCTTGAACTTGGGAGGCGGAGGTTGCAATAAGCTGAGATCGTGCCACTGCTCTCCAGCCTAGGTGACAAGGCCAGACTGTATCTCAAAAACAAAACAAAACAAAACAAACTATATCGTCAGTGGTCCAGAGACTAAGTGAAATTTTCTGGTGGAAGGTGAAAATTGATTTGAACCTTTAGGGCTGCATAATTTAAAATTTCAGCTTATATAATTAAAAAATTATACACAATATTTATTGAGGAAAAATTACAGAAATTACACAAAGAGGCAATAGAAATCACTTATTTCCCCTGCTGGATGGAATTTGATAGGCAGATAAATGGTGAATCAGTTCCTAAGTGTGAGCAAGGGAAGAAGCAGGAAAGTTCAAACCATCTTTAGAATTAATGAGTAGATTGTGTACTGAAATATTATGATCTTCAAGATCTTAAGGAAAAAAGCAGTGTGTAAAGCAGTGAGAACAGAACAGAATGTAATTTTTTTTTTTTTTTTTTTTTTTTTTTTTGGAGATGGAGTCTCACTCTTGTTGCCCAGGCTGGAGTGCAATGGCGCAATCTTGGCTCACCAAAACCTCCGCCTCCTGGGTTCAAGCAATTCTCCTGCCTCAGCCTCCCACAGAATATAATTTATGTTAAGGAAAAGTACATACATAGTTTTTCTTTGAAAGATACATAGGAAATTGTTTAACAATGGTTATCGAAGGAAGAAAACCTCAAGCTCAATGGGAGAGAGACTATAATTAAAATTTTATGCCTTTTTAAGGTTTGAATTATTGTGTCTTCATTTCCGTTTTTAAAAATTCAGATATTCACATATAAAATTCACACTTTTAAAGTGTATAATTCATTGGTTTTGAGTTTTTCACAGGACGTGCAACTAACACCACTATCTAATTGCAGGACGTTTTCTTCACCCCAAAAAGAAATGCATACCCATTCCCCTTTTTCCCTGGTGCCTGGCAGCCCCTAATAAATTTCTGTCAGTATGCTTTTCATGGGAGTGGAATCATATACGTTCGTCCATGTTGTAGTATGTATATATACTTTATTCCTTTTTATGGTTGAATAATATACCTTTGTATGGATATATCACATCTTGTTTATTCATTATTTAATGAAAATTTGGATTTTTTTTTTTTAACAGGGTCTTGCTCTATTGCCCAGGCTGGAGCACAATAGCATGATCATAGTTTACTGTGGCATTGACCGCCTGGGCTCAAGCAACCCTCCTGCCTCAGCCTCCTGAGTAGCTGGGACTACAAGTGCCTACCACCATGCCTGGCTAATCTTTTTTTTTTTTTTTTTAGATGGAGTCTCGCTGTGTCGCACAGGCTGGAGTGCAGTGGCGCGATCTCGGCTCACTGCAAGCTCCGCCTCCCGGGTTCACGCCATTCTCCTGCTTCAGCCTCCCAAGTAGCTGGGACTACAGGCGCCCACCACCACGCCCGGCTAATTTTTATGTTTTTAGTAGAGACGAGTTTCACTGTGTTAGCCAGGGTTGTCTCAATCTCCTGACCTCATGATCCGCCTGCCTTAGCCTCCCAAAGTGCTGGGATTACAGGTGTGAGCCACTGCGGCCTGGCTAATTTTTAAACTTTTTTGAGGAGACAGAGTCTCACTATGTTGTCCAGGCTTGTTTTTACTTTTTGGCTATTGTGAGTATTACTACTATGAAAATTTGTGTACCAGTTTTTGTGTGAACATGTGTTTTCACTTTTCTTGGATATATACCTAGCATTGAAATTGCAGGGCTATACTGTAACTCTATGTTGTAACTTCTTGAGAAACTGCTAAACTGTTTTCCACTACTGATACATGAGGGTTCCAATTTCTCTGCATCCTTGCCGACTCTTGTTATCGTCTGTCCTTTTGATTACAGGTGTCCTAGTGGGTATGAGCCGTGTCTTACTGTGATTATATTTGCATTTCCCTAGTAACTAATGCTGAACAGTGTTTTTTCATGTGTTTATTGGCCATTTTCATTTTTATGTTTTGGAGAAGTGTCTATTCACATTTGTGCCCATTTTAAAATTGGGTTATTTGTCTTCTTACTGTTATATTGTAGGAGTTCTTTATGTATTCTATATACCAGACCCTTATTAGTTATATTGTGTTTCAGCCTGTTCAGTCTTCTCACAAAATATCACAAACTGGGCAGCTTATAAACAATGTGTTTGTTTCTCATAGCTCTGGAGGCTCGGAAGTCCAAGATCAAGGTACTGGCTGATGTGGGGTTTGGTGAGGGTACTTTTTCTGATGCATAGATGGCACCTTTTGGCAGTGTCTTTGCATGGTGGAGAGCTAGCTCTCGAGTCTCTTTTGTAAGAGCACTAATCCCAGTCATGAGGGCTCTGCCCTCACGACCTGATCACCTCCCAAAGGTTTCACCTCCTAATACCACTATCACCTTGGGGTTTTTGTTGTTATTGAAACAAGGTTTTAAATTTTGATGATATCTAATTTATTTATGTTTCGTTTTGTTGTTAGTGATTTTGGTGTCATATCTAAGAAACCATTGCCTAATCAAGGTTGTGAAGATTTATTACTATGTTTTCTTCTAAGAATTATATAGATTTAGCTCTTACATTTGGCCTTTGATCCACTTTGAACTCAAAGTTGACTATGGTATATGCTGTGAATTAGAGCTTTTTTTTTTTTTTAACTTTATTTTGAGATTAGGTAGGAGTTATAAAAGTAACTTACTCGCCGGGCGCGGTGGCTCAAGCCTGTAATCCCAGCACTTTGGGAGGCCGAGACGGGCGGATCACGAGGTCAGGAGATCGAGACCATCCTGGCTAACACGGTGAAACCCCATCTCTACTAAAAAAATACAAAAAACTAGCCGGGCGAGGTGGCGGGCGCCTGTAGTCCCAGCTACTTGGGAGGCTGAGGCAGGAGAATGGCGTGAACCCGGGAGGCGGAGCTTGCAGTGAGCTGAGATCCGGCCACTCCAGCCCGGGAGACAGAGCGAGACTCTGTCTCAAAAAAAAAAAAAAAAAAAAAAGTAACTTACTCAACTTCACCTGAAGTTAACTTTTGTGCTTCGAAGAACACATAGTCCATTGTTCCCACTACTGCTGCTGCTGCTCTTCTAACAGTTCTAGTTTCTCACAAATTTCTGTCCATAATCCTGCTCAGCACCCTGTACCATCTCTATATCTCACCTTTCCTCCAGAGCTGCTGTTAGGCTGTCTGTTGCATTTGTAATTCCTATAGCTCCTCACCAGTAGTGGCTGAGCTCCCGCCTTCCCAGCCTGTATTTTTGACTCATTCAAGGTTAAAAATTCTCCAGCAGCTTCTTAAATGTAGCCCACAATCCCTACATAGTCTTCTCTCTCCTTACTTCTTCAGGCTCACCTTGCCCCACTCCATCAGTGAGCAACAATGGACCATTGATGTGGAAGGTACACCCTCATGTTATGGAAGCAGAAACTGAGGCATAGACTGACTAATGATTTCCCACAAGGACACATCTAATTAGAACCAAAACATGGTTTTGGTACCAGTACTGTACTTTCCATCCTTCCCCACTGCCTCTTAAGAGTTTGAAGATGCAGAGCTGTATTCATTTATTTTTGCCCAAAGTCAAGGTGAGTAAATGTGAATTTTAAAGACAATTTGGGCCTTAAAGAAAAAATTGAAGTGAAGAAGAGATGATAGGAAGAAACTGAAGATTTGGCTTAGGCTGGTAGAATGAGAAGTAACAACAACAATGAAAAAAGAAGGCCAAATGCTAATATTTTGTCTGTTGCCTTCTGTGAGGACAGGTGGGAATATCTAGTTAACCATGTTTCCTAGAAGCTAGAAAGGTAAAAGAGTAGGATCTGTGCATATGGCAACCATACCAGTGCATCCTATTTTCAAATATTTGTCTCGTCTTCCCACAAACCATCTGTATTAGTCTGCTGTGGCTACTATAACAAAATACAAGACTGAGTGTCTTTTTGTTTTGTTTTGTTTTTGTTTTGAGACAGGGTCTCACTCTGTCCCCCAGGGTGGAGTGCGGTGGCACCATGTGGGCTCACTGCAACCTCTACCTCATGGGTTCAAGCCATGCTCGTGCCTCAGCTTCCTGAGTAGCTGTGATTACAGGTGTGTGCCACCATGCCCAGCTAATTTTTGTAATTTTAGTAGAGACGGTTTCGCCGTGTTGGCCAGACTGGTCACTGCTGGCCTCAAGTAATCTACCTGCCTCGGTCTCCCAAAGTGCTGGGATTATAGGCAAAAGCCACTGCGAACCTGGCCTGGATGTCTTAAATAACAGAAATCTATTTCTCTTGGTTCTGGAGGCTGGGGGAAGTTTAAAATCAAGGTGCTTACCAATTTTGTTCCTGGTGAGGGTCCTCTTCCTGGCTTGCAGATGGCTGTGTCCTTGCTATGTCCTCACATGGTAGAGAGAAAGAGAGAGAGAGATGTCTTGTGTTTCCTCTTATAAGGGCACTAATGCCATCATGTGAGCTCTACACTCCTGACCTAATTACCTCCCAAAGGCCCTGTCTCTAAATGTGATTGGAGGTTAGAGCTTTTATGTGAATTTTTGGGGGATTCAGTCCATAGCACCATCTAACTGGACTAGGTATCTCTGGATTTGAGCCCCAGCTGTATTTCTTATCCCCCCAATTACCTGGAAAAAAAAAAGTCTCATCTTAAACCATTTTCATTCTCTTTGTAGAAACCAACGACCGTTTTATCCTCCCTCTGAGGGCAATTCAGTGTGTGAGGTGCTCTTTATGGGTCTTGAAGAATGTGTTTCTCAGAAGAAAATAGTAGCTGTTTATCAAGGCATTTACGTGCTGGGAGAATCTCCTATTGTTTTCTGATAAGCTGTAGAGATATCTTTGTTAAAATTTAAACGTCTATATTCTATAAATCTATATTTGTCTTGGAAAAAGTATCAGGAGAAATTATCCTATGAATGCCAAAAGAACTTGGTATTTAGTCTAAGTGGTTTATAACAGAAAGTCCTTTTTTTAAAAAAGGTAGTCATTTCCTTTAGGAATGCGTAAATGAGATGTGTTGAACTGGTTTGATGAGATATTGTGATGAATTAGTGATTTTGACAAAAATGGCCCAGTAGTTCAGCATTTAGTTGGTTGGATATTAAAGATGATATAACAGCTTACAAAGAATAGGATATAATTAACTCTTACCAAGTACTTCTATTTAGCAACTGAGAAGGATTATATTAATCACAGCTGGTAGGGGAAAGAGTCAAACTTTCTATAGATGCAGTCCTATACAAAGCCAGGAAGAATGTTGAGATCTAGTGAATTAAGATATAGTAGTGCTTTCTGCTGTCAAGGAAAAAAAGCAACCATGATTCTTTCTGTTAAAAGTGACAGGAAGACCGGATGTGGTAGCCTGTAATCCCAGCAATTTGGGAGGTGGAGGCAGGAGGATCATTTGAGGCCAGGAGTTTGAGACCAGCCTGGGCAACATGGCAAGACTCCATCTCTACAGAAAATTTAAAAATTAGCCAGGTGTGGTGGTGTATGCCTGTAGTCCCAGCTACTGAGGAGGCTAAGGTGGGAGGATCACTTGAGTCCTGGAAATTGAGGCTGGGGTGAGCCACAATTGTGCCACTGCACTCTGGCCTTGGTGACAGAACGAGACTCTGGAGACTCTGTCTCAAAAAAAGAAAAGACTACAAAGGTAGCCCAAACTGGCATAAGAAAACAAAGTTTATTGATTCATGTTATTGCAAAGTTCACAGGTAAGCCTGACTCAAGGCACAATTGAATTTATAGTTGAAATAATGTAAGGACTTGGTTTCTTTCCATCTTCCTGCTGTCTTTCACTGTAGAGAATTGATTAAAATGATAGGACATAGGAATAGCAGGTGGAATTTATTAGAAGGTACTATTAGAGCCTTACATATCAATGGGAAATAGTTTTTTGTTTGAGCAAATAGTGTTGGGAAAGTTGACGATTTTAAAAATAACAGTTTGAGGCTGGGCACAGTGGCTGATGCCTGTAATTCCAGCACTTTGGGAGGCCAACGCGGGTGGGATCACTTGAGGTCTGGTGTTTGAGACCAACCTAGCCAACATGGTGAAACCCTGTCTGTATTAAAAATACAAAAATTAACTGGGTATGGTGGCACACACCTGTAATCCCAGCTACTTGGGTGGCTGAGGCACAAGAATCGCTTGAACTGGGAGGCAGAGGTTGCAGTGAGCTGAGATCACGCCATTGCACTCCAGTCTGGGTGACAGAGCGAGACTCTGTCTCAAAAAAATAAAAAATAAATAAAAATTAAAAAAATCGCAGTTTGAGCTATAGCTCAGAATTTAAGAAAAAGCCCATAAAATGTTAGAAGAAAATATGCAAAAACTTAATTCATTGTTGTTTTCTAAGTTTCAGTCATTCTTTGTCATATTATTTGTACTATTAATATTTTTCTTTAACTGGATTCTTCACATCCCTCTGCCCCCTTTTTTTACTTAGCTATATCTTAAGCATTTGTATCCATGGTATATTGATTTTGAGTGTTAGGTCTTTTTTCCTAATACACATTAAATTAAGTGTGGTGCATATAACTATTACAATTTTATTTTTTATTTTATTTTATTTATTTATTTATTTTTTTTTTTTTGAGGCGGAGTCTCGCTCTGTCGCCGGGATTGGAGTGCAGTGGCCGGATCTCAGCTCACTGCAAGCTCCGCCTCCCGGGTTTACGCCATTCTCCTGCCTCAGCCTCCCCAGTAGCTGGGACTACAGGCGCCCGCCACCTCGCCCGGCTAGTTTTTGTATTTTTAGTAGAGACGGGGTTTCACCGTGTTAGCCAGGATGGTCTCGATCTCCTGACCTCGTGATCCGCCCTTCTCGGCCTCCTAAAGTGCTGGGATTACAGGCTTGAGCCACCGCGCCCGGCCTACTATTACAATTTTAAAAGGGCTGTGCACCATGTAGTATCTCCTCTGGCATGTGTGCCATACTTTTGGAAACAAGGATTTAACTGTTAAAAGATTAGAGAAGGACTTTTTCTAAGACATCTTGTAACAAGAGAAGGATTTTTTTTTTTTTTTTTTTTTTTTTTAGCAATCTTATTCTTTTGCCCAGGCTGAAGGGCAGTGGCATGATTTCGGCTCACTGCAACCTCTGCCTCCCAGGTTCAAGCGATCCTTGTGCCTCAGCCTCCCAAGTAGCTAGGATTACAAGCGCCCACCACCATACCCGGCTAAGTTTTTTGTATTTTTAGTAGAGATATGGTTTCACCATGTTAGCCGGGCTAGTCTCAAACTCCTGGCCTCAAGTGATCAGCCCACCCTGGCCTCCCAAAGTGTTAGGATTACAGGTGTGAGCTGTGGCACCTGGCCAAGAAGGACTTTTTTTTTTTTTGAGAGAGAGGGTCTCACCCTGTCACCCAGGCTGGAGTGAAGTGGCATGATCTTGGCTCGTTGCAGCCTCTATGTACTGGGGTGGGGGACCTGACTCTCCTAAGACAACCATTGGTACCACCAGGTGACCTTTAAGGCACCTCCAGTATCCTATTTGAAAATCACTGGCCTTTGATAATTGGTGGCATGAGAGAGGCATTACTACCAATGCACACAAGTTGCCTTCTGTGATTAATGTATAGTGCCAGTTGACTGATCAAGTATTGAGAGTGTAATTTTTGTCACTTTGATCAATGTAATGTTCATCTCCTAAGGAGGTCAGGTTGGTTATAACAGAGCTTGGTTGGCTTGTAGAGTATGTGCCCTTGGGTGTGTTGTTTACTAGTATTTGTTCTGGCGGTAGCTGATCTGACCTAGCCCTGCTTCCTTGCAGGGGCTCTGGGGCGGGAGTTTCCTCAGAAGGTGGCTGTAGTCACTGCAGACACTAAAATAACCTAAGAAAATGCATAATAATCCTTTAAAGGGACCAGAGAGATTTAGGATAGCCTTTATTGTAGAGATGGTCCTTGAGGTTTCTTAAAGTGCAGATAATTATTTTTCCTTTTCATTTTTCTTTTACTAGTAACTAAGTAGTTAGGATGTGTATTACTTGTTGCAGTCAGTTGAAAATTATTATTTCTTGAAGTAGACGCCAGCTGAAAGATTATCATCTCTGTACATTATAGGCTACCAAAGAAAAGACTCAGTAAACTTTGAGTTATTAGTCAATTGGTAAATAGTTCTTGATAACTTAATGATTTTACCAATCTTTTGGAGATAACTTTAAACCAAAAACTTTTTTTACCTAATGTAAATATTACTCACTGCTCCCAGCTTTCCCCCTTGTTTCATTATTAAAGTTTGTGAACTGTTTCTTTTTGTTTTTTTGTCTTTTAACTTTTATTTTAGGTTTCTGGGTACATGTGAAAGTTTGTTACATATGTAAACTCATGTCCTGGGGGTTTGCTATACAGATTATTTCATCACCCAGGTGTTAAGCCCAGTACCCAATAGTTATCTTTTCTGCTCCTCTCCCTCCTCCCACCCTCCACCCTCAAGTAGACCCAGTGTCTGTTGTTTCCTTCTTTGTGTTCATAAGGTCTCATTATTTAGCTCCTCCCACTTATGAGAGAGAGTATGCAGTATTTGGTTTTCTGTTCCTGCATTAGTTAGCTGAGAATAATAGCCTCCAGCTCCATCCATGTTCCCATAAAAGACATGATCCCATTCTTTTTTTATGGCTGCATAGTATTTCATGGTATATATGTACCACATTTTCTTTATCCAATCTGTCATTGATAGGCATTTAGTTTGATTTAATGTCTTTGCTATTGTGAATAGTGCTGCAGAACTATTGATTGATTGATTGATTGATTGATTGATTGAGATAGAGTCTCGCTCTGTAGCCCAGGCTGGAGTGCAGTGGCACGATCTTGGGCCCACTACTACCTCCACCTCCCGGGTCCTGGTTCAAGCAATTCTCCTGCTTCAGCCTCCCGAGTAGCTGGGATTACAGGCACACGCCGCCATGCCCAGCTAATTTTTGTATTTTTAGTAGAGATGGGGTTTTACCGTGTTGGCCAGGCTGGTCTTGAACTCCTGACCTCGGCGTGATCCACCTGCCTCGGCCTCCGAATATATATATATATTTTTTTGAGATGATGTCTTGCTCTGTCACTCAGGCTGGAGTGCAGTGGTGTGATCTCGGCTCACTGCAACCTCCGCCTCCCGGGTTCACGCCATTCTCCTGCCTCAGCCTCCCCAGCAGCTGGGACTACAGGCGAATGCCACCACGCCCGGCTAATTTTTTTGCATTTTTAGTAGAGACGGGGTTTCACCGTGTTAGCCAGGATGGTCTCAATCTCCTGCCGTCGTGATCCGCCCGTCTCGGCCTCCCAAAGTGGTGGGATTACAGGTGTGAGCCACTGCACCCAGCCGGCCTCCCAGTATTTTTTAAAAAATATTCTTGACTGGGCGCGGTGGCTCATGCCTGAAATCCCGCACTTTGGGAGGCCAAGGCAGGTGGATCACCTGAGGTCAGGAGTTCAAGACCACCCTGACCAACATGGTGAAATCCTCGTCTCTACTAAACATACAAAATTGGCCGGGTGTGGTGGCACATTCCTGTAATTCCAGCTACTCAGGAGGCTGAGGCAGGAGGATTGCTTGAACCTGGGAGACGGAAGAATCACCTGAACCTGGGAGGTGGAGGTTACAGTGAGCTAAGATTGCACCATTACACTCCAGCCTGGGCAACAAGAGTGAAACTCCTTCTCAAAAACAAACAAACAAAAAAACCACAAAAAATTCTTCATTATTGTGGATATATAATAGTTGCACATATATATGGGGTACATGTGATACTTTGATGCAGACATGCAATGTATAATGATCAAATCAGAGTTATTGGGATATCCATCCCCTCAAGCATTTATCATTTCTTTGTGTTAGGAACATTCCAGTTCTACTCTTCAGTGATTTTGAAATATACGATAAATTATTTTTAACTATGGTTGTCCTATTGTGCTACCAAACACTAGCTTCGGTCTAACTTTTGTACTAATTTTTGTACCCCTTAACCATGCTTTCTTTATTCCACCTCTCAAACCCTTACTACCCTTCCCAGCCTCTGGTAACTTACCATCATTATTCTACTTTCTGTCTCTGTGAGTTCCTCTTTTTAGCCCTTACATATGAGTGAGAACATGTGATACTTGTCTTTCTGTGCCTGGTTTGTTTCACTTAACATAATGTCCTCCAGTTCTACCCATGGTGTTGCAAATGACAGGATTTCATTCTTTTTTTTTTTTTCCCTTTTTCTTTCTTTCTTTCTTTTTTTTTTTTTTTTTGAGACAGAATGTCACTCTGTCACCCAGGCTGGAGTGCAGTGGCATAATCTGAGCTCACTGCAACCTCTGTCTCCTGGGTTCAAGTGATTCTCATGTCTCAGGCTCCCGAGTAGCTGGGATTATAGGCATGAGCCACCACACCCAGCTAATTTTTGTATTTTAGTAGAGATGGGGGTTTCATCATGTTGACCAGGCTGGTATTGAACTCTGCATGTCTCGGCCTCCCAAAGTGCTGAGATTACAGATATGAGCCAATATGCCTGGCCTGGATTTCATTTTTTTAATGGCTGAATAATATCCCATTATGTATATGTACTGCATTTTCTTTATCTGTGCTTCTGTGAACTATTTCTGAAAGTGATTTGACCATAACCAACTACTATTTTAGACTAAAGTTTTTATATATATACACAATGTATATTATATATATTATATTTTATATTTATAGATATATTTTATATATAATATATATGAAACAGTCTAAAATAGTAGACTAAAGACAGTAGTAATATATATATATATATATATATATATATATATATTTTTTTTTTTTTTTTTTTTTTTTTTTTTTTTGAGACGGAGTCTCACTCTGTCGCCCAGGCTGGAGTGCAGTGGCCGGATCTCAGCTCACTGCAAGCTCCGCCTCCCGGGTTCACGCTATTCTCCTGCCTCAGTCTCCGGAGTAGCTGGGACTACAGGCGCCCACCACCTCGCCCGGCTAGTTTTTTTTGTATTTTTTAGTAGAGACGGGGTTTCACCGTGTTAGCCAGGATGGTCTCGATTTCCTGACCTCGTGATCCGCCCGTCTCGGTCTCCCAAAGTGCTGGGATTACAGGCTTGAGCCACCGCGCCTGGCCCCTATTTTTTTTTTTTTTTTTTTGAGACGGGGTCTTGCTCTGTCACCCAGGCTGTAGTGCAATGGCGTGATCTCGGCTTACTACAACCTCCGTCTCCTGGGTTCAAGTGATCCTCCCTCCTCAGCCTCCCGAGTAGTTGGGACTACAGGTGCATGCTACCACACCTGGCTAATTTTGTATTTTTAGTAGAGATGGGGTTTTGGCATGTTGGCCAGGTTGGTCTTAAACACCTGACTTCAAGTGATCCGCCTGCCTCGGGCTCCCAAAGTGCTGGGATTACAAGTGTGAGCCACTGTGCCTGGCCTATAATATGTTTATAACTAACGTTTATAATATGTTTAACAAAATTTAACTCTTTTCTTCCAGGTAATTTATCCTCAGCATTCCAAACTTACTGATAAAGAAGTAAGTAAAAATACTGCTCTGTATAGTTTACTGTTATATTTCTGTTTATTTTTATTGATTATGTGTGTGTCAGCATACATTGCTTTTGTTTTCTTTTTCAGAAAACCAATATTTGCTATTTGTCTTTTCCAGATTCAAATTCAGGTAACTATTTTTCATCTATTGTTTCTGTTTAATTTTATGCTAAGAATACTGGTTATACTGTTAATGTATGAAAATTGATTGTAATAGCGTATTAGAATGCAAACAGATCAATGATTTTTATTCCTATTTTAATGATGCCTGGTCATGTCATTGTTGATTTTACTAGCTTCAACTCTTAAAATAACTGTTATGGTGTGATGAGGTAAACCATCAAGGAACAATAAACTCTTGAAATAGTGAAGAGGTTGAAAATCAGCGACATTGGTATATTTAGGGTTCATGGAATATGTATTAAATAGTTTATATAGTGTGTAGTTTACTTTCAGTTCAGAATCTGGGAGCTTACCAGGAACTCTGTAAAAGCAGTGAACCTAAAAAAAGCCAGGATAAATTTGGTCAGGAAGCAAGGCCGTAAGTTGTGTGCAGTAGTTTATATGGGTTAATATATGTAAAGCCTTGGCATAGTGCTTGGTGTATAGAAAAAAACATATAAGGGTCTGATTATTGTTCAGTTTGGTTTTGCTGGTCTCTTTCAAGCTATTCCTTTTGTGTGGTCCTAATCATTGACATCCTTCAGGTTACCTCTTGTGTTTCACTTTCAAACTAGCTTTTCTTGGCTTATAGTGACCAAAACATTCAGCTTCTCAGGCCACACACAGTTATAACCCCATAAAGCAGAGACAGTCTAGTTTTCTTTCCTTTTATGGTTACTTCTTTTTTTTTTTTTTTTTTGAGACAGAGTCTCGCTCTGTCACCCAGGCTGGAGTGCAGTGGCGCTATCTCGGGTCAGTGCAAGCTCCGCCTCCCGGGTTCCCGCTATTCTCTTGCCTCAGCCTCCCAAGTAGCTAGGACTACAGGTGCCTGCCACCATGCCCGGCTAATTTTTTGTTTTTGTATTTTTAGTAGAGAAGGGGTTTCACCGTGTTAGCCAGGATGGTCTTGATCTCCTGGCCTCGTGATCTGCCTGCCTCGGGCTCCCAAAGTGCTGGGATTACAGGCGTGAGCCACCGCACCCAGCCGGTTACTTCGAATATTCTGTTAATTATTTATTTCAATCTGATTTGAGAGATTTGACAGTTAAAATTTTTTTTTTTAGCATTTTCTCCTTTCTGTATAAATGCTTCCAGAATTTTTTTCCTATGCATTTGGAACTCAGCTTTGGTGAACTATATGAAAGAAAAGTGATATCTTGGTGAATTAGATATTGCCTTTTAGAGATCCCAGTGAGGCATTTTTTCTGACCTGGAATTATTTTAGTGTTTTTGACCCATTTATGAAATAATGATACAGAGGTCTTGTAGGAATGTATCTTCATTTCAGTTAACATTTTTCTTATAAAATCTGTACATACACTTCCTATATATTGTGATGGGTTAGATTTCCAGGACTCAAAGTAAGCTGAGTCGTATGGATTGCGGGATGAACTGACTTTCTGCATGGAATCCCAGTGAATTACACTGGATGCTCTTCTCTTTCAGATCATAGCTGGTTGTCATGGCTCCCCTCTGTTTTTCACTTCTCTACATGATCATGAAGGGGATCAGAATATACCACCCTGAACTATACCACTTTGGCTTAAGAATTGTTTTGAGTTGAAGGCAACTGGGAAACAGCAGATGCAAAAAGAGCCCTTTACCCTCCCCCATATGCCTAAAAGCAGTACATACATTTCCCTTTGTGAAGGTGTCACCCCTCCCCTTTCCCATACCAGGAAGAGGAGAAAGATTCTGAATCACCAGAGAAAACTCTTATCACTGGAGATGGTACCAGCTTGGTTCTGCATAAATAAGCCTTGCTAAAATAACCATTATCTTTCATTAGTTTCACCCATATGTTTACCTTCCCACAATTTACCACCCCTAGAAGTCCAAATCCTTTTTCCTTTGTCTAGTTGCTGTGTGCATTTTATTTTATTTTGTTAAAATGGTATTTAAGCTCCCAAGTTTAACCACCTCCTTTGGGTTTTACTTTTTTTTCTCTGAAGCCTTTGTATGCATTCGAACTAAATCTTTTCTCATTAATCTGTTGTTCGTTTATTTCACAGCCCAGTTAGTGAACCTAAGATGGTAGAGGAAAAGTCCCCCACACTCATACATCAAGGCTAAGAAGTTAATTCTGTGGTGTTTGGGTAGCCTATATCTAGTTTTATAGCCTCTGCATGTGTCATTACCAAAAAAATTTTTAAGTACTTTTGGCTTATGAATGACCTATAGATTTTTTTTTTCTTTTTTCTTTTTTTTTTTTTTTTTTTTTTGTTTTGTTTTTTTTTGAGATGGAGTCTTGCTCTGTCACCCAGGCTGGAGTGCAGTGGCACAATCGCAGCTCCCTGCAACCTCAGCCTCCCAGTTCAAGTGATTCTCCTGCCTCAGCCTCCCAAGTAGCTGGGACTACACTTGCCCGCCACCATGTCCGGCTAATTTTTGTATGTTTAGTAGAGATGGGGTTTCACCATGTTGGCCAGGCTGGTCATGAACTCCCGACTTCAAGTGATCTGCCCGCCTCAGGCTCCCAAAGTGCTGGGATTACAGGCATGAACCACTACACCTGGCTGATTGTTTTTCTTTTCTTTTTTTTTTTTTTTTTTGGAGATGCAATCTCACTCTGTCACCCAGGCTGGAGTGCAGTGGCGTGATCTCCACTCACTGCAAGCTCCGCCTCCCGGGTTCACACCATTCTCTTGCCTCAGCCTTCCGAGTAGCTGGGACTACAGGCGTCCACCACCACGCCCAGCTAATTTTTTGTGTTTTTAGTAGAGATGGAGTTTCACCGTGTTAGCCAGGATGGTCTTGATCTCCTGACCTCATGATCTGCCCACCTCGGCCTCCCAAAGTGCTGGGATTACAAGTGTGAGCTACCACGCCCAACCGATTTTTTTCCTCATAGATATTATTTAATGCTTTTTTTATGTGCTGCACATCAAATGAAGTGTGGTTCCTGTGACTTGAAGTATGGTTGGTACAAGGAAAATCTACAAAACACCTGAAAGCAGGCACTTTGCTGTCTTAACAGATCATCATTATTCTAGGTAGCAAGAAGACCGTATGTTTTGTAAATATTTGAAATTGCTATTTTCAATTGTAGTTATCCAAAGAGTTTGGTTTTTTAAATGTGTTTATTAAGTGAAAGTTGGAGGCTGGGTGCAGTGGCTCACACTTGGAATCTCAGCACTTTGGGAGACTGAGGCGGACAGATAACTTGAGCTCAGGAGTTCGAGACCAGCCTGGCCAACATGGTGAAACCCCGTCTCTACTGAAGAATATACAAAATTAGCTGGGCATGTTGGTGTGTGCCTGTAGTCCCAGCTACTCAGGAGGCTGAGGCAGGAGAATCTCATGAATCAGGGATGCCAAGGTTGCAGTGAGCCTAGATTGTGCCACTGCACTCCAGCCTGGGCAACAGAGCGAGACTCCATCTCAAGAAAAAAAAGAAAGTTGGGATTACTGTACCAACTTTGAAACAGATTTATTATTTCCCAGGACAGCTTTTAGTTTCTGTAGAAGGAAATCCAGACACAGTAGTCTTTAGGAAAGAGACATAAATCAAGCCTGTATTTCCATTGTATACACTTAAAGTAAAACAGCTTGTTAGACTGGATGAAAAAGTGACACAGATAAAAATCATTTTGAGATTGGAATGGTTTGCCCTTCCCAGCCCCTCTGCCACTTTAGATTCTTCTGACTTTAAAAAAAGCTTTGTGGCTGGGCACAGTGGCTCACGCCTGTAATCCCAGCACTTTGGGAGGCCGAGGCGGCCGGATCACAAGGTCAGGAGATCGAGATCACGGTGAAACCCCGTCTCTACTAAAAATACAAAAAAAAAAAAAAAAATTAGCCGGGCGCAGTAGCGGGCGCCTGTAGTCCCAGCTACTCAGGAGGCTGAGGCAGGAGAATGGCGTGAACCTGGGAGGCGGAGCTTGCAGTGAGCCGAGATCGCGCCACTGCACTCCAGCCTGGGCGACAGAGCGAGACTCCGTCTCAAAAAAAAAAAAAAAACAAAAAAAAAAAACAAAAACAAAAAAGCTTTGTTTGGTTGGTTTTTTAGGTTTTGGTTTCTTGTTCTATTTGAATGGCTTTTATCTTTAGGAGCCTAAGTTTAAAGTGGGTCTTCCCTCTGATAAATATTTGTCCAGTGTTTTTTTCCTTATCATTTACCGTTAACATCATCTGGATGTAGGTGTTCCTGAGGCTTAAGCTGTGATGATTGCCCAAGGACAGTAGTCACTGTATTTTAAACATGTCCAGAGAACAAACTCAGCATTAGTAGAGAGAGTTTGAAGCAATGATGAATATGAGGGAATCGTTAATCCTCCTTGTTCTGGATGAACTTAACATGCAGACAATATTCGTCTCAACACATTTCTTCTCTGTAGACAACAGTGACATCATGATGTGCTTTACACTTCCCAGTAGCTAAAGCAGCACTTCTCAGACTGTGTTGAAGGGCCAGTTAGGGTTTTTAATATTTCCAGTCTGTTGTGGAGCAATATTTTTATACAACAATTTACTTGAATTAGAAAAATAAAATGAAACGAGGAAAAAAAGAAATGTAAAATAAAAGTCTAATTTTTTTTTTTTTTAAGACAGGGTCTTGCTCTGTTGCCCAGGCTGGAGTGTAGTGGTGTGATCTTGCCTCACTGCAACCTCTGCCTACTAGATTCAAGCAATTCTTCTGCCTCAGTCTCCTGAGTAGTTGGGATTACAGGTGCCTGCCACTGCATCTGGCTAATTTTTGTATTTTTAGTAGAGATGGGGTTTCACCATGTTGGCCAGGCTGGTCTCAAACTCCTGACCTCAGGTGATCCGCCCGCCGTGGCCTCCTGAAGTGCTGGGATTACAGGCGTGAGCCACTGTGCCTGGCCTAAACGTCCAAATTTATTACAGTAATATCAAGTTGCTATGAAAGTTTCTAAATGTATATTCTCAACTTGCATATTTATTTGGTTATGAAACAGTAACGAGTTTAGGGGCTGGCATCAGTCTATGGAATAAACTCTGAGAAGCTCTGGTCTAAAGTACTGTTTCTCAGCAATCCAGCTTAACCACCTTAATCAGAGAGAGTGACTATATAAGCTGAGGGTCAAGGGAGGGGGCTAGCTCTTGAAGTTTCATGTTTTGTCTTAGTCTTAGACATTTTGATCCACTCTGTAGCTGTGTTTGTACAAATGTAGAAATAACATTTTAAGGCCGGGTGTGGTGGCTCTCCCCTGTAATCCCAGCACTTTGGGAGGATCACTTGAGCCCAGGAGTTCAAGACCAGCCTGGGCAACATAGCAAGATCCCATCTCTAATGACAACTTTTTTAAAAAAGGCCAGGTGGAGTGGCTCACGCCTGTAATCCCAGCACTTTGGGAGGCTGAGGTGGGCAGATCACCTGAGATCAGGAGTTCAAGACCAACCTGGCCAACATGGTGAAACCCCATCTCTACTAAAAATACAAAAAATTGACCAGGCATGGTGGTGCGCACCTGTAATCCCAGCTACTCGGGAGGCTGAGGCAGGAGAATCTCTTGAACCCGGGTGGTGAAGGTTGCAGTGAGCCTAGATCCCGCCACTGCACTCCAGCCTGGGCAACAGAGCGAGACTCTGTTTCAAAAAAATAAAATTATGTAAGTTCATTCTTATAACTCTGTTTATAAAAGAAAAAGTCAATTTCCATTAAAATTTTTTCTGTTTTTGAGTGAATCATCAGAAAGCTATGGTGCTCACAGCATAACTGTTATATCTTTTTGGATCTTGTAGATCTTTAGTTTTCTTAGTGAGCATATTGGGTAAGATGCTTGGAATTCAGTACAGTCATAGGTCAAGTTGGGGAATTTTATTTTAGTATCTTTGAATGTTACTACTGGAAGGGACTTTAGAGATTATCTAATAGTACTCCTTGATTTTGTTGACAAGGAAATTGAGGTGAATCTTTCCTCCAAATGTAACCACTATCCTTTCTTATAACAATTCTTTTCTTTATACTTTTATCATCCAGCCATGCATCTCTAAGCACTACAGTTTAGTTTTGCCTGCTTTCAAAACATTTTATAAAAGTGGATTTGAACAATATGTGTTCTTTTGTGTTTGGCATCTTTTGCTCATTATTATGTTTGTGAGTCAACGTTATATGCAGATATATTCCAAAAATTTTTAATTACATGAGGTATATGGAATAGGAAAAAATAGTAAAAAGATTTAGGAGTTAAGATGCATGTTTTACTCTGGCTTTGCCTCTGACCAGCAAGGATGGCTTTGAGCAAGTCACTTGAACTCTTAGGATTTCCTTTTTTTCATCCAAAACATGACAGAATGGGTTAAAATGATTGATAGGATTTTTTTCAGCTCTAAAATTGATGAAACTGGATAAATGTTATACTAAACTATCCTTAATTTATTTCATTTTTATTTTCATTAGGTTGTCTTGGAGATACCCAGTTTTGTTTTAGATTTCGACAGTCTTCTGGGAGGAGGGTGTCCCTGCATTGTCTCCTGGATCAATTTGACAAAGATTTACCAGTTTACTTAAAGGTTGGAAAAGTAGTCATAGAAAAATGTCCATTTGAGAGGAAACTTTAGAACTCATTTATTCAGTTACCTCTGACACCATTCAGAAATATTTTGCTTTTGTTTTGCTACTATATTATATAGCTGAATTTCCTAAGTGAGTCTTATTCATAAGGATTCAGCATCTGAATGAAAGAGACTTTATACAGTTGCTGTGCTTGAAACATAATGTCATTGTGAATTATAAAAATGGATTAGAATGTTGAGGTAATTTTCTTTCATTTGTTAATAAACTCTTGAATTAGATTTGGGAGTGGAGTTGTACTGTACAGTAAATATCTAGAGTTGAGGTAGCCATACTTGATGATAACATAGTTGTCTCTTTTTGATTTTTGAATGAGCCTTGTTTTAGTTATTATTTATTTAAAACATTTTAATAATTCAGATGATCTTAGAGCCTAGATTTTTTTTAACTACATGAGGAACGTTTTCATCTGGATGCCCTATCAGCACATCCAGTGTGACTTGGACATAATTTTCCTGATACCAGTTTTTACAGTTTACCTCCCTGGTTCCACTAAGGGCAGAGATACTACCTGTGAAATGTCTCTTAGATCTCCTTCTTGCTGTCACTACTAATATATTCTTCCAACCAATGATAATAATAGCTGTTATTTGTTAGGGCTTTTTATGTTCTAGATACTGTATTAATAAGCATATATCATCTAATTAATCCTCCTTACAGTGTTCCAAGAGAGATCCTTTTGTAGATAAGGGAATTGAGGGCTATTGAGGATAAGAAATTTACCCAAGGACGTCCCACCTCTTGTTTTATTCCAGCACAATATATCTTATACAGTGTTACCAGCTAAAGTGTACATATATATTATATAAAGTAAAATCTAAAATGACTGCAAATTGTTTAATGAGTAAAGAGGTTACTACTTACTTGTCTTCACTTTTTGGACCTTCCAAAATAAGACCTTTATCCTGTCAAAATTTCACCTTCATCTGCTTTCTATGTGTGCCGTATGTATGCCATATTTTAGTCAAACTGAACTATGTGCTTTTTCCTGAGATAGCATGTAGTTTTTTTGTCTTTTGTGTTTTTACCAAAACTCCTAGCCCTTTCAACCTGGAATGCCTTTGTCTTTGTTTAAGTCATATCCATCCTTCAATTCCCAATTCAAAAACAGCTGCCTCCATGAAATCTTTACTCTTTGCCCTTGGCTTTCCTGTAACACTTCGTGCTTTTTCATGGTACCCACTCTCCTATTACAATAATAGTCATTTTTCTACTTTTTTTTTTTTAAATGGAGTCTCACTGTGTCACCAGGCTGGAGTGCAGTGGTGCGCTCTTGTCTCACTGCAACCTCTGCCTCCTGGGTTCAGGCGATTCTCCTGCCTCAGCCTCCTGAGTAGCTGGGATTACAGGCACATGCCACCACACTCAACTAATTTTTGTATTTTGTATTTTTCATCATGTTGGCCAGGATGCTGTTGATCTCCTGACTTCATGATCCGTCCACCTCAGCCTCCCAAAGTGTTGGGATTACAGGCATGAGCCACTGCACCTGGCCTCATTTTTCTACTTTTCTTATCCCTCCTAAATCATGATATCCTTAAGGAAGAACTGTGTCTTATGCATCTTTTTATCTTCTCTAACACCTTACCCTGTTCAAAGTAGGTAGTCAATATATATTTGTTTAAGGAATAATAATCAAATAAGGAACTGAGCCAAAGTTTACTCCATTAAGATGTAAATGCTTCTTAAATTTTTTTGAAATGCAATTACCTTTCAGACTGTATGTTGATAAACATTGTTATGCTTCATTATTATTGGGTTAACGTATAACTGACTATGTAAGATTCAGATTGTCATTTAACTCCTTTTATTTTCTCTCTTGAAATTGTATGTTAGGATACCTCATTTTGTTTTAAGATTGATCCGTTAATATGACAATCTCAAAATTGTAGGTAGAATTTTTTAGAAACTAAATACAACATTGGGGAAAACAGAATTTGACTGTTTTTTAACTTCAATCACCTGGTATAGAGACGAATAAAGAATATAAGCTGAGTAAGTTATAGGGGGAAAATCTGACTTTAGTACTTAGATTGTGATTAGTACTTTGCCATCTTTGGGCAAGTTAGGAGGGGTTTTTTTTGTTTTAATTTTAAGTTTTTACACACATCATATGGACCATGTCAAGAGTTAGAAGGTTCTGATCTGACTGTTGCTATCATGATTATTATTTGTTGGTGGAAAAGCATAACTAGCTCTTTGTGTATATCTCATGTCTTGATTTGGGTTTATAAAGGAACCTGATGTTAATATTAAAAGATATAGATATGGATATAGGTATAGATACGTATATATGTACCCCCCACACATACACACTTACTTGTCACTTTCTTCATAGAAGGATCCTGCTTATTTTTATGGATATGTGTATTTCCGGCAAGTTCGAGATAAATCTCTAAAAAGAGGCTACTTTCAGAAGGTAATTGTCGTATACACTATTAAAGAAAAGTATTTTTTTATTTTGTGATTAGAAAAATAGAAACTGTTAGTTTTAAGAGTCTTTAAAGTCTTTGGTATTTTATATATATATATATATATATATATATTTTGAGACAGAGTCTCGCGCTGTCGCCCAGGCTGAAGTGCAGTGGCGTGATCTCAGCTCACTGCAACCTCTGCCTCCCAGGTTCAAGCAATTCTGTGCTTCAGCCTCCCGAGTAGCTGGTATTATAGGTGCCCACCCCACGCCTGCCCAATTTTTTGTATTTTTAGTAGAGACAGGGTTTCACCATCTTGGCCAGGCTGGTCTTGAACTCTTGACCTCATGATCCACCTGCCTCAGCCTCCCAAAGTTCTGGGATTACAGGTGTAAGCCACTGCACCCGGCCTATATATACATATATTTTTTTTGAGTTAGAGTTTTGCTCTTATCGCCCAGGCTGGAGTTCAGTGGTGTGATTTCAGCTCACTGCAACCTCTGCCTCCCAGGTTCAAGTAGCTGGGAGTACAGGTACTGTATTCCCGAGTACCTGGGATTACAGGCACCTCCCAAGTAGCTGGGATTACAGGTGTGCACCACCATGCCCAGCTAAGTTTTGTATTTTTAGTAGAGATGGGGTTTCACCATGTTGGCCAGGCTGGTCTTGAACTCCTGACTTCAGGTGATCCACCCATGTCGGCTTCCCAAAGTGCTGGGATTACAGGTGTGAGCCACTGTGCTTAGCCTTGGGTTTATATTTTATCTAGTTTTTTTTTGTGTTTTTTTTTTTTTTTTTAATATCATGGACACCTGTCTCTATATGTTTAACTGCTATTGAATTTTTGCTCTCTGTGCTAGATTCCTGACAGTAAGTTACAATTATTGCACAGGATTCTGTCAAAAGCCAAAAGCCAGAGGAGTCCACTTAATTTTTACATTTTAGAATAAGGGAAGGAATAAGCAGATTGTAATATTGTTACAACTAATAAAAGCCTGAACTATTATATCTTTTTTTAAAGAGCTAGTAAATAAACTTTAGCAACATCTTAGCCATTATTGTTTCTATTCCAAATATACAATTCCTTTTGTTTCTTAAAAAGAATCAGGTAGGTCACAGTAGCTTACACTTGTAATCCCAGCACTTTGGGAGGACAAGGTGGGCAGATTGCTTGAGTCTGGGAGTTTGAGACCAGCCTGGGCAATATGGCAAAACCCTATCTCTACCAAAAATCCACCATGCCCCCCAAAAATAGCCAGACTTGATGGCATATACCTGTAGTCCCAGCTACTTCGGAGGCTGAGGTGAGAGGATCACCTGAACCCAAGAAGTTGAGGCAGCAGTGAGCCATGATCACACCATTACATTGTAGCCTGGGTGACAGAGTGAGAACTTATCTCAAAAAAAAAAGAGAAACAAAAATAAAAGAATCTTTCCTATTTAATCCCAGCTAGCAAGACATACCTTTCCCTTTTGTACTCAGAATTTGCCCTGACCACTGATTGGTGTTAGAAAGATAGAGTGGTTTTTAAGGAAAAAAAAAGTTTAAAAATTGGCCTAATTTGTATCTGAAATGATCAAACCATAACGTTACAATTTCCAACTCTGTGGCTATGGCAGTTGAACTATAAAATATAACTCGTAAGTCTTTTGCAAAAGTATCAAAATTTGCTCTTTCTTTAATAGGAAAAGTTCATATGGCTAATTCCTGATATTGCTATTTTAAGGATAACAGGAGCTAGGCTCCTGTTACTCATGACATTAGTTTGTTGATAGGAAATTCTTTTTTTGAAGAGCAGGAAAATCTGTTACATGCTTTTATGTTGTTAAAGTGTAACAATAAGGTTAAGCTTTTTGTATTCTGTAGCTATGGTTTTGTTTCCTTTTAACTATCCACTGTAAAAGCCTTTTTATTTTAAAATCCACACTTTTTGCTCACTTTAGCTTGTTAATTATTGCTTATGCAAGAAATGAATGGCAAAGCAATTTTTAAAACATTGTTGTTTTTTTTTTTCCTCAGTCCTTGGTTTTGATCAGCAAACTACCTTATATTCATTTTTTTCACACTGTGCTCAAACAGATAGCACCAGAGTATTTTGAAAAGAGTGAACCTTATTTGGAAGCAGGTAAGTTTAACATTGTATGAGTTGAGTACCTTTATGAAAGAGTTTTAAAATTTTTACTGGAAATGAATGATTAAAATGAAGTTGATTTATAACAATTTATAAAAATTCAGGCAAGAATTTAAGGAATATATGATAGGAGAAAGGTATAAGACTATTTGTCTGGCATCTGTACCTACAGATATCCAAAACTGTCTGTTGTTATTTCCTCTAACTACTTTGATGATGCTTATTATTACTAGGATAATAATAAATGAATATTGAGTCGATAGTTCTAATACTCAAGAGTACTGTTGAAAAATCCTTTTGTCACTTGCTACAGATGGAAGGCCTTTGCCAGTTGATGTGCTTTTGTAGCTAATTAGTAGTAATAAATGAATACGAAAACTCCCTTTAATACTTAGGATATAAATTAGCCAACATATGTATATTTCTGAGTGAAATATAAAGTGTTTTCATCACTTTCACTTTTCTTTTGCCTTTTATCTTTCATTCTTCCCAGTATATTTTTTCTGCTATATGGAAAGTAGTTTTCTTATTTCTAATGCCTCATTTTTAATACTTTGATATTTTCACTTATTCTAAGAAAATATTTTGTTATATTTTTCAGCTTGTAATGATGTTGATCGATGGCCTGCCCCAGTGCCAGGGAAAACATTATACCTGCCAATCATGGGGGTGGTAATGAAGGTAGTGTCTTATATCTCAGTTGTCTCCTTTTTATTTTTATTTTTATTTTTTTGAGACAGGGTCTTGTGCTGTCACCCAGGCTGGAGTACAGTGGCACAATCACAGCTTACTGCAGCCTCAACTTTCCAGGCTCAAGCGACCCTCCCACTTCAGCCCCCCAAGTAGCCAGGACCACAGGCATGCACCACCACACCTGGCTAATTTTTAAACTTTTTGTAGACAGAATCTTGCTATGTTTCCCAGGCTAATTGTGATCTTTTTAAAGAACTTTTGAACAGGCGTGGTGGCTCACACTTGTGATCCCAGCACTTTGGGAGGCCGAGGCGGGTGGATCCCTTGAGCCCAAGAGTTCAAGACCACCCTAGGCAACATGGCGAAACCTTGTCTCTACAAAAAATACAAAAATTAGTGGGGTGTGGTGGTGCACACCTGTAGTCCTAGGTACTCGGGATATTGCTTGAGCCTGGGAAGTCGAGGCTGCAGTGAGGCATGTTTGCATCACTGCACTCCAGCCTGCATGACAAAAGAAGACCCTGTCTCAAAAAACAAAAACAAACAAACAAACAAAAGAACTTTGTAGGAAGCTCACAGATGGGCTTTGCTTTTTAACCTAATATTAATATTAGTCATGTTATTGTTTTCCCTTGTTTGTCATTGATGTGAGGCATTATAGAGATATTGCAATTCATTTTGCTTCCTAGAACCATTAGTCACACAACTTCAGGCGCCTCTGATCTCATGGCATCCTCTAGAGTTTGCAGAACAGTGTCATTTATATGTTATATATGTACACGTACATCCTACCTCCTAGAATTCTGCAACTCCATGGCCCTGCCAGTGCCTCCAGAGATGAGTGATATGCAGAAACAGATTACTTGGTAGAATTGAGTATGAATGAATAAAAATTAAGATAAATTGGGAAAGCCATTCGTTCTTAGTCCTAAATGATGTTCTTAACACGTGATGTCAGACCACACATGTTCATCCCAGGGTATTGTTCTCTGTTAGATTTTTCTTTTAAATGAATTAGCATTTTCCTCTCAGACTTTGTATGAGTTGTACTCTAAGTGCTTTGCAATTCACTATGGAGTAGGACTTATTTTTGACAATGTTCTCTCTCTACATTTGCCCATTTTTGTAGGATCTGTATTGTGTTTTTCCTTGGGAAATCATCAAAAGTAATACTGATAGCTCTGGATGGAGTGTTCTCATTGTTTCCTGTGAGATTTATCCAAAAATTTGGCAAGCTTGAGAGGGTGTGTTTGGGTGTGTGTATATTAATGAAGCAAAGATTGGAACAATAAACAGGAAGCATTATGAAGCTGATGTCCATTTTGTTTTTCAACATACTTGCTTCTCAGGGAGTTAGTGATTACTGTGTGTATGTGGGTATGGAGACCTTGATTTACTTTCTGCTGTGACTGAAAATAAATATGACCTTAGTTTTTAACTCAGATATAGATAATTTTATTTTTGTAGCTTTTTTGGCATTAATGACCATACCTTTTTAGCAGCAGGATATAGCACTTCTCATCCCCCATTCTTTTATAGCCAAAAATAATTTCCTGTCTTTCTTTTAGGTACGGATTCCCACATGTCATGACAAACCTGGGACAACTCAAATAGTGCAGTTAACTCAGCAGGTATTGTGTGGTACCTATGGTAGAATGATCCAGCACATATAGTCTCTAACAGAATTTTTAAACTAGCAAATGCAGAATTTCTTGAGTTTATTACATATTTCTGAATATTACTGAAATGTCCCATTAAATAGTTTTTAATGAATTGGTAATATATTCTCTAATGTTTCTTAGGGTGTTTTTTCTTGTTATTTCTCCAGTAGAGACTGGAGAACTCAAAATTTATATTTTAATTGTGAGGAAAAAGGAAAAGTGAATTTTTTTCAATAAGCTTTGATTCTGGCAAAACCTCTTAGGAGAGTGACCAGCAGACTTCCGATTTTAGGAAACTCAGTTAAAAGGATTCTGTAGTTACAATTGCCCTTTATTTTTCCAAAAGCACCATCTGTTCATGGGTGGGGTTGAAGTTTTCATTTGAAATGTTTTAACTGGTGTAAATTTTTTTGTTGTACTTTGTTCTTTGAATTGAATAAAAAACAAATGGCAGCAGGAAAATTAGTATTCCTGTTACATATCAACCAGTATAATGGGAGTATTTCATACAGTTGCAAATTAATCTAATTTTGACTACTGGATTAATTTTTTTTTTAAACAAGGACAGGGTCTCCCTCTGGAGACCTTGTCCAGGCTGGAGTACAGTGGCACGATCATAGCTCACTGCAGCCTCCAATTCCTGGGCCGAAGTGATTCTCCGACCTCAGCCTCCTAAGTAGCTAGGACTATAGGTGCATGCCACCACACCTGGCTAGTTTTTAATATTTTTTGTAAAGATGAGATTTCGCTCTGTTGCCCAGGCTGGTCTCGAATTCCTGGCATCAAGCGATTCTTCCTCCTGGATTCCCAACGTGCTAGGATTACAGGCATGAACTTGGGATTAATTCCTTTTTTTTTTTTTGAGATGGAGTCTCTCTTTGTTGCTCAGGCTGGAGGGCAGTGGTGCGATCTTGGTTCACTGCAAGCTCCGCCTCCCGGGTTCACGCCATTCTCCTGCCTCAGCCTCCCGAGTAGCTGGGACTACAGGCACCTGCCACCATGCCCAGCTAATTTTTTGTGTTTTTAGTAGAGACAGGATTTCACTGTGTTAGCCAGGATGGTCTCGATCTCCTGACCTCATGATCCACCTGCCTTGGCCTACCAAAGTGCTGGGATTACAGGAGTGAGCCACCACGCCCGGCCAGGATTAATTCTTTATCCATGATATCTGCATTATTTTTGACCTTCTGCTATATTAGGGAAGATTGGTAAGACCCATTCCTTCTCTGGCTGCTCCTAAAGGAAGAGAATCTTAAAAGTTAGACGGGGCAACATGGCTTATTGATCACAAGATAGATATATTTTAAAATTTTCTGTAAATTTTAGTGATATCTTCTCTTATTATTATTTTTTTCTGTCTCTCAGGCAGACACAAATATATCTGTTATTTTACCTACTGTTCATGAGGTGGATATTTTCAGGTAAAGAATAAAAAATTTTGTTGACTGACTTTTCTTTTGCTTTGTGGTGGTGGTGTTAATTTATTTAAAAAATGAATGTTCTTATATAGGATGTGGAAAAAATTGGAAGAAAATAGTTATGTTTTACATGTTACAAATCAATGGTTCATCCCTGGCTACATGTTATAAGCTTTGACAATTAGGGAAATTTAGATATAGAATATGTATTATATGTAAAAATATTTTTGTTTGGTTTAGTGTGAGAATCATATGATAATGATGTTAGAAAATGTGCTTTTAAAAAAAGATGCATTTTATTTGGGAGTGAAATGTCATGAGGTTTGTGTTTTATTTTAAAATACTTCAGTAAGAAAAAATAGATTATGTGAAAAATGGCAAATATTAATCATTAAATCTAAGTGATATGTACATGATGTTTCTTATACTGTTGTCTTTATTTTTCTGTATGTTTGAAAAATGTCAACATGGAAAATGAAAAAACAAAAAAGAGATACTGTTAGCACTTAGAAAAGAAATAGAGGAAAAAGAAAAAGTAATGTTTGTGCCTTTACCCAGAGCAGCTAAATCTTTGGATTGGTGCCCAAGTTTTAGTTCCCCAGGTAGTTCTGATGTATAGGCCAGCTTGAAAAACAACTGCTATCAATGAGCAGTTACCAAATGCTCAAAAAGTCGTGAAAGACTTGAAATGGATTTTTTTGGTGGGATCTTTTTTCTTTCTTTTTTTGAGACAGAGTCTCACTCTGTTGCCTAGGCTGGAGTGCAGTGCTGCAGTCTTGGCTCACTGCAGCCTCCGCCTCCCAGGTTCAAGCAATTCTCCTGCCTCAGCCACCCAAGTAGCTGGGACTACAGGTGCACACCACCATGTCTGGCTACATTCTTGTATTTTTAGTAGAGATGGGGTTTTACCATGTTGGCCAGGCTGATCTGGAACTCCTTACCTCAAGTGACCCACCTGCCTTGCCCTCCCAGAGTGCTGGGATTACAGGTGTGAGCCACTGCGCCTGGCCAACCTTTTTGTTTGTTCGTTTGCTTGTTTGCTTTTTATGACTTGTAAACTACACGGAATACTGCTTCAAAAGATTGATTAGTTTAAAAAAAAAGAGTGGTTAGTTTTATATGTTGCTCTAGCACAGTACATTCATCCTATTTCTAGGTATTTATTCAATAAAAATGAAAATTTGTCTACATGAAGACCTGTATGCAAATGTCTATATAGTAGCTTTATTCATAACAGTATAAAACTATATACAACCGAAGTATCCATCAATGGTAAATGGACAAACAAAATGTAATACATGAATGCACATAGAATACTATTCAGCGTTAAAAAAAAAGAAGCAACAGTTGATATATGCAATAATATGGAAGACTTCCAAAAGCATTATGCTAAGTGAAAGTTTCCAGATATTTAAAGATACTTACTGAATGATTCCATTTATATGATGTTCTGGAAAAGACAAAAATATAGGGACAGAAATCAGATCAGTGGTTACCTGGTGCTGGGGGAGGAAATCTACATAAGGGCTGCAGGGATTTTGTGAGGTGATGGAACTATTCTAGATCTTTGGTAAGGGTAAATTTTACTGCATATAAATTATAAATGTGACTTTTAAAACAAATTAATTTTCTTAAAAATTACATGTTATAGCATTGTTAGGATGAAAAGAGGGAGTGTCCCCCAAATAAATGAATAAATATTACAGGAAAAATATACAAAGAAGGATGTGTACTGTTTCTCGTTTTGATACTTGACTCATGAGGGAATAATTTGTTTGCAGAATTGGCATAAATTAATATGGAGTTCAATTATCAGACAATTTTTCTTTTGAACTTTTGGGTATGAGTCTTAGGCTTTATTGTATGTTACTGATTATCTTAGCTTTTGTGGTACATCTTGCATATCCTATATCTGAAATGCTCAGAATCAGAAGTGTTTTGGATTTTGGACTTTTTTGCATTTGGGGATTTTTTCATATACATAATGAGATATCTTGGGGATGGGCCCCAGTCTAAACACAAGGGTCACTTGTGCTTCATATACACCTTATACACATAGCCTGAATGTAATTTAAAAAAATATTTTTAATGATTTTGTGCAGGAAACTAAATTTTGATTGCATTTTGACTTTGACTCATCTCGGGGTCATGTGTGGAATTTTCCACTTGTGGCATCATGTCAATGCTCAAAACCTTTTGGATTTGGGAACATTTTGGAATGTAGATTTTCACATTAGGGATGCTCAACCCTTAGTTAATTACCTCCATCACTAACACCTTTGATTAGCACGTGTCTCGTCTCCTGGATATGAATTACATAATATTGGTTTAAGAGTGGGGCAAGTTAGTTTGTTGTTTTTAAGTTCTTGTTTCCCGCCAGATGTGGTGGCTCAAGCCTGTAATCCCAGCACTTTGGGAGGCTGAGGCGGGCGGATCATGAGGTCAGGATTTCGAGACCAGCCTGACCAACATGGTGAAACCCCATCTCTACTAAAAATACAAAAACTAGCTGGGCGTGGTGGTGGGCACCTGTAATCTCAGCTACTCAGGAGGCTGAGGCAGGAGAATTGCTTGAACCTGGGAGGCGGAGGTTGCAGTGAGCTGAGATCGTGCCACTGCACTCCAGCCTGGGCGATACAGTGAGACTCCGTCTCAAAAAAAAAAGAAGTGAATTTCCAATTATTTTCCCAAGGCGTGGCTGTTTTGGTGGTGGGAGCTTAGCATAAAGGCATGGTACTCCAGAACGGGAATATAAATGTGGTACTAAAAAAAAAGAACCAGTGATTTCCTTACAGACCTTCATTTCAGTAATCCTATACTGCAGTTAATTTGGTGCACACTACTGTTTTTTTTTTTTTTTTTTTTTTGAGACAGAGTCTCGCGCTCTGTCACCCAGGCTGGAGTGCAGTGGTGCGATCTCGGCTCATTGCAACCTCCGCCTCCTGGGTTCAAGCGATTCTCCTGCCTCAGCCTCCCAAGTAGCTGGGACTACAGGCTTGTGCCACCACATCCGGCTAATTTTCTGTGTTTTTAGTAGAGACGGGTTTTCACCATTGTTAGCCAGGATGGTCTCGATCTCCTGACCTCGTGATCTGCCCGCCTCAGCCTCCCGAAGTGCTGGGATTACAGACGTGAGCCACTGTGCCAGGCCTACTACTAATATTTTTTTAGTTCGAGACAAGTTGCCTTTCCTGAATACTAAAAACTTAACCTCTCACCCAAAAAAATGACTTTGATAACATTTTATCAGTATGATACAAAGCTTTCAAAGAGTGATTTATCTTGTAACTATACTTCCTATCTTCTATTTGTGCCCTTTGCTAATAATATATTAATATACTTGAAAGACAATAATTTGCAACTTGGTGCCTTAAAGGAATCCCATTATTAAAGTTGGTCAGATGTTTTCATGTAGGACTTTTTCATTTTTCCTTTGCTTATTTTTACAAACCAACAGAAAAGTGGCAAGTACAATACAGAAGACTTTTTTCCTGAACCATTTGGTAGTAAGCTGGAGACTTGTGCCCTGTCATCCCTTAATACTTTAGATTCTATTTCCTATAAACAAGTATACAATGCAACCATCAAAATTGGTAAAATCAACATTGATAAGTTAATATCGTCTAATACTAAGACCAGTTCAAATGTTACCAGTTATTACGATAATGTCTAGTTAAACTGCGAATAATCTGTTGCATGTAACTGTCACATCTCATTAGTTATCTTCAGTCTAGAATAGTTCTTTAGTTTCTGACTTTCATGATCCGGATATTCTTACAGATTACAGGACAGTTATTTTGCAGAAACTCCTCAATTTAGGATTGTCTGGTATTTACTCATGATTAGATTGAGGCTCTGCATCTATCAGGAGGTGGCACATAAGCTGAGCTTGCCTTGTTTTTGATGATGTTCAGTTTGATCACTTGATTAATGTGGTATCCTCCAAGCTTCTCCACTGATAAGTTAATTGTTTTTCCTTTTGTAACTGGGTATTTTGGGGGAAGATATTTGAAATTATGTATGTTACTTATTGATGTATAACAAATTATCCCAATACTTAGGCTTAAAAGAGCAAACATTATTTCACACAGTTTCTGAGGGTTGGAAATCTGGGAGCTGCTTAGGTGGGTCGTTCTGGCTCAGAGTTTTTTATGTGGTTGCAGTCAAGATGTTATCTGTGGTTTCAGTCAGCTGGACATGGGAGTCTGGAGAGTCTGCTTCCCTGCAGGGCTTACTCACACAGCTGTTGACTGGAGATCGCAGTTCTCTGTGGCTGTTGTTAGGAGGTCTCAGCCCTAGCCTTATGGACTTCTCCATAGGGCTGCCTAATGTTCTCACAACATGGCAGCTAACTTTTCCCAGAGCAAGCACTGAGAGAAGGCTGAAGCCACAGTGTCCTATATGACTTAGCCTTCAAAGTTGTACATTGTCATTTCTACCATATTCTATTCATTACAATCAAACCACTAATCCGGTCCACACTCAAGAACAGGAGAATTAGGCTCCATGTTTTGAAAGGAGTGTCAAAGAATTTGTGGACAGATATTATTTATTTTATTTTATTTTTTATTATTATTTTTGTAGAGCGGTATCTTCCTATGTTACCCAGGCTGGCCTTGCACTCCTGCCTCAAGTGATCCTCCCACCTAGGTGTTGGGGTTACAGGAGTGAGCCACCATGCACAGCCTGGACGTATTTTAAATCACCACACTATTTTTATATGTCTGTTTGGACTCTGATTTCTTGTTTTATTCAATGGATTCTAATCCATTATTACCTATTTTGATATTTAAATTGTCCCTGTTTAGCCAGTGAGAACTTACTACAGGCTGGCTTCTATGTTCTTTTGCCATATCTCTGTCATTCTTTGAACACTTTCTTGCTTTCTGGTGTAGGATACTCCAGGTTTATCTTTTTTTTTTTTCTGTAATTAAATAAATTGGGTTGTAATTATCATACCATACAATATTCAACCTTTTAAAGTACAATTCACTAGTGTTTTAATATATTCACAAAGTTGTGCAACCATCAGTGCTAATTCCAGAACATTTTCATCACTTCAAAATATAGCAGTGTACCTACTAGCAGTTCCCATTCCCTCTTCTTCCCAACCTCTTGCCGTTACTAACTTACTTTCTGTCTCTATGCACTTGCCTATTTTGGACATTACATTTAACTAGAATCATACAAAATGTGACCTTTTGTGTCTGTCTTCCTTCACCCAGAATAATGTTTATAAGGTTCATCTGTGTAGTATCATGAATCAGTACAGATACTCCTAGACTTACAAGGGGGTTATGTCTTGTTAAACCCATTGTAAGTTTGAAAATTATAAGTTCAAAGTGCGTTTTTGGTATTTTCAGTTTACAATGGGCTTATCCGGAGGTAAGCTGTCATATGTTGAGGAGCGTACTGAATGCATACTGAATTGCAACATCATAAAGTTGAAAATTGTAAGTCGAACCGTTGTAACATGGGGAGTGTCTGTACTTCATTTTTTTAATGCCTGAATAATATTCCATGTGGATGGGCCAGGCGTGGTGGCTGACAACTGTAATCCCAGCACTTTGGGAGGCCAAGGCGGTCAGATCACCTGAGGTTGGGAGTTCGACCAGTCTGACTGGCATGGAGAAACCCCATCTCAACGAAAAATACAAAACTAGCCGGGTGTGGTGGCACATGCCTGTAATCCCAGCTACTCGGGATGCTGAGGCAAGAGAATTGCTTGAACCTGGGAGGTGGAGGTTTTGGTGAGCCAAGATCATGCCATTGCACTCCAGCCTGGGCAGCAAGAGCAAAGCTCCATTTAAAAAAAAAAAAAAAAAAAAAAAAAAATTCCCTGTGGATATGCTACATTTTGTCTATCCATTCACCTTTTGATGGAGACTTGGATGGTTTACATTTTTGGTTATTATGAATAATGCTGCTGTCAACATTTGTGTATAGGTCTTTGTGTGGACATGTTTTTTATTCTCTTGGGTTCCAGATCATCTTGCATTTTCTCTTCCCTAGCTCTAGAATCAGCCATTTCTCTAAAAAACCTTGGTGCTTTTTAGCCGAGAACAGGATTTAGAAGACAAGATCTGGGCACTTGGTGTGCTTATTGATATTGAGATATCATTGCTTTTAGACCCTCTCAAGTGGACAAAGCTAGGATGTGTGTATGTATATATATATGTATATGTAAATGCATGTATATATACACATCATATATATTATATTAAATTATTCTTTATTTACTGATTTAATCAATACTCCTGTTAGTAATCAATGCCCCATCTCTTCTGCAACTTTTTTTTTTTTTTTTTTTTTTGTTTGAGATGGAGTCTTGCTCTGCCACCCAGGCTGGAGTGCAGTGGCCGGATCTCAGCTCACTGCAAGCTCTGCCTCCCGGGTTTACGCCATTCTCCTGCCTCAGCCTCCCGAGTAGCTGGGACTACAGGCGCCCGCCTCGTCGCCCGGCTAGTTTTTTGTATTTTTAAGTAGAGACAGGGTTTCACCGTATTAGCCAGGATGGTCTCGATCTCCTGACCTCGTGATCCGCCCGTCTCGGCCTCCCCAAGTGCTGGGATTACAGGCTTGAGCCACCGCGCCCGGCCAACTTTTTTTAAAAGTTTTTTGTTTGTTTATTTCAAAAGGTTTTTGGGGAATAGGTGGTGTTTGGTTGCATAAATAAGTTCTTTAGTGATTATTTCTGAGATTTTGATGTACGCATCACACGAGGAATGTACACTGTACCCAATCTGTAGTCTTTTTATCCCTCACCCCCTCCCTCCCTTTCCCCACTGAGTTCCCAAAGTTCATTGTATCATTCTTATGTCTTTGTATCCTCATAGCATAGCTCCCACTTATGAATGAGAACATATGATGTTTGGTTTTCCATTCCTAAGTTACTTTACAATAATGGTCTCCAATTCCATCTAGGTTGCTGTGAATGCCATTATTTCATTCCTTTTTATGGCTGAGTAGTATTCCATGGGGGGTGTGTGTGTGTGTGTGTGTGTGTGTGTATATATATATAACATTTTATATATATGTGTATGTGTGTATATATATATATTATGTGTATATATATAACTATATGTAACATTTTCTTTATCCTCTCATTGATTGATGGGCATTTGGGCTTGTTCCATATTTTTGCAGTTGTGAATTGTGCTGCTATAAACATGCATGTGCAAGTATCTTTTTTTTTTTTTTTTTTTTTTGAGGCGGAGTCTCGCTCTGTCGCCCGGACTGGAGTACAGTGGCCGGATCGCAGCTCACTGCAAGCTCCGCCTCCTGGGTTTACGCCATTCTCCTGCCTCAGCCTCCCGAGTAGCTGGGACTACAGGCGCCTGCCACCTCGCCTGGCTAGTTTTTGTATTTTTAGTAGAGACGGGGTTTCACCGTGTTAGCCAGGATGGTCTCGATCTCCTGACCTCGTGATCTGCCCGTCTCGGCCTCCCAAAGTGCTGGGATTACAGGCTTGAGCCACTGCGCCCGGCCTTTTTTTTTTTTTTTTTTTTTTTTTAATGACTTCTTTTCCTCTGGGTAGATACCCAGTAGTGGGATTGCTAGATCAAATGGTAGATCTATTTTAGTTCTTTAAGGAATCTCCATACTATTTTCCATAGTGGTTGTACTAGTTTATGTTCCTACCAACAGTGTAAAAGTATTCCCTTTTCACCACATCCACACCAGCATTTATTATTTTTTAATTTTTTTTATTATGGCCATTCTTGCAGGAGTGAGGTACTAGAGTATTGTGGGTTTGATTTGCATTTCCCTGATAATTAGTGATGTTAAGCATTTTTAATGTTTGTTGACAATTTGTATATCTTCTTTTGAGAATTGTCTATTCATGTCCTTAGCCCATTTTTTGATGGGATTGTTTGTTTTGTTCTTGCTGATTTAAGCTCCTTATAGATTCTGGATATTTGTCCTTTGTTTGGATGTATAGATTGTGAAGATTTTCTCCTATTCTGTGAGTTGTCTGTTTACTCTGCTGATTATTTCTTTTGCTGTACAGAAGCAAAATAAGTCCCATCTATTTATCCTTGTTTTTGTAGCATTTGCTTTTGAGTTCTTGGTCATGAAGTCTTTGCCTAAGCTAATGCCTAGATGGTTTTTTCCAATGTTATCTTCTAGAATTTTTATGATTTCAGGTCTTAGATTTAAGTCTTTGATTAATCTTGAGTTGATTTTTTTAAAGGATGAGAGATGAGGATCCAGTTTCATTCTTCTACATGTAGCTTGCCAATTATCTCAGCATCATTTGTTAAATAGGGTGTCCCTTCCCCACTTTATGTTTTTGTTTGCTTTGTTGAAGATCAGTTAACTGTAAGCATTTGGCTTTGTTTCTGGGTTCTCTGTTCTGTTCCATTGGTCTATATGCCTATTTTTATACCAGTACCATGCTGTTTTGGTGACTATGGCTTTACAGTATAGTTTGAAGGCAGATAATGTATTGCTTCCAGATTAGTTCTTTTTGCTTAGTTTTACTTTGGCTATGCAGGCTCTTTTTTGGTTCCATATGAATTTTAGGATTGTTTTTTCTAGTTCTGTGAAGAATGATGGTGGTATTTTGATGGGAATTGCGTTGAATTTGTAGATTGCTTTTGGCAGTATGGTCATTTTCACAATATTGACTCTACCCATCCGTGAGTATAGGATGTATTTCCATTTGTTTGTGTCATCTGTGATTTTTTTCAGCAGTGTTTTGTCATTTTCCTTGTAGAGGTCTTTCACCTCCTTGGGTAAGTGTATTACTAAGTATTTTATTTTATTTATTGCAGCTATTGTAAAAGGGGTTGCTGTGATTCTCAGCTTGGTTGCTGTTGGTGTATAGGAGAGCTACTGATTTGTGTACATTAATTTTATATTTGGAAATTTTGCTGAATTCATTTAACCAGTTCTAGGAGTTTTCTGGGTGAGTTTTTAAGATTTTCTAGGTATATGATGTCATCAGCAAACAGTGACACTTTAACTTCCTCATTACCAATTTGCATGCTCTTTATTTCTTTCTCTTATCTGATTGTTCGTGGTAGGTCTCTGCTGCAACTTTGTCCCCCATGCTAATAGTTTTCTCATCCCCCCGGGCCCTGCCATTCTACACCTGGCTTCCCTTCTGCATGGATACCCTCCTTACCCTGCTCACTCTCTGATTCTCCTTGTTGGATTGACTCTACCCATACCTCCATGGATACCCTCCTGTCTCATTCAGGTTATTCTGTCCCACTAGACCACGTCTCCAAGTGGGTGCCATCTTCCCCTTTTTGGGCTCTGACTCTCGACACCAGGTCGAGCCTCACATGAATGCCCTCCTTACCCTGCTTGTGTGCTTACACACCCCACTCCAGGGTGCTTCTCCATGGAGATACCCTCGTTCCTCTGCTCTGACACCTTGTGCCAGTTGGTCCCACATTGTGACAACCTCCTCAACTCATTCGGTCTTTGATACTACATATCAGGCTACCCCTCTGTGCTTCCTGGGCTCTATGAACTCAAACCAAATAATCCCCACACATGTATACGTTCCTCACCACATTTGGGCTCCAGCAGCTCCACCGTAGGCCACCATCTGCATGTAGATGTCCACCTTACCTTACATAAGCTCTGACATGCCTCCCTGGTCAATACGGCTCTCTTTCCCTAGTGGCAGAGATACCTACCATGTTCTGCTTTAGGACTGAGTTGTTTAGGAAGGGAAGAAGAAGAGCTCCTTTGCCTTACCCATGAGCTGTTTTTTTTTGTTGTTGTTGTTTGTTTCTTGGCACTTGTCTTGTTTTTGAATAGTTAAAATTAACTCCCCTAATTTCCATCTCATAATTTGTTGCATATTTTTGCACTTAATTGTTGTTTGATTTTTCTTTTCTTTTTATTTGCATGTGTGTCTTTTCAACCGAGTGGATTGGTTATGATTTTCATAAATAGATAAGATTCTCCTCCCCAATCTAGTAGGAAAAATTTTTACCAAGCCAGGACGAAATTCCTAAATAAGTGAAAGTTACCAAGTATCTTAGGCTTAGTAACATACTAGTGGAGTTGTGTCCCAACAGGCCTCCACCCAATTCCAGGGCTGCTGTAAAAATAATCATTTCCGTAGAGAGAGTATCTGCCCAGGAGGTTCGCTCTTGTTCAGGATTAGCACTCCCCCTTGTGATCTGTCATCATTCTTTAATGTCAAAAGTATTGGGTTTTAAATTAAGTGTATCCAATAAGTGCCCTTGGAAAATTAATTTTTCTTGTTTCCTTAAAAATATTTAGGATTGAAATTCAAATGTATCAAAGCAATATTGATAAAATAGATCTATCATATGGTACAACAATTTAAGAATTTTATGCTTTTATTGTCAGTTATTCTGTGTGTCAATATATTACATTTAATTTTGTAAAAATCAGAATGAGTCAAATTGATAGACATTTTTATGTGGATAAAAGGGACTTACGTCTCTATACATCACCATATTCTAAATGAATTTGTGTATCAGATCAAAATACAAATAGCGGAAGAATTTATATCATTGTGGCGTTTTTAGAAAGATTATGTAGGAATTTTAAAAACAGGATTGGCTACGTTAAAAAATATTTCTACTGTGCATCACCTTTCAGATGTTTCTGCCCAGTTTTCCTTCATAGTCAGATGCTCTGGGAGCTGGTGCTGTTGGGGGAGCCCCTTGTGGTTATGGCGCCATCACCATCGGAATCATCAGAGACTGTATTGGCACTTGTTAAGTGAGTATATTTAGTTACTATTTCTGACTTTTTTTTTTGATGCTGCAGTATTGAACCTGTTGGTGATATTTGCAGCACTTCCCACCTGTTGTATGTTTCCCCACCTATTATTGCATTGATCCATGCAACAACCCTCTTAGAAGGTAATGCTTATTATAGCACCATTTTATGGATGAGAAAATTGATTCAGGCTCTGTGAGGGCTGGAACCATGCCTTTGTTGTTCTGAGTGACAGGCACATTGATTCATTACATGAAGTTGATCCTTGATAAATATTACTTGTGTGAATGATCAGTGTAGAGTCAAAGGCACATAGCTGGTGAATGGTGAAGCCAGAATTTCATCCCATCTTCTGCCCCAAACCCAGTGTGTTCTTTCAGTATGCCATTTCACATTATATATATCTGTCTTTCTAATTCTGTGAAATGAGTTTACCATTTTTAAAAATAAACGAAGTATCCCTTTGTGTGTATACTGTTTGTGTAGATGTTTTCTAGTTACCAATTAGGATTTTTAATTTCTGTGTCCTTTATTTTACATGTTCTTCCTGCTCCACAGCTGTATTTCTCCATTAAAGTACTTCAGTGATTTCCGACCTTATTTCACTATTCATGATAGTGAATTCAAAGAATATACTACGCGTACTCAAGCTCCGTAAGTAAACAGAATAACTTATATTGACCAGGTATTACCTTTATAACCACAATTATGTAGAATTATTTTTGGTAATAAAAGCTTGTAGGCAGAATGATCTTATAAAGGTAAAGTTTGAGGAGTTTTAAATTTTATAGATTTTAAGAAATCTATAAATAATTTTAGATTTTAAGAGTACCTTATTTGAGTGATTTTATTTATTTATTTATTTTTATTTATTTATTTTTGAGACGGAGGTTTGCTCTGTCACCCAGGCTGGAGTGCAGTGGCATGATCTCGGCTCACTGCAACCTCTGCCTCCCAGGTTCAAGCAATTCTCCTGCCTCAGCCTCCTGAGTAGCTGGGATTACAGGCACGTGCCACCACGCCCAGCTAATTTTTGTATTTTTAGTAGAAACGGGGTTTCACCATATTGACTATGCTGGTGTTGAACTCCTGACCTCGTGATCCACCCACCTCAGCCTCCCAAAGTGCTGGGATTACAGGTGTGAGCCACCACGCCTGGCCCAAGTGATTTTATTTATTAATGGAAGCTCTATTGTCATTAATAGCCGCTGGGTTGTACTTTCAATTCTACTTTTTTACAAAAAAATCTTTCCAGTCTGTAAAAAGAAAAAGTAATCTTACCCTTTCCCTTGTAGCTCCTGCTCTATCGCTCACCTTGTTTTTACAGCTAGATTTCTAGAGCAACAACAATCTGCATGTACTATCTCCACTTCTTGATTTTCTGGTTGCTTCTAGTCAACTGCAGATTGACTTCTTCATATGATGAATTGTATGCAAAATAAGCAAAACTTCTCAACGGGTGGAACAGGAGGAATAAGATGAAACTGTTGGGTGTAGAGGGAGAGAGATGAAGAGGAGGAAAAGGAAAGGAAAAGAGGACGGGGGAGATGGAGGAAGAGACGGAGAAGGAGGGAAAACGAAAGGATCCCTCTCCCTCCCTCCTCCCTCCCCCTCCCTCCCCTCCTTTCCCTCCCTCCCTCCCCTCCTTTCCTTCCCTCCCTCCCCTCCTTCCTTCCCTCCCTTCCTTCCTTCCTCCTTCTCTCCATCCCTCCCCTCCCTCCCTTCCTTCCTTTCTTTCCTTCCCTCCCTCCCTCCCTTCCCTCCCTCCCTCCCTCCTTCCTTCTTTCTTCCTTCCTTCCTTCCCTACCTTCCTTCCCTTCCCTCCTTCTCTTCCTCCTTCTCTTCCCTCTGTTCCCTTCCCGCCCTCCCTTCCTTCCCTCCCTCCTTCCTTCCTTCCGTTCCTTCCTTTTCTCTCTCCCTTCCTCCCTTCCTCTCCTTTTCTTTCTTTCTTTTTTTCTCTCTCTCTCTTCTTTCTTCTTCTTTCTCCTTTCCTTTCTTCCTTTCTTTCTTTTCTTTCTTTCTTTTTCTTTCTTTCTTTCGTTCTCTTTTCTCTTCCTCTTCTTCTTCCTTCCTTCTTCTTCTTCTCCTTCCTTCTCTCCTTCCTTCCTTCTTCTTTCTTCTTTCTTTTTCTTTCTTTTCTTTCTTTTCTTTTCTTTTCTTTCTTTCTTTCTTATTCTTTCTTTCTTTCTTTTCTTTCTTTCTTTCTTTCTTTCTTCCTCTCCTCTCTCTTCTCTCTCTTTCTTCTTTTTCTTTCTTTTCTTTTCTCTCTCTCTCTCTTTCTTTCTTTCCTTCTTTCTTCTCCCCTTCGCCTTCCCCTTCCCCTCCTTCTCCTCCCCTCCCCCTCCCCATTGCCCAGGCTGGTGTGCCACCTCTTCTTTCTTGTAACATTTACACTTTTAAGCTTACAAATATTTTAATCACCAGCCAGTCATGATGGCGCATGCCTCTAATCCCAGCACTTTGGGAGGCTGAGGCGGGCACATCACATAAGCGCAGGAGTTAGAGACCAGCCTGGGCAACATGGCAAAACCCTGTCTCCACAAAAAAAAAAAAAAAATACAAAAATTAACTGGATGTGGTGGCATGTGTCTGTAGTCCCAGCTACTCATGAGGCTGAGGTGGGAGGATGGCTTGAGCCTAGGTGGCAGAGGTTGCAGTGAACTCAGATTGTGCCACTGGAACAGCCTGGGGGATAGAGTGAGACCCTGTCCCAAAAAAAAATTTTTTTTTGAATCTCTAATACCATTCTCTCCTGGGCAATCTTGTGGTGCATCCCAATCTCCTTTGCAGACTTCTTTTCTCTACGAATCCCTTAAATGTTGGTGTTCACTAGGTATTGTCTTCTGGGTTCTGATTTCAGACTGATAGTTTTTTTTTCTTTTGAGATGGAGTCTGGCACTATCACCCAGGAGGGAGTGCAATGGCACCATCTTGGCTTACTGCAACCTCTGCCTCGCAGGTTCACGTGTTTCTCCTGCCTTAGCCTCCCAAGTAGCTGGGATTACAGGTGCACACTATCTAATTTTTGTATTTTTAGTAGAGACAGGGTTTCACTGTATTGGCCAGACTGGTCTCGAACTCCTGACCTTGTGATCTGCCCACCTTGGACTCCCAAAGTGTTAGAATTACAGGCATGAGCCACTGCACTCAGCCCAGACTGATAATTATTTCTGTACAATCTTTTTTTTTTTTTGAGACAGTCTCACACTGTTGCCTAGGCTGGAGTACAGTGGCATGACCTTGGGTCACTGCAACCTTCATCTCCTGGGTTCAAGTGATTCTTCTGCCTCAGCCTCCCAAGTAGCTGGGATTACAGGCATGCACCACCACACCCAGCTAATTTTTGTATTTTTAGTAGAGACGGAGTTTCATCATGTTGGCCAGACTGGTCTCGAACTCCTGACCTCAAGTGATCCGCCTGCCTCGGCCTCCCAAAGTGCTGGGATTACAGGTGTGAGCCACCGTGCCTGGCCCTTTCTGTACAGTCTTATCTGTACCCATGGCTTCTGTTAATACTCCATGCTAATGACTGAAATATATCTTTCTAGCCAATATCTCTGTGAGGTTCAGACCTATATAACCAGGCATGTGTGTGTGTTGTGGGGGGAGAGGGGATGTTTTAAGCACACTGCCCCATAGAAGATACAGGTCTTAATGGCATCTGAAACTAAACACGTGCAAACTGAATTATTTTTGTCTCCCTCTTTTCTCCCCTAATCTCATACCTCTTCTTTCTTTTCATGGATGGCATTAGTTTTCACTTAGTCCTCAAAACCTTAATTGTCGTAAATTTCTCCTTCGTAACATGCCCCACATTAAATTTTACCAAATTTTGTCAATTTGATATCCTAAAATATCTCTGATTACATTTCTTACCTTCTTTCTGTAGCTCCCTTTCCAGTCTTACTGCGTCTCATGTTTTGCATATCCAAATTTGCTTTTCCCTCAACCCCTTCTCTCCTCATAAGGTAACTTCCAAATTTCTTCCAGAGTGATCTTCCTTTTTTTGTTTTTTGAGACAAAGTCTCACTCTTGTCCCCCAAGTTGGAGTGCAGTGGTGTGATCTCAGCTTACTGCAACCTCTGCCTCCTGGGTTCAAGTGATTCTTTTGCCTCAGCCTCCCTAGTAGCTGAGATTACAGGTGCCTGCCACCACGCCTGGCTAATTTTTGTATTTTTAGTAGAGATGGGGTTTCACCATGTTGGCCAGGTTGGTCTCGAACTCCTGACATCAGGTGATCCACCTGCCTCGACCTCCCAAAGGGCTGGGATTACAGGCGTGAGCCACTGCACCCGGCCGCGTGATCTATCTAATAAGCACTTTTTCTTTCATGCAACATTCCTCCACTTGGTTATCTAGTAGTTTCCCTTTGCCTGTAAGATAACATCTAAACTTCTTAGCATGCTAACATGGTACTAATGATTGGGCAACAATATTCTCATTTCTGACTATTCATCCTTTCTGCTTTTGCTCCAGGAATGCTGAACTCTGTGTAGTTCTACAGACAGGCCATAATGTCACTTCATTGCTTTGCACATAGTTTGTTCTGCATCACTCTTCCTTCTCTCATCCACTTGGCAAAAAACACCTACTCATCTTTCATGTCTTCCTGTAAATATTATCTCTTTGGTGAGGCTGTCCTTTAATCCCCTGGTAGACATAGGTTCTCCTTTGTGATTATTGTGCTTTTTTTTTTTTTTTTTTTTTTGAGACAGGGAGTCTCACTCTATTGCCTAGGCTGGAGTGCAGTGGTGCAATCTTGGCTCACTGCAACCTCCACCTCCTGGTTTCAAGCGATTCTCCTGCCTCAGCCTCCTGAGTAGCTGGGATTACAGGCGCCCGCCAGTACGCCCAGCTAATTTTTTGTAATTTTAGTAGAGGTGGGGTTTCACCATGTTAGCCAGGCTGGTCTCGAACTCCTGACCTCATGATCCACCCACCTCGGCCTCCAAAAATGCTGGGATTATAGGCTTGAGTCACTGCCCTCGGCCGACGTGCATTTTAAACCACCTTCACTGTCTTCTAATTTTGGCATCATAACTGGGTGTGTTTACCCTTCTTCCTGTGTGTGCTGTTGGAAGGACCGTGTCCTTTCATCTTTATATGCCTAGCGTAAAACATGTTGCCTGGCCATGTAGTTGATATGTAATGTTTGAATAAAGGAAAAAGCAATCTGTGTATTGTTCATTGAAAAGAAAATGTAAGCTATTCTTCACTGATTTAACATTCATCTTTTTCTCACCTTTTTAATTTTGTTTTGTTTTATATAGGCCCTCAGTTATATTAGGAGTAACCAACCCTTTTTTTGCTAAGACACTCCAGCACTGGCCACACATTATTCGAATAGGAGACCTTAAACCTACAGGTAAAGTATAAACTTGGTGTTCTGTTTTTAGTGTGCAGTGTTGCTGAACAGGTTTCTTTCTTCCTTTCTTTTCATCCTTGATTACTTTTTATGTTGATGGCAGCTTTCTTCAAGGCCTTTGGAGAAGAGTATAATTTCCTGCTAATTTCCAACTAAAATATGCAGGTTCTTATAATATGTATAATCTGTCATATCCTCCTACCAAAAAGTGTACTTATAGTGTTACAGACATTGAATGAATTATAGTAAAATGAAGTCTCAAAAATGTTAGCTTTGTATATATGTTAAATATTATATAATAATATATTTAAATATATATTTACAGATTTAAATATATATACAGATTTAAATATATATTTAAATATAAATATAAAATATATTTAAATATAAATATAAAATATATTTAAATATAAATATAAAATATATTTAAATATAAATATAAAATATATATATTTAAATATAAATATAAAATATATATATTTAAATATAAATATAAAATATATATATTTAAAAGCCCAATAAAACAGAACTTTCTATATATATAGAAGCCCAATAAAACAGAATTTTGCAATACTGCTTGAGTAAAACCTTATAGAAAACTAGAATTATTCCCGACTTGTCGCAAAATACTCAACTAGGTCTCAAAACAAGTATATGTCCCTGTAGCACAGGTTATTGATTTAGGGAGTGGTTCACAGTGTCTTTTCATATGGAAAAGACATATAGTACCTTGTTCATGGTAGGAGTTTAACAGATGTTTAAGTATATGAATTCTGAGGTTGGAAGTTTTGTTAATCTAGATGACAACTAAATGGTACATTAATTAAGGACATGAATCTTGGGTATGAGAAGATACGAGAAATTTTTTTTTTTTTTTTTGAGACGGAGTCTTGCTCTGTCCCCCTGGCTGGAGGGCAGTGGCGTGATCTCAGCTCACTGCAAGCTCCGCCTCCCGGGATCATGCCATTCTCCTGCCTCAGCCTCCTGAGTAGCTGGGACTACAGGCGCCCGCCACTGCGTCCGGCTAATTTTTTTTTATTTTCAGTAGAGACGGGGTTTCACTGTGTTAGCCAGGATGGTCTCGATCTCCTGACCTTGTGATCCGCCCACCTCGGCCTCCCAAAGTGCTGGGATTACAGGCGTGAGCCACTGCGCCTGGCGAGAAATTTTTAAAATCTTAATTTAATCTTGACATTTATTTTCATGGTTTAGGCATACTAATTTAGACTATTTTATTGATTGTAATGTAGTGGACTACTGACTATTTTCTCCTTCCAATGGAAGACTTCTCTCTGACATGACAATGGACATTCATGAATTTTCCACTGAAATAGTTGGGATTATAAAGTTATTTTCTAATAACTTTATAATGTACTACATTTATTTATCTATGAGACAGAGTCTTACTCTGTTGCCCAGACTGGAATACAGTGGCACTATCTCAGCTCTCCCAGGTTCAGGTGTTTCTCCTGCCTCAGCCTCCCAAGTAGCTGGGATTACAGGCACCCACCTCCATGGCTGGCTAATTTTTGTATTTTTAGTAGAGATGGGGTTTTGCTATGTTGGCAAGGCTGGTCTCAAACTCCTGACCTCAGGTTGTCTGCCCGCCTTGGCCTTCCAAAGTGCTGGGATTACAGGTGTGACCCACCACTCCCGGCCACTACAGTTTTTTGTTTTTTGTTTTTTTCGAAACAGAGTCTCATTCTGTTGCCCAGGCTGGAGTGTAGTGGTGTGGTCTTGGCTCACTGCAACCTCTGCTTCACGGGTTCAGGAGATTCTCCTGCCTCAGCCTCCTGAGTAGCTGGGATTACAGGTGCCCGCCACCATGCCTGGCTAATTTTTGTATTTTTAGTAGAGATGAGGTTTCGCCATGTTGGCCAGGCTGGGCTCAAACTCCAGACCTCCAGTGATCCCACCACCCCGGCTTCCCAAAGTGCTGGGATTACAGGCTGAGCCACTACGTCTGGCCAGCAGCCACTACTTTTAAATCTTGTTCCTTTTGTTATACATAGATATATTTGAAACATGACTTAATAATCTGATTTTATAAGATTTTCCTTCTGGTATATACATATATTTAAATGGAAGTGTTAGAATCAAGGATAACATTTTAAATAGTACTGTTTACAAATTCTGGACTCAGTGTTACTGAAATTTTTAGAAGCCTTATGAAATAGAGGAAAAAGCAAAGGGCTTCACCTTGGCAATCAGAACTGTGTGCTAATAGGCTGAATATCATTTTTAAGTCTCAAATTTTTTGTCTGCTAGGAGGATTAAACACAGTGCCTGATGCATGGTACTCTGTAAATGGCATGGTCCCCTGCCATTCTGTTACTGTTCTGTTTGAGTATTAATGATAGTTCAGAGAACAACAGTTGCTAGAGTCTTAGATATGAGACGATTTTTAAAATCTTAAAGAGAAATTTTTTAAAATCTTAATTTAATCTTGACATTTTCATGATTTGGGCGTACTAATTTAGACTATTAGTTGTAATGTAGTAGACTGCTGATTGTTTTCTCTTTCCAGTGGAAGAAGTCTCTCTGCTAGATGTAGGTAGGAACTTTTGCACAAAATCATTGGTAGAGCAGCATGAGTTGATAAATCTGTTTAAGAAATCACCAAACTGTTTGCCAAAGTGACCCATCAGTTTACATTCTTACCAGCAATGTATGAGGGTTCCTATTTCTTAACATCTTTTCCAACATTTGATGTTGTCATTTTCATTATGGCCATTCTAGAATGTTTGAAATGGTGATTTTAATTTGCTTTTCTCTAATGTCTAGTGATGGTGAGCACATTTTCATCTACTTCCTTTCATTCATATATCTTTGGTGAAATGTCTATTTAAATATTTTGCCTTTTTAAAAATTTTTTTTTTTGTGATAGGGTCTTGTGCTGTTGCTCAGGCTGGAGTGCATTGGCACAATCGTAGCTTACTGTAACCTTGAACTCCTGGGCCCAAGTGATCCTTCTGCCTCAGCCTTCCCAGTAGCTGGGAGTACAGGCACACACCACCACGCCTGGCTGATTTTTAATTTTTTCTGTAGAGACAGGACTTTGCAATGTTGCTGGTCCTGAACTTCTGTGCTCAATCAGTCCTCCTGCCTTGGCCTCCCAAAGTGTTGGGATTACAGGTGGAAGCCACCACACCTGGCCTGTTAGTTTCCATTTTTTTGATAGTAGCCATCCTAATGGGCATGAGTTAGTATTTTATTGTGGGTTTCAGTTTCATTTCCCTCATGATCAGTGATGTTGAGTATCTTTCCATTGTTTATTGGCCATTTATTTTATTTATTTATTTATGAAACGGAGTCTCACTCTGTTGCCTGGCTGGAGTGCAGTGGCCCAATCTTGGCTCACTGCAACCTCTGTCTCCCAGGTTCAAGCAATTCTCCTGCCTTAGCCCCCCGAGTAGCTGGTATTACAGGCATGCACCACCACACCCAGCTAATTTTTGTATTTTTAGTAGAGATGGAGTTTCACCATGTTGGCCAGGCTGGTGTCAAAACTCCTGACCTCAGGTGATCCACCTGCCTCGGCCTCCCAAAGTGCTGCAATTACAGGTGTGAGCCACCCCACCCAGCCTATTTATTGGCCATTTATATATCTTCTTTGGAGAAATGTCTATTCAAGTCCTTTGCTCACCTTTAATAGGATTGTTTGAATGGGTTTTTTTTTTTTTTTTTTTTTTTTAGTTATAAGAATTCTTTATATATTCTGAATAGTAATCCTTATTAGATACATGCTTTGTGAATATATTGTTCTATTTTGTATTGTCTTTTTGCTCTCTTGATGGTGTCCTTTGATGCACAGTTTATTTTACCTTATTTATTTACTTTTTGAGATGGAGTCTTGCTCTGTCTTCCAGGCTGGAGTGCAGTGGCCCAATCTTGGCTCACTGCAACCTCCGCCTCCTGGGTTCAAGTGATTCTCCTGTCTCAGCCTCCCCAGTGGCTGGGATTACAGGTGTGCGCCACCACACTCAGCTAATTTTTGTATTTTTAGTAGAGAGAGAGTTTCACCATTTTGGCCAGGCTGATCTTGAACTCCTGATCTCATGATCCACCTGCCTCAGCCTCCCAAAGTGCTAGGGTTACAAGCGTGAGCCACCACACCTGGCCTGTGCACAGAAGTTTATAATTTAATGATCTTATTTATCGTTTTTTTGTTTTCTTCTGTTTTTTTTTTTAAGTCTTATTTATTTTTTCCTTGTATTGCTTGAGTATTTAGTGTCATAGTCATGAAATCTCATATATCTTTTAATTTATGAGTGGTATATATCTTGGAGTATTTTTCTGCTTGTTAAGTTAAAAACCAGCCAGGCCCACTGCAAATGCTGTACAAGTTGTGCAACACAGCCCTGCTCAGGATTCTGGCTTTGAAACCTGAGATAGATGTGAGTTCTACAAGGAAAAAAAAAATCTGGCAGGATCAGTAAAATTATAGGAAAAAGCGTCTTCTTTAGGACCAAGAGGGAAGGCACAGCAGAATTAAGATTTTGCTCTCTTGTGTCCTGAAACTTTACCAGAAACATATATTTAGCGTTAACCTTGCAGAAGGATCATTCCTCCTGATATAAAGGGATTGCTTTTTCTGGATTGTACCTAGTTTTAGAGCACCCACATCCTTGGACAAGATGTTCCTCTGTGTCTAGTTATGACAGAGCTAACAACTTGTCTTAATAGGGCACTCATTAATCAGAATGAATGATGGCAGTAACCAACTGGTTCTGGTGCATACCAGGTGAATATCAAGTTTTGTCCATGCTTTAGTTTCTTCATCTGTGAAATGGGCATCATAAATAAACTCTTATTGTGAAGATTAAATGTGATAATTTGTGCAGTATTCTTGGACCAGAGACTGGCACGGAGGACATCTTCAGTAAATGGTGGCTATTACTGTCCTTACCATTATCTGCAACTCTTTAAGCAGCATGTTCATGCTTCTGTACTTTTTACTCAAAAGGCCTTTTCTCCTTCCTATGGATAACTTTTTTTTTTTTTGAGACAGAGTCTCGCTCTGCCACCCAGGCTGGAGTGCAGTGGCGCAGTCTCGGCTCACTGCAAACTCTGCCTCCTGGGTTCAAGTGATTCTCCTGCATCAGCCTCCCGAGTAGCTGGGACTACAGGTGCCCGCCACCATGCCCGGCTAATTTTTGTATTTTTAGTGGAGATGGAGTTTCCCCATGTTGGCCAGGATGGTCTCGAACTCCTGACCTCAGGTGATCCACCCGCCTCAGCCTCCCAAAGTGCTGGGATTACAGGCATGAGCCACCATGCCTGGCCAACTTTTTATCTCTCTTATAGGTTGGCTTAAATGTTACTTCCTTTAGGAATCCTGAATACTTTTCTTACTCCTCTTTGGCCAGGACACTCTTCTGTGTCTCATAGTATCTTGTTCATAATTCTGTCCCAACACCTTTCCCTCTGTATTGTCATTTCTCTGTATCATATTTTGCTGTTAGACTGTGGCTCATTGATATGAGAAATTAGCTGTTTTGTTCCTGTATTGCCAGTATCTTGCATTTACTTAATATATACTGAGTCAATGAAAAATTAAGTCTGTGTATCCATGATACTGCTTTTTTAACAAGTATCTGTTTAAAATTATTATTGGGGCAGTTGACACATTTGGAGTATAGACTAATTTTTTTAATCTCTTTCGCTCTTTCCTTTATAGACTGTGTTACTTGGCAGCTTCTTTGCAAGATTGAAATTACAGTTAACCCTTGAACAACACAGGGATTAGAAATGCCAGCCTCCTGTGTAGTAGAAAAATCTGTGTATACCTTTAACTCCTCCAAAACTTAACTTCCAACAGCCTATTGTTGACCAGAGCCTTAGCAATAACATAAACAGTTGATTAACACACATTTTATATGTCGTGTGTATTATATACTGTATCCTTACAATAAAGTAAGCTAGGGGAAATAAAATGTTACTAAGAAAGTCATGAGGAAGATAAAATATATATTGACTATTCATTAAGTGGAAGTGGATCATCATAAAAGTCTTCATCCTCATAACCTTCTCATTGAATAGGTTGAAGAGGAAGAAGAGGGAATAGTCTTGCTGATTCGGGGTGGCAGAAGGAGGAGAAAAAATCGTGTATAAGTGAATATGCACAGTTTAAACCCATGTTGTTAAATGTGCAACTGTATTTCAAAGTAAAACGTTTATAGAAATAGCTATTTTATCATAGTACATGCTCTTAAAATTTTTTAGCAATATAAGATTGCAAAGGAAAATGTTCCTTGTTCTTAAAATCCCACCTCCAGATATACCACAATTAGCAGTTTGATCTATGTAACTGTTTAAACAAAGGTATTTTGTGAATTTAGAGGCTTGAATTGTATTATAATCTCTATAATAATATAATCTCTAGATTGTCTTTCAGTTCTTAGGTTCTTTTAGCCCTTGTGCAGAGAAGAGGGAGCGGGGAGAAAGTCTTTGAAATTAGGTTTGTTCATGACACTTTTAAGTGTGTATCTTGAGGCATTTTTCTGCCTGTTATAAGAGTTGTTTAGGTGTTAGCTTTCTTTGACCCTAAGACCAGGGCCTGCATATACTACACAAGCTATTCAACATAGCAGTCTGCTCAGGAGTCCTGTCCATCTGTGGCTCAGACCTGTGGTTGCTGCACACACCATTGCCACTTGCTGGCAGTGTAAGTTTCTGTAATGGAAAAGCTGAATTTGAGGAGGCATCAAAAAAAAAAAAACACACACACACACACACAAACCCTTGAAGACTACATCTGCACAGTCATTTAAGAATTACTCTCTATTCCATTTATACTTAAAGGGTATTTTATTCCTCTTCAGCACCTAAATTTTCAGTTTTATGTATTTGGCATATAGATTTTAAATTACAGGTTGAGTGACAAAAAGGGAAAAATTTAAGTAATGATAGATATTAATGAAAGATCAAATATCCATTTTATATAATTTACATGAATCGTTTCTGTACTATTGTAATAATCCAGTATTCTTGTTATCCAGTTTTAAAATACCAAGAATGAACCCTTAACATATTAATTGATGTTAAGAATGCTTTAATTATAACATGCTTAAGTAATAAACAGTAGATTATAAATAAAGTTCCAATTTTATAATATGTATGATTAGAATAATTATAAAAATCTTTATGCTGCTTCCTGCAGGTGAAATTCCTAAGCAGGTTAAAGTGAAAAAACTGAAGAATCTAAAGACTCTGGATTCTAAACCTGGTATTGACTTTTATTGATTTTTAAATATTTATTTGTATGGTACTTGGGTTTTTTTGTTTACCTTCTTTTCTTTGCTCTTAGGAGTTTATACTTCATATAAGCCATATTTAAATAGAGATGAAGAGATCATAAAACAATTACAGAAGGTAATTAGTTGCTCATATTATTAATTTAAATTTCCTTGTTCAGGTATGTAATATCCACTTAGGCAATATGTCCTTTATGTATACTAATGTGAAATAGGATCTCTCCTTTTTTTGGGGGGAGGAGACGGAGCCTTACTCTGTCATCCAGGTTGGAGTGCAGTGGTGTGATCTCAGCTCACTGTATCCTCCACCTCCCGGGTTCAAGTGATTCTCATGCCTCAGCCTCCTGAGCAGCTGGAATTACAGGTGTGCACCATCATGCCTGGCTAATTTCTGTATTTTTAGTAGCGATAGGGTTTCACCATGTTGGCCAGGCTGGTCTTGAACTCCTGGCCTTAAGTGATATCCCACCTCGGTCTCCCAAAGTCCTGGGATTACAGGTGTCAGCCACCACGCCCTGCCGGGGTATCTTTTTTGACTCAAAGTTTTATGAAAATCAGGAGACTAAGCTAGCAACAGTATGGGCATGAATTTGGGACTGTAGCTATACATGAGTGTCAGTCTTTCTAGAAACTTGGGAGTTATAGTGAAAAAGCCATAGATTCTACCATGATAGCATCTAACAGTAAGGGATTATAATTTTTTTAAAAATGTAAATCGTGTAATATAGCAAATATAAAATATTGTCTTTATTTTGAATTCACTTTTTTTTTTTTTTTTTTTTGAGATGGAGTTTCGCTCTTGTTGCCCAGGCTGGTGTGCAATAGCATGATCTCGGCCCACTGCAACCTCCACCTCCCGGGTTCAAGCAATTGTTCTTTCTCAGCCTCCCAAGTAGCGGGGATTATAGGTGGCCACCACCACGCCTGGCTAATTTTTGTATTTTTTTTGTAGAGACAGGGATTCACCATGATGGCCAGGCTGGTCCTGAACCCCTGACCTCAGGTAATCCACCCGCCTCAGCTTCCCAAAGTGCTGGGATTACAGACGCCAGCCACAGTGCCCAGCTGTGAACTCACATTTTCACAGTATGGGATGAACAGTATTCCCTAAGCTAAGAACTCTTATGTTTTGCTCTGGTAAAGATTATTTTCACAGGATGTTGCACAATTAACTTCACATTAAATTACTTCAAGGTGAAGTTCTAGTTTTTTAAATATGAAGTGTAAATGTATATTTACATAGCAGTTGAATATGATAATTATCCATTGTTTTATGTTCCATCACTAGAAAACAGATTCTCATTATTTCCTTTTTAAGGGTGTACAACAGAAACGTCCTTCTGAGGCTCAAAGTGTTATTCTTCGACGCTATTTTTTGGAACTGACACAAAGTTTCATCATTCCATTAGTAAGTTAATAAAATACATTTTTGCATAATTTAATGATTTGGTGAAGGGTATATAAATGTTTTTCCCACCCTCCAAAACCGTATCTTAAGTTGTGTGTTTTGCCAGCCTGGTATATTTGAGTGATTAAAAATAAACCCCTTTGCAAGAGACCTGGATTATTTGTTCTAGTGTTAACTGTTTAGCTTTGGTAAGTCACTCCCTCTGAACCTCAATTTTCTTACCTATGAAATGTGGCTGATTCCACTTTTCCTAAGTACCTTTCAAGACTGTTGTGAATATTAAATGATATACTTTATATGAAATGTTACGTAGTTACTACATTTTTCACCTTAAGATTATCGTAGAGCTTCTGTGATAGTTATTTTGAAAAAAAATTGATATAATGTCTGTGAGGCTGTAGCTCCATAATAACAGGGACTATATCTGTCTTGCTCGTTACTAATTTGCCAGTCTGGCATATGGTAGCACTCAAATGTTTATGGAATAAATGACTAGACGATATGGTTATTCTAAGAAATTCAGAAGGATGTCATATTAAAGTATAGGGAGTACCATGATGTGGCCCTACTCTGGAGACTGCATCATAGAGAAACTTTGCACAGTTATTAATATAAAGTAATATATCTATGAATATTATATAGGGCATCCTGGAGATCTTTGCTGTTATATTTTAGAAAGAAATATTATTTCTTGGTCTATGGATGTCAACGTATTTATTCCATTAAATCTATTTGTTTGAATAAATAAACTTTTCTGTAGTGCTTATGAGCATGGACTAGGCTGGGCACAGTGGCTCAGGCCTGCTACTTTGGGAGGCCAAAGTGAGAGGATTGTTTAAGACCAGGACTTTGAGACTACAGTAGGCTATGATTGCACCACTGCACTCCATCCTGGGCAACAGCAAGACTCTCTTTAAAAAAAAAAAAAAAAAAAAAAAAAAAAAAAGCATGGACTGGGCGTGGTGGCTCACATCTGTAATCCTAGCACTTTGGGAGGTCGAGGCAGGCAGATCACAAGGTCAGGAGATCGAGACCATCCTGGTTAACATGGTGAAACCCCGTCTCTACTAAAAATACAAAAACTTGGTCGGGCCTGGTGGCATGCACCTGTAGTCCCAGCTGCTCTGGAGGCTGAGGCAGGAGAATCACTTGTACCTGGGAGGTGGAGGTTGCAGTGAGCCGAGATCACACCACTGCACTCAGCCTAGGCAAAAGAGTGAGGCTCCATCTCAACAAAAAAAAAAAAAAGCATGGACAAAAGTCAAGTAGACCTCAATTCAAGTCTAAATTGTATTAGCCTTTTGAAGAATCCTCAGTTTCCCAATAATACCTACCACATAGGATCATTCCAAGGATTACAAGAGATCACACATGTAAAATGTTGAGTGCATTATCTGGCCTATAGTTACTCAGTAAGGTTAACTATTATCATTAAGACAGGGTGAAACCCTGACTCAACTAAAAATATAAAAATTAGCCAGGCGTGGTGGTGGGTTCCTGAAATTCCAGCTACTTGGGAGGCTGAGGCAGATAATTGATTAAACTCTGGAGGCAGAGTTTGCAGTGAGCTGATATTGCGCCACTGCACTCCACTGCCATGTGCCACTGGGCAACAGAGCGAGACTGCATCTCAAAAAAAATAAATAAATAAAAATTAAAAAAAGGGCTGGGCGGCACGGTGGCTCACACCTGTAATCCCAGCACTTTGGGAGGCCAAGGCGGGTGGATCACGAGGTCAGGAGTTTGAGACTAGCCTGACCAACATGGTAAAACCTTGTCTCTACTAAAAATACAAAATTAGCAAGGCGTGGTGGCGCACACCTGTAATCCCAGCTACTTGGGAGACTGAGGCAGGAGAATCGCTTGAACCCAAAGGGGCGGAGGTTGTAGTGAGCCAAGATCACGCCATTGCACTCCAGCCTGGGCAACAGAACAAGACTGTCTCAAAAAAGAAAAAAAAATGTAGTCCCTTGGTTTACCCAAGATTTAGTTGAATTTTATTTGAAATCTGACTTCACAAGTCAGTCTAAATTTAGCTATATCTGTTGTGGGGAGTGATGGAGTTGTTGCCGTCCATTGAAAGGGCATATGATTAAAAACTTAAAAGACCCATTCCTTTTATGTAGGTCTGTTTAAATATTTTTGAAGACACTCCTCTTATTAACTTTTTTTTTTTTGTTTTAGGAGAGATATGTGGCAAGCTTGATGCCTTTGCAGAAAAGTATTTCCCCATGGAAGGTATGAATATATTCAAATCTATTTGGGTCCTCTAACTGTAATTAACTTCTGTGAACATATCCACTCCTAATTTCTAAATATTATATTTCCTGTTTTCTAGAGTCCACCTCAATTAAGACAGTTTCTTCCAGAAGAATTTATGAAAACACTTGAGAAAACAGGACCTCAGCTAACCTCTAGAATAAAAGGCGATTGGATTGGACTTTACCGGTTAGTCTTTTTTTCCTGTTTTACACCCATGTGTCGTGCTTTATTTAAAAACAAAACAAAAAACTAGACTTAAACTTATTCATTTTAAAGAATTCTAAAGTTTGACATGGTTCTCTGAATAGGAAAGGTATTGAGGAAAGGAAATAAGTTATAATCAAACTTTACTTTTTTAAAATGTATTTTTATAGGCATTTCCTAAAGTCTCCAAATTTTGATGGCTGGTTTAAGACCCGGAGGAAGGAAATGACCCAAAAATTGGAGGCACTCCATCTAGAAGCTCTTTGTGAAGAGGTTCGAAAACTGTGTGTTTGTGTAATGATTAACAACTGTTGAAAATAAAGATAATTATGCTTAGAGGTTGAAGATTGTACCCTGTATCCACTCTTTATAAATAGTAATAATGACTAACTTTTCTAGATCATGTGCTGTGTGCCAAGGACATTATAGGGGCTTTATATAGATAATCTCTTTTAATCTTTACAATGATTCTTTGAGGTAGGTGTGTTATGAACTACATTATGGGAAACATTTGGCTTAGAAGTTAAATGACTTGCCTCAGATCACATCCCTGCTAAGTAGTGGAGCCAACAGTGTGCTGGAGTCCACTTGCATTGGCTCACAAGAGCCAACTGTGCACATCTCTTCTCTGTGCACATCTCTTCTCAGCTCTGCATTCAGTGACCTCAGGTTGGCAGCTTGAAATAGCCTACAGTGGGAGTACTACACCACAGAAATTGGCAAATGCGACAAACCAGAGACCTGTTTTGGAGAACCACTTGTTAAATACGTACCAGCACATTACTGGGTAGAGTAAGGATTGTAATCCAAGAAGCCTAACTCCACATCTTTTGCTGTTACGATGTATTTACCTTTTTTAGTTAGTATTAACACTTTTTAAAATGTGGACTGATTTTTTTTTTTTTTATGTTCTGTATTACCAGGCTATTTTAAATTAAACTACTTATGAAAATAAAAGGGATAGTCTTACTTTTATTTATATTTAGCTTTAAATGCAAGGCATACTAGCCTCAGTGATAACTTTCTGCTCATAAACTCCCAGTGACTGTGGCTTTGCAAAAAGGAATCTGATGAATGCACCTGCAACATAAGCCCAGGAAGAGCTTATCTGAAAACATGAAGTTTACATCCAGTAGTAAATTCATGTTCAGTTCTTTTGATTTGTTAACAAATGTTCCTTATAAATTAGTCACTACTTAGTGGCAGTGGGGGTTACTATTACAGTTTGAGTTGCAATTTTGTTTTTCTTGCTTGATCTAAAAAAGCCACCTCAGTACATTTTGTTTTACTTCCAAATATGAGACAATTATTCTGGCTAATGCAGAAAATTAACAGTTATTAGAATATTATGAGAATTATTCCTACACTATAATGCTATATCTGGGTTAAATACTTTGTTCTCCTTTTCCTTCTTGTCTTTCCTTCACAGTAGCCTTACCTATTGAAATAGAGGTTTGAATATTATTTTGAGAATTGACTGATTTGGGATTTTATTTATTCTAGGACTTACTTCTCTGGATCCAGAAACACACAGAAGTAGAAACAGTAGACCTTGTCTTGAAGCTGAAAAACAAGCTGGTATGTAGCCAAAACAGCCAATGATTAAATTGACTTTTCTGTGAAGATATTTTCCTCTCATATGAGCTGACAACCCATGATAGTTCACAGAAGTAACTTTTTAAATGAGAGGGCTTGAAATTGGTCAATTGATGGTAGACATTGCTGAAAATACTTGGTCACTGAAACAGACCATAATGATGCCATATTATTTTCTAACATTATCTACATAGAATCTAATAAGCTCTATCAAAACATTGTTGCTTATATTTCTAGGTATTATTATGAATTTACATAGAAGCCTTTTACTGAGCTCAATAACGTATTGTTTAAATGGAATGCTCCTTGCTTTTTTAGTTTCTGTAAATTTTGGTCTAAGACTGAAAGTATCCAATTGTTAGACCTTTAAAATGGTTTATTTAGAGAATGTAATGTATTAATACAGATGCTGAGGTTAATTTAAATGCTATGAAATGTCCTTATGTAGTTGCAGGCTGATCGAGAGCACTTACCTGTGAAACCTGACACTATGGAAAAGTTACGGACACACATAGATGCCATTATCTTAGCATTGCCAGAGGACCTGCAAGGCATACTGCTCAAAACGGGCATGACATGATATTTGCCAAGATTTTCCAGCCAAAAAGGATTATGCATCAGGAAGCATACTGACATTTCAACCAGACGCACAAAGGAGATCTCTCAGTGGCAGCAGAGTGGAGAATTGCCATGAATGCTAGTTACAGGGTAGAAAGACTGTATTGTATAAACAGAACTTTTTAGTGCATTATTTTTAAAGTGGATATCTGTGGTGGTTCCACTTTAATACTGAAACACCGAAAGGCATTTCTATATTTTTAATCATGTTCTAAAGTGCTCTTATGAGAGACTTGGGGGCCATCAGTATTAGTGATTTCATACTGCAGTGCTGGCATTGCAGATATTTTTTTAAATCGGTGCTGCTTTGCCCAATCATGTTAAAACTCAGGGGGATATAAAAATAACATTCACACTGGCTATCTTCTTCAGAACAGAAAGACTGAACTGTCCTATGGCTAGAAGGAATTGATGCTTATGTAGTGCCTTCTGTTGTCCTACATGTTTCACAGTTCAGCTGCTAGTCTTGAACCTTTTCCTTAGCTTCATTATGATATGTAATTTTATAAGGTATTCTGTTGAGTGATCATTGTTTAAAAAAAATATTTCTTGCTACCCATTGTGTTTATTAATATACATGATGGGTTTTTTCAGTTGTCATACAGATTTTCATTATTTTCTCTTCCATTTTCAAAATTTAATCTTACCAGTTTCTCCAAAGACAAGGAGGCATCTAGTATTAATTATGGGAGAGTTTATTTTCTCTTACCCCTTACTAATTTAAACATTAGGCCAGGTACAGTGGCTCACACCTGGAATCCTAGCACTTTGGGAGGCCAAGGCGGACAGGTCACCTTAGGTCAGGAGTTCAAGACCAGCCTGGCCAACGTGGTGAAACCCCATCTCTACTAAAAATACAAAAATTAGCCAGGCATGGTGGCACACACCTGTAATACCAGCTACTTGGGAGGCTGAGATGCGAGAATCACTTGAACCTGGGAGGCAGAGGTTGCAGTGAGCTGAGATTACACCACTGGACTCCAGCTTGGGTGACATAGTGAGACTTTGTCTCAACAAAAATAAAAAATTAATAAATACTAATTTAAATATTATTAAATGTTTAAATTAATGAATTTGGATGCTTTTCAAAGACATTTTAATTATAAATCTCATAATCAGCTATTTTTTTAAACTGAACTATTCTTATTTCAAAGGCATTCATGAGTTTTTTATGTGATACTTATTTGAGTGATGATAAGATTGATGTCAGGCATTATTTGTTTGATAGTGTTTTATTTTTCTCAACATTAATATTTCTCAGAACACTTTTCCTACTGTTGTTTGACATGGAAACTTTTGCATGAGTCAGTGTTATGGTTAGCTTTTGTTGTTGTTGTTTTTGTTTCTGTTTTGTTTAAACAATACTACCTTGCCAAAAATAGAAGAATGTGATTTGGTAGAGTAAGGTTGTTTGGTTTGTGTTTGAATAAGAGTAGTATCCTGCAGAAGCCACTTTTTTTTTTTTTTTTTTTTTGAGACGGAGTTTCACTCATTGCCCAGGCCGGAGTGCAATGGTGCAATCTTGGCTCACTGCAACCTACACCTGCCGGGTTCAAGCAATTCTCCTGCCTCAGCCTCCCAAGTAGCTGGGATTACAGGCATGCGCTACCACGCCTGGCTGATTTTGTATTTTTAGTAGAGACGGGGTTTCTGTTTGTTGGTCAGGCTGGTCTCAAACTCCCAACCTCAAGTGATCCGCCTGCCTTGGCCTCCTAAAGTGCTGGGATTACAGGCGTGAGCCACCGCGCCTGGCCAGAAGCCACTAATTAAAATAGGCACACATGACACAGCATGTGGTTAATAGCTGTGTCTTGAATTATCCTCTAAATAACCAAATTTAGTTGTATGTATTTGTAAAGGATATGGCTTCAGAAGCTATCTTTTGTTCTCTTGCTATAACCTTTAAGGGCATTCCTGACCCAAGAAAGATTCCTTGCATTTGTAACTGTGGTCTAATACCCAAATGTGCCCTGTTCTTATGGATACAGTCTCTTGAAGCATACCTCAAAGTCATAGAGAGAATATGGCATTCAAGAAATCATTTGCCTTGGATCATATGAGTTATTTTGTGAAACAACAGCTGACTTTTCAGAAAAGGGGCAACTACTTTTATATGCTAAAAGTATTTCATAACTTTCTGGGAAACCTTATTTAGGTATAAATGGTTATCTTATTATTTTTCAAAAAGGTATATTTTAATAATCGTACAATTTATATACAGTTTGTGACCAGAATTTGCAAGTTGTTGGTGTCATATCAAGGATCTTTTAAATTATACCACTTCAGGATGTATCATTTCAAGTTTATTTTGCACAGCTAAACAGTAGCAAAAGATGCCAGTTAGCATGATAATGGTGTCTTCATTTTTACTGTATTTAACTGAAACCTAACACATGTTGAAAACCGTATCATACCTAGTTTATCTCTTAATTTCAAACTATGTACTTGTAAAAATGATGTAAATTTGCATTGGGAACCTGAGAAAGACTGACTGATAATTTTTGGTTTGTGATTTTCAGATTTGTCCTTTTTTTTTTTTTTAAGAAGACTTTGTTACTATGTAAACCCTGACATTAAATGTTTTATCTCTACCAGCATCAGGAGGAATCACTGCTTTAAGGGTATTATGTAATGCCTAGTGCCTTCTATTTACAGTGAAAAAGAGGTTTTTATGAAGGCATTTATGGTCATTACCAAAAACTAAATTAAAGGCCTTGGATTTTAAAGCACTTGGATATTTTGTGTTATTTCTGAGTGGGGTTGGACTACTTGGAGAAAATGCATAGTTAATGAAACTTGTGCATTATGAGATTCCTTTTGTTTCCTGCCAGATTGTTTGTTTTTTTAAGGACTTCAAATGAAAACCCTGTGTACTTCACTATGAATAGGTAACCAATTCTGTTTAGACAGATCAGTTAAGTGGCTGCCTATCTTTCCTAGCACTGCATTGATTTTATGAAATATTCTGGTAAAAATATTGGCCGTATGTATTGGCTCATACCTATAATCTCAGCACTTCAGGAGGCTGAGGCAGGAGGGTCGTTTAAGCTCAGGAGTTCAAGATCTGCCTAGGCAACAAAGTGAGACCCCGTCTCTACAAAAAAATCAAAAAATTAGCAGAGCATGGTGGCACACGCCTGCAGTCCCAGCTACTCAGGTGGCTCAGGCGGGCGAGGGGATGGCCTCAGTCTAGGAGGTAGAGGCTGTGGTGAGCCATAATCACACCATTGCACTCCAGCCTGGGTGACAGAGCAAGACCGCTCTCAAAAAAATGTTTTAGTTGCTAGATTCTCCTTCATCTGCTACCTTTTTTAAAACCCAAATCTCCAATTATTTTTACTTCTTTCTCTTATTTTTTAAAAGTAGCAACTACATTATATTATTCTTTTTTTTTTTTTTTTTTTTTTTTTTTCTTGAGACGGAGTCTCACACTGTCACCCAGGCTGGAGTGCAGTGGTATGATCTCTGCTCACTGCAACCTCCACCTCCCAGGTTGAAGCCATCCTCCTGCCTCGGCCTCTCAAGTAGCTGGGATTACAGGTATGTGCCACCACACCTGGCTAATTTTTGTATTTTTAGTAGAGACAGGGTTTCACCATGTTGGCCAGGCTGGTCTTGAACTTCTGACCTCAAGTGATCCGTCTTGGCTTGCCAAAATCCTGGGATTACATGCATGAGCCACTGTACCTGAGACCCCATCTCTAAAAAAAGTTTTTTAAAAGTAGTCAGACATGGTGGTACATGCCTGTGGTCCCAGCTACTCGGGAGGCTAAGGTGGGGGGATAGTGTGTGCCCAGGAGTTGGAGGCTGCAGTGAGCTGTCATCATGCCATTTCACTCAGCCTAAACAGCAGAGTGAGACCCTGTCTATAAAAGAAAAAATATTTTTAAAAGAAAAAATTTTTTAAAAAAATTTTAAAAGATTTTGTTGTTCAATAATCATGCCTCATTCCGTTTTACTAGCTTTACCACTAGACTTGCATTCTTCTGTTTATTTTTGCCTCCCCACTCTTGTCATCATTATACTATTTTTGTCTTAACCATTAGAAAGCCAGACTTCATAGATCCTACATGTTTTTGCCTGTCCCTCACATTTTTCCATGTCAGCCAGTCTGAATACATTATGGTATAAATTGCTTCTACATTGACTGAAATACTTTTGGAAAATAGTAACTTTATATTCCAGAGTTATACTTCTTATTAAGTGAATGATTTTGTTTTTGAGAGGGAGTCTTGTTCTGTCACCCAGGCTGGAGTGCAATGGCGCCATCTCGGCTCACTGCAACCTCCACCTCCGAGGTTCAAGCTATTCTCCTGCCTGAGCCTCCCGAGTAGCTGGGATTACAGGCGTGCATCACCACACCCAGCTAATTTTTGTGCTTTTAGTCGAGACAGGGTTTTACCATGTTGGTCAGGTTGGTCTCAAACTCCTGACCTCAGGTGATCCACCCGCCTCAGCCTCCCAAAGTGCTGGGATTACAGGTGTGAGCCACTGCGCCCAGCCTTAATTGAATGAAATTTTATACTTCAATAGGAAACTTGAAATGATTGCATTCATTTAATGAAATGAGCAAATATTTTTATAATCAGAGGCTCTGGTGGTAGAACTCAACAAATCAGTTTTTTGTTTGTTCATTTGTTGTTGTTTTGTGGAGATGAGTTCTCGCTATAGTGCCCAGGCTGGTCTGAAACTCCTTGGGCTCAAGCAATCCTCCTGCCTCCACCTCCCAAAGTACTGGGATTACAGGCGTTAGCCACCTTACCCAGCCACAAATCATACTTTTTAAAAACAGCTTTATTGAGGTACAATAGACATACAATAAGCTGAACATACTTAAATTATATAATTTGATACTTTTTCACATTTGAATACACCCATAAAACCGTCATCACAGCCAAGATAGTGAACATATTCATCACCCCCAAAATTTCCTTATGCCCATTTGCACTCCTTTCTGTCTCCCCCAAACAACTATTATAGATGTTTTCTGTTGCTATAGTTTGTATTTTCTAGAGTTTTATGTAAGTGGAATCATACAGTATATATACTCTTTCTGTTTTTTTGGGGGGAGGAGGTCTGACTTCTTTCACTCAGCGTTGTGATTTTGAGATTCATTCATGTTGTTGCCTGTATCAGCAGGTCATTTCTTCTTATTGGTAAGTAGTATTGTGTTATAGGGGTATAACACATTTTTTACCCACTTACCTGTTGATAGACATTTGGATTGTTTCTAGTTTTTGGCTATTACAGATAAAGCTGCTGTGAACTCATGTACTAGTCCTTGGATGGACATATATTTCTTTTTTTCTTATGTAAATACCTAGGAGTGGTATGAGGGGGATGTCTTGGTCATATGGTAGGTGAATGTTTAACTTTTTAAAGAGATTGCCAAACTGTCCCAAAGTGGTTGTACTATTTTATTTCTAGGAGTATTGTATGAAAGTTCCACGTCCCAACTAACATTTGGTATGGTCAGCCTTTTTAATGTCAGCCATTCTAATAGGTTTGTATTGGTACCTTATTGAGGTTTTAATTTACATTTTGCTAATGACCTTTGATGCTGAGCATCTTTTCATGTGCTTATTAGCCTTCTCTGTATCTTGTTGGTAAAGTGCTCCAAGCTTTTGCTTATTATGTAACTTCCTATGGTTGTGCCTTGAGAGTTCTCTATAATGTTCTTTTTGTTTGTTTGTTTTGGTTTTGGTTTGGTTTGGTTTTTGAGATGGAGTCTTACTCTGTTGCCCAGGCTGGAATACAGTGGCACCATCTTGGCTCACTGCAACTTCCACCTCCCGGGTTCAAGTGATTCCCCTGCCTCAGCCTCCTGAGTAGCTAGGATTACAGACACCCACCACCATGCCTGGCTAATTTTTGTATTTTTAGTAGAGATGGGGTTTCGCCATGTTGACCAGGCTGGTCTTGGACTCTTGATCTTAAGTGATCCACCCACCTTGGCCTCCCAAAGTGCTGGGATTACAGGTGTGAGCCACTGAGCCCAGCCAGAGTTCTCCATATGTTCTTGATACAAGTTCTTTTTCAGATACATGCATTGCAAAGATCCCCCCACCCCTAGTTTATGACTGTTTTTTTCATTTTTAAAAGTGTCTTTTGAAAAGCAGTTTTTTTTTTTGTTTGTTTGTTTTTTTTTTTGAGACGGAGTTTCACTCTGTGGCCCAGGCTGGAGTGCAGTGGCCAGATCTCAGCTCACTGCAAGCTCCGCCTCCCAGGTTTACGCCATTCTCCCGCCTCAGCCTCCCGAGTAGCTGGGACTACAGGCGCCCGCCACCTCACCCGGCTAGTTTTTTTTTTTGTATTTTTTAGTAGAGACGGGGTTTCACCGTGTTAGCCAGGATGGTCTCGATCTCCTGACCTCGTGATCCGCCCGTCTCGGCCTCCCAAAGTGCTGGGATTACAGGCTTGAGCCACCGCGCCCGGCCGTTGAAAAGCAGTTTTTAATTTTGATTTAGTTCAACTTATGAATTTGTTCTTTTAAGTTTGTGTTCTTACCCAAGGTCACAAAGACCTGTGTTTTTTTCTATTATTTTTATTTTTGTTTTTTTGAGATGGACTCTTGCTCTGTCATCCAGGCTGGAGTGCAGTGGTGCAATCTCAGCTCACTGCAACCTCTGCCTCCCGGGTTCAAGCAATTCTCCTGCCTCAGCCTCCCCAGTAGCTGGGATTACAGGCGTGCACCACCGCGCCTGGCTAATTTTTGTATTTTTAGAAGAGATAGGGTTTCACCATATTGGTCAGGCTGGTCTCCAACTCCTGACCTCAAGTGATCCGCCTGCCTCAGCCCCTCAAAGTGCTAGGATTATAGGTGTTAGCCAACACGCTCAGCCTCTGCTAGCAGTTTTCAGTTCTAGGTTTTGCATTTAGGTGTATAAACCATTTGGAATTAGTTTTAGTGTGTATGTGAAGTATGCATTTAATGGGTTTTTTTTTTTGTTTTTTGCATATGAATATTAATTGTCCCAGCACCATTTGTTGAAAGGTGATTATTATTGCCAAAAATCAGTTGCATTGGCTTTGTGGTACCTTTGTCAAAATTCAGTTGTCCATATATATATATGTGGGTTTATTTTTACACTTCCTATTCTGTGCCACTATTCTGTATATGTCTATCTTTATGCCAGTACCACATTGCTTGATTACTGTAGCTTTATTGTTGAAACTGGTTGGTGTTAGCCCTCCAGTTTGTGTCCTTTTTAAAGGCTGTTTTGCTTACTTAATTACTTTACATTTCCATACAAATTCTAGAATCAGCTTATGAATTTCTACACAAATTCTTGCTGGGATTTTGATTGGGATTGCATTGAATTTATGGATCAATTTGAGGGAGAATTGAATAATTTCAAGTCTTCTGAACCATGAACAAAGTATATGTATGTTTGTTTTCCATTTATATATGTTTTAATTTCAGCAATATTTTGTAATTATCAACACAAGTCTATCATATCTTCTGTCAGATTTATCTCTAAGCCTATCATATTTTTGATGTTGCAAATGATATTTTTAAAAATTTTAAATTTACAATTTTTCAAAAATTTAGTTCGAAATACTAGTATTGTACATATATATATATATTGATCTTGTATCCTATAATCTTGCTATACTCATTTATTCTAGTAGCCTTTTTTGAAGATTCCATCAGATTTTTTACATAGAAGACTATGCCATCTGTGATTAAAGACTGTTTTACTTCTTTCCAATCTGGGTGACCTTTATTTATTTTTCTTTGATTACACTGGCTAGAATCCCCAATGCAATGTTGAATAGCATTGGTAAGAGCTGACATACTCATTTTTAAACATTTTTCTTTTTTAAAACTTTTTTTTTTTTTTAAGAGGGGTTTCCACTATGTTGCTCTCAAACTCCTGGGCTCAAATGATCCTCCTGCGTCAGCCTCCTGAGTAGTTGGGATTACAGACATGTACCACTTTGTCCAGGTCTTTCTGATCTTAAAAGAAAAGCATTCAATTTTTCTTTTCTTTTACTTTTTTTTTTTGAGATGGAGTCCTGCTCTGTCACCCAGACTGGAGTGCAGTGGCACGATCTTGGCTCACTGCAGCCTCCATCTCCCAGGTTCAATTGATTCTCCTGTCTTAGCCTCCTGAGTAGCTGGGACTACAGGTGCCCGCCACTGTGCCCAGCTAATTTTTGTATTTGTAATTGACACGGGGTTTTACCATCTTGGCCAGGCTGGTCTCAAACTCCTGATCTGGTGATTCACCCACCTCAGCCTCCCAAAGTGCTGGGATTACAGGCGTGAGCCACCATGCCTGGCCTCAATTTTTCATCACTAATTATGATACTAGCTGTAGGTTTTTTATAGATGTTCTTTTTTTTTTTTTTTTTGAGATAGAGTCTTGCTCTGTTGCCCAGGCTGGAGTGCAATGGCATGATCTTGGCTTACTGCGATCTCCACCTCCCGAGTTCAAGCGATTCTCCTGCCTCAGCCTCCTGAGTAGCTGGGACTACAGGCCCACCACCATGCCCAGCTAATTTTTGTGTTTTAGTAGAGATGGGGTTCCACCATGTTTGCTAGGATCGTCTCCAACATCTGACATCATGATCCATCTGCCTTGGCTTCCAAAGTGCTAGGATTACAGGCGTGAGCCACTGCACCCAGCAAAAATAACGATGGCTAGACACCATGAAGTAGGTGGCAATGCCTTAACCGTATACATGTTGTCAGGCCTGAGGGCCTCTTCCATCCTTGCCAAGGGAGGTGCTAACCTTCTCTCCTTTCATACAACACGTAGACATTCTTTATCAAGTTGATGAAGTCCCCTTCTGTTTCTAGTTTGCCTGAGAGGTGTTTTATTTATTTATTTATTTATTTTTTGAGGCGGAGTCTCGCTCTGTCGCCCAGGCTGGAGTGCAGTGGCGTGATCTTAGCTCACTGCAAACTCCACCTACCGGGTTCACACCATTCTCCTGCCTCAGCCTCCTGAGGTGCTGGGACTACAGGCGCCTGCCACCACACTGGGCTAATTTTTTGTATTTTTAGTAGAGACGGGGTTTCACCGTGTTAGCCAGGATGGCCTCGATCTCCTGACCTCGTGATCCGCCCGCCTTGGCCTCCCAAAGTGCTGGGATTACAGGCATGAGCCACCGTGCCTGGCCTGCCTGAGAGTTTTTATCAATAACGGGCTACATATAAACTATTTAACAAATGTATTTAATTTGTTAAATCTATTTATCAAATAATTTAATTTGTTAATTAACAAGTGTGTATATTAATATACATTTAACAAATATATTTGACAAACACATTTGTTGGCTGGGTGGAGTGGCTTACACCTGTAATCCCAGCACTTTGAGATGCTGAGGCAAGCAGATCACTTGAGCCCAGGAGTTTGAGACTAGCCTGGGCAACATGGTGAAACCCTGTCTCTACTAAAAATACAAAATTAGCCTGGCGTGGTGGTGCATGCCTGTAATCCCAGCTACTCGGGAGGCTGAGGCAGGAGAATTGCTTGAACCCAGGAGGCAGAGGTTGCGGTGAGCTGAGATCACGCCATTACACTCCAGCCTGGGCAACAAGAGTGAAACTCTGTCTCAAAAAAACAAAAACAAAAACAAAAACAAACTAAAATTAAGCGGGGCATGGTGGTTCATGCTTTTAGTCCCTGCTACTTGGGAGACTGAGATGGGAGGATTGATTGAGCCCGGGAGGTTGAGGCTGCAGTGAGCCATCATGGTACCATGCACTTAAGCCTGGGCAACAGAGTGAGACCCTGTTTCAAAAAACAAACAAAAAAAACCTCATGGTAAAACAAATGCTTTTGTACCTGCATCTATTGAAATGACTGTATAGCCTTTTTAATTTGTAAATATGATTCATTTATGTTAAACCAACTCTATTCCTGTTATTAAAATCATTTATCAAATCAATAGAATTTCTTTAAGATTCAGAGAGGATATGTGCAGGTTTGTTACATGGATATATTGTGTGATGCTGAGATTTGGGCTTCTAATGATCCCGTCCCTGAAGTAGTGGACATAGTACCTTATAAGTACTTTTTTAGCTGTTGCCTCCCTTCCTTCCTCCTCACTTTTGGAATCCCCAGTGTTTATTGTTCCCATCTTTGTGTCTGTGTGTACCCAGTGTTTAGTTCCCACTTACAGGTGAGAACCTGTAGCATTTGGTTTTCTGTTTCTGCATTAATTTGCTTAGGATAATAGCCTCCAGCTGCAACCACCTTGTTGCAAAGGACTCTATTTTGTTCTTTTTTATGGGTATATAGTATTCCTTGGTGTATATGTACCACACTTTATTTATTTATTTATTTATTTATTTATTTATTTATTTATTTATTTATTTATTTTTGAGGCAGAGTCTCACTCTGTTGCCCAGGCTAGAGTGTGGTGGCACGATTTTGGCTTACTGCAGCCTTGACCTCCCAGGCTGAAGGGGTCCCCCCACCTCAGCCTTCCTGGTAGCTGGGACCACAGGTGTGTGCCCCTACACTTGGCTAATTTTTTAAAAATAATTTTTGTAGAGATGAGGTTTCACAGTGTTGCCCAGGCTGGTCTCAAACTCCTGGGCTCAAGTGATCCTCCCACTTTGGCCTCCCAAAGTGCTAGAATTACAGGTGTGAGCCACCAAGCCTTGCCATATCCACTCTTGATGGGCACCTGGGTAGATTCCATGTCTTTGCTATTGTGACTAGTGCTGCAATAAAGACGTGAGTCCAGGTGTTTTTTTTGGTAGAATGATTTATTTTCCTTTGGGTATATACCCTGTAATGGGATTGCTAGGTCAAATGATAGTTCTATTTTTATTTTGAGAAATCTCCAAACTGCTTTCCACAGGGACTGAACTAATCTGCATTCCTACCAATGGCATATAAGCATTCCCTTTTTCTCCACAACCTTGCCAACATCTGTTATTTTTTGACTTTTTAATAACAGCCATTCTGACTGGTGTGAGATGGTATCTCATTGTGGTTTTGAGTCACATCTGTAGAATTTTTTATTAGACAGGGTCTTGCTTTGTCACTCAGGCTGGAGTGCAGTGGTTTGATCATAGCTCACTGCATCCTTGACCTCCTGGGCTTAAGCAACCCTCTAGCCTCAGCCTCCAAGTAACTGGGACTACAGGCTTGTGTCACTACACCTGGCTAATTTTTAAATTTTTTGTAGAGATGAGGTTTCACTGTGTTACCCAGGCTGGTCTCGAACTCCTGAGCTCAAATGATCCTCCTGCTTCAGCCTCCCAAAGTGCAAGGATCACAGACACGAGTCACTGTGCCTGGCCTATAATTTTTTTATGATCTTTGCTAATTTTTTTTTGAAAATTTCATCTATGTTCATGAGACATACTGGTTTGTCATTTTTTTGGTAATGTCTTTGTCTGCTTTTGGTATCAGGCTTCATAGAATGAGTTGGAAGTTTGTGTCAAATTGGTATTATATCTTCCTTAAAGGTCTGGTAGAATCTACCAGTTAAGGTATTTGGACCTAGAATTTTCTGTGGGATGGTATTTAACCACATTTTTGGTTTTTAAAATAGATACAAGGCTATTAAGGTAGTCTATTTCTTCTCCTCTTCCTCCTCTTCCTCATTTATTCTTTCTCCTTCTCTTTCTTCTTCTTTCTCCTCCTCCTCCTCTTCTTTCTCTTCCTCCTCTTCTTCTTCTCCTCCTCCTCCACTTCCCCTGCTCCTCCTCCTTCTTTCCTTCTTCTTCTTCCTTCTTTTTTCTTTGGGACAAGGTCTCACTTTGTAGCCCAGGCTACTACAGTGGTGCACTCATGTCTCACTGCAGCCTCTCTCTGCTGGGCTCAAGTGATCCTGCCACATCAGCCTCCTGAGTAGCTGGGAGTACAGCCGTACATCACCACACCTGGCTAATTTTTTGTATTTTTTTGTAGACATGAGGTTTTGCCATGTTGCCCAGGCTGCTTTCTAACTACTGGGCTCCAGTGATCCTCCTGCCTTGGCCTCTCAAAGTGCAAGGATTACAGGCATGAGCAGCACACCTGGCCTGTCTGTTTCTTCAAGTGAGCTTTGGTAGTTTGTCTTTCGAGAAATTTGTCCATTTCATCTAAATTGTCAAATTTATGGACATGAAATTACTCCCTCATTATCCTTTTAATATTTGGAGACCCTGTGGTGATGTAACCTCTCATTCCTGATATTAGAGGCTTAGAAGTTTTACTGATCTCAACCATGTTTTGGTTGTATTTATTGTATTTATTGATTTTCTGTAATTTTTTTTTTTCTTGAGACAGAGCCTCACTCCGTCATCCAGACTGGAGTGCAGTAGCATGATCTTGGCTCACTGCAACCTCCAACTCCCGGGTTCAAGCAATTCTCCTGCCTCAGCCTCCTGGGTTGCTGGGATTACAGGAGCATGCCACCACGCCCGGCTTTTATGTTTTTAGTAGAGATGAGGTTTCACCATGTTGGCCAGGCTAGTCTCAAACTCCTGACCTCAAATGATCTGCCTGCCTCAGTCTCCCAAGGTGCTGGCTCACGCCTGGCCTATATTTTTCTTTCAATTTCATAGAATTCTGCTTTTGTCTTTTGTTTACTTTGGTTTTAATTTTCTCTCTCTTTTTTTAGTTACTCAAGGCAGAAGTTGAAGTTGTTGACGTGAGACCATTCTTTTTTTCTAAGCCTTTAGTGCTATAAACTTCCCCCTATGTACTGCTTTAGTGTCATCACACAAATTCTAATATGTTCTATATTTATTTTCGTTCAGTTCAGAGTACCTTATAATTTTTTTTCTATGTGTACATATTGTTCAGCTCCTACTTATAAGTGAGATCATTAGTATTAACTTTCTGTTTGAGTTATTTCATTTAAGATAATGACTTCCAGTTCTTTTTCCTAGCACTTTGGGAGGCCGAGGTGGGTGAACTGCCTGAGCTCAGGAGTTCGAGACCAGCCTGGACAACACAGTGAAACCTCGTCTCTACTAAAATACAAAAAATTAGCCAGGTGCAGGGGTGGATGCCTGTAGTCCCAGGATTACAGGTGGAGCCACTGCCCGGCCATAAAAAAAACCTTTTCTTTTTTTGAGACACAGTCTCACTCTGTCACCCACGCTAGAGTGCAATGGCACAATCTCGGCTCACTGCAAACTCTGCCGCCTGGGTTCAAGCGATTCTCCTGCCTCAGCCTCCCAAGTAGCTGGGATTACAAGCGCCTGCCACTGTGCCTGGCTAATTTTTGTATTTTTTGTAGAGACCACCTTGGTCAGGCTGGTCTTGAACTCCTGACCTTTGTGTTTTTAGAAAAAAAGGATTACACCTGCCTCGGTCTCCCTCTACTAAAAAATACAAAAATAATTAGCTGGGCGTGGTGGCAGGCACCTGTAGTCGCAGCTACTTGGGAGGCTGAGGCAGGAGAATGGCGTGAACCCAGGAGGCGGAGCTTGCAGTGAGCCGAGATCGCGCCACTGCACTCCAGCCTGGGCGACAGAGCGAGACTCCGTCTCAAAAAAAAAAAAAAAAAAAGGATTACAGGTGTGAGCCACCGTGTCCAGCAGGTGTCTTTTTTATATAATGACTTCTTGATCCATGGGTTATTTAGAAGGGTGTTATTTGGAGATTTCCCTTCAAAGTTTTTTTTCTAAAAACACAAACTAAAGCAGCAGATTTTCCAAAAATCTTTTGTTATTGACTTCTAATTTAATTTCAGTGTGGTCTGTGAACATACTTGGTATGACTTGAATCCTTTCCAATTTAAGATTTGTTTTATGGCCCAGAATATAGTTTCTCTTGGTAAATGTTCTGGGTACACACTTGAGAACAATGTGTATTTTGCTGTTGTTGGGTGGAGTGTTTTATAAATGTCAGTTAGGTCAAGTTGGCTGATAGTATTGTTCATGTCAGATTTTCTGCCTATTTGTTGTCATATATAAGAGAGGGCTATTGAAATCTCTTGATTATAATAATTATAATTTTGGATTCATGTATTCCTTGTTCTAAAATCTACTTTATCTGATATTAGAAGAATTATCCTAGCTTTCTTTTGACTAGTGTTAGCATGGTACATCTTTTCCATACTTACACTCTTAACCAATTTGTGTCTTTATGTTTCTTTTATTCTTTTTTTTTTTTTTTTTTGAGACGGAGTCTCACTCTCTTGCCCAGGCTGGAGTGCAGTGGCGTGATCTTGGCTCACGGCAAACTGAGTTCACGCCTCCTGGGTTCATGCCATTCTCCTGCCTCAGCCTCCCGAGTAGCTGGGACTACAGGTGCCCGCCACTACGCCCGGCTAATTTTTTTGTATTTTTAGTAGAGACGGGGGTTTCACTGTGTTAGCCAGGATGGTCTCGATCTCCTGACCTCGTGATCCACCTGCCTCGGCTCCCAAAGTGCTGGGATTACAGGCGTGAGTCACAGGTGCGCCGCCTATGTCTTTATATTTTAGAAATGTATTTTTAGTAGAGATGGGGTTTCACTGTGTTAGCCAGGATGGTCTCGATCTCCTGACCTCGTGATCCACCCGCCTCGGCTCCCAAAGTGCTGGGATTACAGGCGTGAGCCACCACACCCGGACTAAAAAATTTCTAAAATATAAAGACATAGGCGGCGCACCTGTGACTCACGCCTGTAATCCCAGCACTTTGGGAGGCTGAGGTGGACAGATCACAAGGTCAGGAATTTGAGACCAACCTGACCAAGATGGTGAAACCCTGTCCCTACGAAAAATACAAAAATTAGCCAGGCGCAGTGGTGGGCGCTTGTAATCCCAGCTACTTGGGAGCCAAGAGGCAGGAGAATCGCTTGAACCTGGGTGGCAGAGGTTGCAGTAAGCCGAGATCGTGCCACTGCACTCTAGCCTGGGTGACAGAGAAACACTGTGTCTCAAAAAAAAAAAAAGAGTTTTTTTTTATGGCTGGGCAGTGGCTCATGCCTGTAATCCTAGCACTTTGGGAGGCCGAGGCAGGCAAATGGCCTGAGCTCAGCAGTTTGAGACCAGCCTGGGCAACACGGTGAAACCCCATCTCTACTAAAATGCAAAAAATTAGCTGGGTGTGGTGGTGGGCGCCTATAATCCCAGCTACTTGGGAGGCTGAGACAGGAGAATCACTTGAACCCGGGAGGTGGAGGTTGCAGTGAGCCGAGATCACACCACTGTACTCCAGCCTGAGTGACAGAGCGAGACTCTGTCTCCAAAAAAATGAAAAAAGGTTTTTTTTGTATATAGTTCATTCTTGCTTTTTTATTCAGATAATGTTTGCCTTTTTAATTGGTATGTTTGTATCATTTAATTATAGAGTTAGGTTTGAGTCTATTATCTTGCTATTTGTTTTCTATTTGTCTTATCTGCTCTTTGTTCTCTTTTTCCTTTTTTTCCTGGGTTCTTTCAAATTAATAGATTTTTTTTTTTTTTTTTTTTTTTTTTTTTTTTTTTTTTTTTTTTTTTTTTTTTTTAGGCGGACTCTCGCTCTTTCAGCAGGCTGAAGTGCAGTGTCAAGATATCAGTATTTTTAGAAGACACGGGGTTTCACCATGTTGGCCAGGATAGTCTCAATCTCCTGGCTTTGTGATCCACCCGCCTCGGCCTCCCGAAGTGTTGGGACTAAGACGTGAGCCACTGTAATAGAATATTGCTAATGGTTTCACTTTCTCTCTTTTGAGTGATTATTAAGTATAATTCTTTTATTATTTTAGTGGTTACTTTAAGGTATATTGTATACATGTTTAACTTAACTAGTCTACCTTCAATTATATTATACCACTTCGTGTACAGAATAGGAATCTTACAATAACGTTTCCATTTTTTTATTTCAGTCCTTATATTATTGATAAATTTTACTTTGGTGTGTTAAAACTCTCACAGTATGTTATTTTTGTTTAAACAGTTATCTTTTTTTAAAGAAAGTTTTAAATTGAAAAGTCAACATATATACTATTATACTTAATCTTTTCCTGTGCTATTTCCTTGGGTAGATCCATATGGTATCATTTTTCTTTTGCCTGAAACACTGCCTTTAACATTTCTGGTAGTGTAGGTGTACTGTCAAGGAATTCTTTCAACTTTTGTGTGTCTGAAAGCATCTTTATTTTTCCTTCTTTTTATAAGATATTTTTGCTGGATATATATTTCTAGGGTGACCTTTTTTACTTTCACTATTTTAAGGTGTTACTCCACTGTCTTCTTGCCTGCAATGTTTCCAGTGAGAAATATGATGTCACCCTTATCTTTGTTCCTATATGGTTACTAAGTCTCTTTTTCTCTGACTGCTTTTAAGATTTCCTCTTTATCACTGGTTTTGACTTATTTGATGGCAATATACTTTGACATAATTTTCTTCATGTTTCTTGTGCTTGGGGTTAGTAAAGCATCTGTACCTGTGGTTTAACCAAATTTGGGAAAATGTGGGTCATTGGTCATTATTTCGTAACATTTTTTTTTCTGTCCCTCTTCCCTTCTTTTAGGGACTTCAGTTACCCATGTATTAGGCTACCTGAGGCTATTTCACAGCTCACTGATGCTCTTCATTTTTCCTTTTTGACTCTTCTCTATTTCATTTTGAATAGCTCCTATTTCTATGAGTTTATTAATCTTTTCTTCTGTGTAGTTTAATCTACTATTCCATCTAGTGTATTTTTCATCTCAGACATTGTAGTTTTTATTTCTAGATGCTCAAGTCTTTTAAAAAATATCTTACATGTCTTTACTTATTTAAAGTAACATCTCTGTCAGTTCTATGTTGGTTTCAATTGATCGATTATTCTCATCATGATGGTCATGTATTCCTTCCTCTTTGCATGCCCAATAATTTTGGATTAGATGCCAGATTTTTACCTTGTTGGATATTGTGTATTTTTGTTTTACTTTAAATCCTTGTGAGCTTTGTTCTAGGATGTAAATGACTGGGAAATAATTTGATCCTTTCAGGTTTTTTATAATTTGTTAGGTAGATCCAGAGTAGTGCTCAATCTAGAATTATTTGTCATCAGTGAGGCAAGATCTTTTTGAGTACTCTACCCACTGTCCCACAGGTTATGGGTTTTTTTCAATCTGGCTGATAGGACCAGGCATTGTTCCCAGCCAACCCTGGGCACTGTTTCCTCTAACCTTACCTGTCAATTTTCCCCTTGGTTTTGGGTAGTTTGCTCAGATTCATGTGCTAATAAGTACTTTGCTGAATATTCTAAGGAAACTTCTGCAGATTTCTCTTTCTGTGCTGCTCTCTCCTCTCTGGAATTCTGTCCTAAGGTTTGGTTTCCCTAGACTCTCAGCTCAAAGAGTCCACCAGGCTAACTGTGTTCCCGTTTCTGTGCTGCAACTTAGACACATTCCCAAGGCAATAAACTGGGGCAATCTCCCGGCTCCCTGCATTTGTGTCCTCTCTTTTAGGGATCATTGTCCTTTGATGCCTGATGTCCAGTGTCTTCAAAAACCATTATTTCTTATTTGCTGCCTAGTTTGTTTCTGTTTATTTTAGGTGAGTGGGTAAATCTGGTTTTTGTTACTTCATCCTGGCTAGAAGTGAGAGTCCCAGCAATTTATTTTGTTTTAAAAGATGGAGTCTTGGCTGGCATGGTGGCTCACACCTTTAATCACAATACTTCGGGAGGCTCAGGTGGGAGGATTGCTTGAAGCCAGGGGGTCAAGACCAGCCTAGGCAACAAAGCAAGACCCCATCTCTAAAAAAAAACGTCAAAAATTAGCCAGGCATGGGGGCACATGCCTATAGTCCAAGCTGCTCAGGAGAAGAGGATCACTTGAGCCTAAGAGCTTGAGGTTGCAGTGAGCCATGATCATACCACTGCATTCCAGCCTGTGTAATAGAGTGAGATTCTGTCTCAAAAACAAAAAAAAAAAAAAAAAAAAAAAGGAAGAAAGAAAGAAAAAGAAAGACATGACACATGAGGTCTTGCTTTGTTGTCCAGACTAGACTCTTAACTCCTAGGCTCCAATGAGCCTCCTAATTGGAGCTCATTGTGGCTCCAATGAGCCACAGGTGTGGGACACCATGCCCAGTTTTTAGCATTCCAGTTTTAACAAACCCTCAGGCTTAAGTTTGAGAATTCTGTTAAAATTTGAGAACCATATAGATATATGAATTTAACAGTAGGTGATTATTTCATTAACACTATCAACCACCATTTATCATGAAGACAGTATTACATGAATCAGTAAATCTAATTTTTAGAGGAAAAAAATTGTAGATTAATCTCTTTTCTATGTTTTGTAGCTTGGAAGATATTTAAAAAAAATTTCTGCCGGGCATAGTGGCTCATGCCTGTATCCCAGCACTTTGGGAGGCCAAGGCGGGTGGATCACGAGGTCGAGTTCAAGACCAGCCTGGCCAAGATGGTGAAACCTTGTCTCTACTAAAATTACAAAAATTAACCAGGTGTGGTGGCAGATGCCTGTAATCTCAGCTACTTGGGAGACTGAGGCAGAGAACTGCTTGAACCTGGGAGGCGGAGGCTGCAGTGAGTTGAGGTCACGCAACTGCACTCTAGCCTGGGCGACAGGGCAAGACTCTGTCTCAAAAAAAAAAAAAAAAAAAAAAAATCTAGGCTGGGTGCGGTGGCTCACGCCTGTAATCCCAGCACTTTGGGAGGCTGAGGTCAGGAGTTTGAGACCAGCCTGACCAACATGGAGAAACCCCACCTCTACTAAAATTACAAAATTAGCCGGGTGTGGTGGTGCATGCCTGTAATCCCAGCTACTTGGGAGGCTGAGACAGGAGAATCACTTGAATCCAGGAGGTGGGGGTGGTGAGCTGAGATCGCGCCATTGCACTCCAGCCTGGGCAACCAGAGCAAAACTCCATCTCAAAAAAAAAAAAAAAAAAAATATATATATATATATATATATATATATATAATATGTGTATATATATATTTTTATATATATACTTCTGGCCATGGTGGCTCATGCTTGTAATCCCAACACTTTGGGAGGTGGACAGATCACTTGAGGCTAGGAGTTCAAGACCAGCCTGGCCAACATATGAAATCCTGTCTCTACTTAAAATACAAAAATTAGCCAGGCGTGGTGGCTCATGCCTGTAGTCCCAGCTACTCTGGAGGCTGAGGCATAAGAATCACTTGAACCTGGGAGGGAGAGGTTGCAATGAGCCAAAATCATGCCACTGCACTCCAGCCTGGGCAACAGAATAAGACTGTCTTTAAAAAAATAAAATAAAAATAAAAAATAAACATGAAAATATTTGTACAGCCAGGAAGGATGGCGATTTGGGCAAGGGGAGGAAGATTTCGTGAAATAACCTTATTTCATTAATGTTGCAGTGGTACATGGCAAATAGTCTTGGATATTTAGCTTTAAGCTACCTAATTTCTTCAACTGTGAAACTTTTTTTTTTTTTTTTTCTTCTGAGACAGAGTCTCGGTCTGTTGCCCAGGCTAGAGTGCAGTGGCAAGATCTCGGCTCACTGCAACCTCTGCCTCCCGGGTTCAAGTCATTCTCCTGCACCAGCCTGCCGAGTAGTTGGGATTACAGGCGCCCACCACCATGCCTGGCTAATTTTTGTGTTTTCAGTAGAGATGGGGTTTCACTCTGTTGGCCAGGTTGGTCTCAAACTCCCGACCTCAGGTAACCTACCCGCCTCAGCCTCCCAAAGTGCTGGGATTACAGGCACAAGCCACCGCACTTGGCCTAACTGTGAAACTTTTATAAATGCTAAATGGTAGGCCAGATGTAGTGGCTCATGCCTGTAATCTCAGCCCTTTGGGAGGCTGAGGTGGGTGGATTACCTGAGGTCAGGAGTTGGAGATCAGCCTGGCCAACATGGTGAAACCCCATCTCTACTAAAAATACAAAAATTAGCCAGGCGTGCTGGCGCGCACCTGTAGTCCCAGCTGAGGCAGAAGTATCACTTGAACCTGGGAGGTGGAGGTTGCAGTGCGCCGAGATCATGCCACTGCATTCCAGCCTGGGCGGCAGAGAGAGACTCTGTCTCAAAAAAAAAAAAAAAAAAAAAAAAAAAAAGAGACAATAAAGGGCACTGAACGTAAGGGAAGGTTTTTAACTACATGGCAGAGAGCCTGAGTTGTTGAGAGGTAATAGGTTGGGCCAAATGATCTAAACACTCAGAATTCACATACCACTCCCCTTCTGGAAGGGAAAGTGGGTGGACAAGACTCTCTGTAGAAGCACAGATATTCTTGTACTGTGCAGATAAATAACAATGTTTAGAGAATGTGAACTTTAAACAAGAGCAGTGGTGGATTACAGTCAGATGAGATCAAAGTAGAGTTTACAAAGGTTAGGAGGAAATGGCAAAAATTATATTGTCGTGCAATGAATAAAGGGACTAACAGAATTGAATCAGTCTTGCAGAGAACAAGGTAAGTGGCATGGATTAAACTGTTGAGAGGATTAAATGGGATAATGCATGTTAAGTACAATGACTGGCAATACGGGTATTGTAAGTGCTCAATAACCACTTATTGCTATTAAATAGTACCGCTATTTATAGAATATATCTGCTCAAATGCTTTAAAAAATTCAAAGGAGGGCCATGCACGGTGGCTCACACCTGTAATCCCAGCACTCTGGGAGGCTGAGGCGGGCAGATCACTGGAGGTCAGGTGTTCAAAACCAGGCTGGTTAACATAGTGAAACCCATCTCCACTAAAAAAAAAAAAAAAATTAGCCGGGTGTAGTGGTGGGCACCTGTAGTCCCAGCTACTTGGGCAGCTGAGGCAGAAGAATCACCTGAACCCAGGAGGCAACGATTGCAGTGAGGTGAAGATAGCTCCACTGCACTCCAGCCTAGGCGACAGAGCAAAACTGTCTCAAAAAAAAAAAAAAAAAAAAAAAAAAAGAAGGAAAGAAAAAAGGAAGACATATAAGAAAAGAGAGATGGTTTCCTTAATAAGCTTGCATTCTAATGAGACATAACAATCAGCAAAAATAATTATAGTTGTCCCTGGATATTTGGGGAGATTGGTTCCAGGATCCCCGTGATACCAAAATCTGCAGATGCTCAAGGCCCTTACAGTCGCCACTCTGCACCTGCAGGTTCCACATCTGCTGTTGGCTGAATCTGTGGGTTTGAAACCTGCAGATACAGGGGGTCTGCTCTCTGTACATTATTAAACCCAAGGGACTGGAATGTAAATTCTGTATACATATTTGTGACTAAGAAGATCTCATTAAGAAAAATAATCAGAGGCTGGGCACGGTGGCTCACGTCTATAATCCCAGCACTTTGGGAGGGTGAGGTGGGTGGACCACCTGAGGTCAGTTTGAGACCAGCCTGGCCAACATGGTGAAACCCCCTCTCTACTGAAAATACAAAAATTAGCCGGGTGCGGTGGCATGCGCCTATAATTCCAGCTACCCAGGAGGCTGATACGGGAGAATCACTGGAACCCAGGAGGCAGAGGCTGCAGTGAACCAAGATCACCCCACTGTACTCCAGCCTAGGCGACAGAGCAAGACTCCGTCTCAAAAAAAAAAAAAAAGAAAAAGAAAAATAACCAGAGGTTAGGAAAATATAATACCTAGTGTAGTATGTTATGAGTACATGCTTTTGAGTCCGGGCAACTTTATATAACACTGTGTTCAAAAGCGATATGATTAAATGAAGTACATGGCTTGGCTTAGCAAGCATAAACTATAGCAGTTTTTCTTGTGGGGCTCAATTTCCTCATTTTTAAAAATAAGAAAGATTCTCTTCTGGGTTTGTATTGACAAAAGAAAGGTGAATAGAAAAATATTTTCTAAATATTTTCAAAAATAGAGGTGGCATCTTACAATATTGCCAAGGCTAGTCTGGAACTTCTGGGCTCAAGTGATTCTCCCATCTTGGCCTCCCAACGTGCTGGGATTACAGGTGTGAGCCACCGTGCCTGACAGTGCCTATAAAAATAAAATAAAATAAAAACAAGCCTGGGGTCCAGGCATGGTGGCTCATACCTCTACTACCAACACTTTGGGAGGCCAAGGTGAGTGGATCACCTGAGCTCAGGAGTTGGATACTAGCTTGGGCAACATGCTGGTCTCTACCAAACGCCGACTCTACCAAAAATAACATAAAATAGCTGGGCATGGTGGGATATGTCTGTGATACCAGCTACTTGGGAGGCTGAGGCGGGAGGAAAAAGGGAGGGGAGAAGGGAGTGGAGGGAAAAGGGAAGGGAAGGGAAAAGGGAAGGGAAAGGGAGAGAATGATGAAGGAAATAAAAAAAAGAGAAAGAAAGAAAAGAAAGGAAAGAAAGAAAAAGAAATTTGGCCGGGAACAGTGGCTCAGGCCTATAATCCCAGTACTTTGGGAGGCCAAGGCAGATAGATTGGTTGAACTCAGGAGTTTGTTGCCTTGGCAACATGGCAAAACCCTGTCTCTACAAAAAATAACACCACTTAGCCAAAGTGCAGTGGCATACCTGTAGTCCCAGCTACTTTGGGGCTAAGGTGGGAGGATCACTTGATCCCAGGAGGTTGAGGCTCCAGTAAGCTGAGATGATGCCACTGCACTTCAGCTTGGGTGACAAAGTGAGACCCTGTCTCAAATAAATAAATAAATGTAAGAAGGTAATATAGTGTAGTGGTTAAGAGTGTTAATGGCGGGGTGCACTGGCTCACACCTGTAATCCCAACACTTTGGAGGCCGAGGTAGAAGGATCGCTTGGGCCCAGGAATTCCAGACCAGCCTGAATCCACTTATTTAAAAAAAAAAAAGAGTGTTAATACCAGTTAATACCAGAAGAAATGGATTCTTATAACTGTTCCACTGCTTTTAGCTGTGTGACCTTAGGCAGATTATTTAATCTCTCTGACCCTTTTTTTTTTTTTTTTTTTTTGAGACGGAGTCTGGCTCTGTCGCCCGGGCTGGAGTACAGTGGCCGGATCTCAGCTCACTGCAAGTTCTGCCTTCCGGGTTCATGCCATTCTCCTGCCTCAGCCTCCCGAGTAGCTGGGACTACAGGCGCCCGCCACCTCGCCCGGCTAGTTTTTTGTATTTTTAGTAGAAACGGGGTTTCACCGTGTTCGCCAGGATGGTCTCGATCTCCTGACCTTGTGATCCGCCCATCTCGGCCTCCCAAAGTGCTGGGATTACAGGCTTGAGCCACCGCGCCCGGCCATGACCCTTATTATTTTTATCTGTACAATAGAGATATTACAGTCTGCCATTAACATCCTGTTTTGTAATTTACATTAACCACTTGATGTGTAGCGTATTCTTACTGAAAAATCTGTTTTGACAACTTTTGTTTTGGTTCAAGTTTTGGAGGCTAGAGATGGAGAAAAGAATTCTTTAGATTTATTTTGCATGACTAAACAGAAAACATGGATTAAGATTTGGAATAAGTTACAGGGAGGAGGGCTCATATGATTTGTCTTTTGCGAAATTTAGTCAATTTAAGAAGACCTTAAGAATCAGTTGAAGACTGGGGCCTCCACCTCACTAAGCTAAAGAGAAAAGTCAAGCTGGGAACTGCTTAGGGCCAACCTGCCTCCCATTCTATTGAAAGTCACCCCTCTGCTCACTGAGATAAACACCTATCTGATTGCCTCCTTTGGAGAGGCTAATCAGAAACTCAAAGGAATGCAACCATTTGTCTCTTATCTACCTATGCCCTGGAAGCTCCCTCCCCAATTAGTCTTCTTGCCTTTGCTTTGAGTTGTCTCGTCTTTTCAGAACGAACCAAAGTTCATCTTACATATGTTGACTGATGTCTCATGTCTCCCTAAAATGTATATAACCAAACCATGCTCTGATCACCTTGGGCACATGTCTACAGGACCTCCTGAGGCTGTGTCACGGGCGTGTGTCCTCAACTTTGGCAAAATTAACTTTCTAAATTAACTGGGACCTGTCTCAGATTTTGGGGGTTCACAAAAGGATACAAGAAGGTCTGTCATTTAGCAAGCTTCCAAAATGCAATTTTAGGTTATTCAACTGCTAAGCAACTCTTTACATGTATCTCCAATGCAAAGGAGGGTACTTCTGAGTAAAGAAGTTTTCGCCCTTTTTTTTTTTTTTTTTTTTTGAGACGGAGCCCCGCTCTGTCGCCCAGGCTGGAGTGCAGTGGCGCGATCTCGGCTCACTGCAACCTCCGCCTCCCGGGTTCACGCCATTCTCCTGCCTCAGCCTCCCGAGGAGCTGGGACCACAGGCACCCGCTACCACGCCCGGCTAATGTATTCCGTTTTTAGTAGAGACGGGGTTTCACCGTGTTAGCCAGGATGGTCTGGATCTCCTGACCTTGTGATCCGCCCATCTCGGCCTCCCAAAGTGCTGGGATTACAAGCACTGTGACTGGCCAGAAGTTTTTGCTTTTAATTGCCCAGGGCCAGTCCTAAGAAACAACAGTCTTTGAAGGGTAGGATAAGGTAGTGGTACCAAGAGAAGCGTTACTCAGCAAGCCTTCAAAAATACAAAAATAGCTTACTGTTTTTGAAAGTTTGCAAGTTTTTCTTATTCAACCCCATGCTATGGAAATATACCAGTTGGAAAAAGCAACTACAGAACCACATAGGACGGCACTATCAGAAAAACAGATTAAATCTTTATCCTGGCAATGAGTCTAATAAATTAATCATTGTTGTGAATTTAAGAAGGTGTAGCAGGCAGGGCACGGTGAGCCACCGCGCCAGGCCTGATCATAAATACTTTTAAAGTAAGAGGCTTTCCACTTCCTCAACCTAAGGAGTAAGTCTTTCATGCTGCTTCTAGGAGAAAAAGTACAAGAAAAGCAAGACTTCCTCGTTGCCGTTGCCTTCTCTTTAAAAAGCAATAGCCGATGAACATGTCTTGGAGCGCTCTCGCCTTGACAGAATTAGAGATCTTCAGAACAACCTGGCGTGGTGGTCGAAGCGTCTCGCCTTAGCTCATTAGGGTGCCACAGTTTCTCAGCTCACAAGTCGGCTTTTAACCACTTTTCTCCGCAAAAGGCCGGGCCGGTCTTCACGCGTTAACTAAGGCAAGCGTCCGGCCCTGTGTGTGAGACGTGTAAGTTCATGGCATCAGGGAATCCCCATCGCGCGTACCCTAATAGAAGAGGACAGGGTTCCTCACCTAACCCATAATGCTCAGCTCGCCTTTCCGGAAGCAAGTACTATCACCCCGACAATGCCTTTATCCGAGCGGAAGCGTCTCGCCCTGAGTCTGATTGGAAGTGACGAAGCGAGGTATTGTGGGACTTTGTCCGTCTCCCAGTACGCATGTGCCCCAGCCGGCCTCTCCCGACTCTTGGAGCCACGTCCAGACGGTGGTGTCGTCGAGAGATGCACGTCAGCGAAACTGGCCAATCCTCTGAGTGCGCAAGCGCAGTGGCTTGGGCGCACCGGAAGCGCAGGGGGATGGGGCGGCGGTGACGCGATTCTGTCCGCGTTGGAGGGGCCGGGCCGCTGCTGGAGTCGCCGCGGCCGCCGCGTGACGTGGCACAGCCAGATCCTAAAGGCTAGAGCCGGAGCTGCCGCGCCAGTCGCCTAGCAGGTCCTCTACCGGCTTATTCCTGTGCCGGAGCTTCATCAGCACAGCGGCCAGCGAGACGTGCCCGCCTCCCCCTTTCTTCCTCCGCTCTTTCTCTTCCCTCTCTTTTAGTTTGCCTGGGAGCTTGAAAGGAGAAAGCACGGGGTCGCCCCAAATCCCTTCTGCTTCTGCCCATCACAAGTGCCACTACCGCCATGGGCCTCACTATCTCCTCCCTCTTCTCCCGACTATTTGGCAAGAAGCAGATGCGCATTTTGATGGGTGAGTGAAGGGCTGCGAGTCGAGGCGGGACCTGGGAAAGGCAGAGTCTCCACAATTCAGGTGGCCTCTGGGCCTGTTTTTCTTTCCTCGCCGTGGTGGGGGAGGGGCGTCGGGTCGGGGGTCGGGAGGAATTCTTAAGGGGGAACAATGGAGCGGAGGGTGAGCGATCCCTCCCCAGATCTGTCGCCAGACGAGGCAGGGACAGGGCTTTGGGCAAGATTTCTTCTTTCTGGACTTGACTTTTTCCCCTTGATCTTATTGAAAGCTGGAAAGCGTTAGGCAGAGATGTGGGGAAAGCCAACTCTGGGAAGCAAACACTTGGTGAGGCCTTTTCTGGGGGTGCGATCTGCATACCTTCTTGCCCGGGTGTGGACAGCGGTCAGGAGGGAGGCAGAGCCACTCCAGCCTTTTCCCTCCCCCTCCGCGCTTCGTGTACAGTCCCTGCACACTCCGTTGGTATGTGAGCCAGCGGCCACCCGGAGCCTGGAGTCGCCCGGGGCAGGAAGTTGCGGTGGCCAGGGAGCACCCAAGGTTTCTGAAGAGTCTGGAGTCCTTCAGCGCTCACTTTGCTAAACTTGGCCTTGCACTGGATTCCTTTTCAAGTTTTTCTCTCCTTGTTAATCTCATTCTCCGAAAACCAAGCTTATCTTCTATTTCTTTGGCTATTTTCAAAAACTTTAAATGTATTTGGTTTGTTTTCCTAGGTTTTCAGACTTATTTTTAGCCGGCTTAAAGTCTAATGCAAAAAAACGAATTTTTAAAAAATACCTGATAAAATTTCAGTAACTGAACTGAACATCATGACGCTGAATTTTAAGGTAGTCTTGTTAAATAGTAACTACAATTTTAAAATTTCTTTTTAGAAAATTGACTTTTAAAAAACTGCTTTTTAGGGGGCGTGTTTTTGCTCAGCTAAGGGAGAAGGGCTGTCAGTTGGCTGATGTAAGCAACCGCTCCCGGTTACTGTGACCTGCCTACAGCACAGCTGAGCTCCATGGACTAGAATAACGCTGAAAGAAGCCCCTCTAACTTTGAACGTTGAAACTTACTGGTTCATTAGCTTGTGTTCTACCAGAGGAGGTTTTATTTTCTTTCTTCCTTCCTTTCTTTCCTTTTCTTTTCTTTCTTTCGACGGAGTTTTGCTCTTGTCACCCAGGCTGGAGTGCAGTGGCGCAATCTCCGCGCACTGCAACCTTCCACCTCTCGGGTTCAAGAGATTCTCCTGCCTCAGCCTCCCAAATAGCTGGGATTACAGGCATGCAACACCACGCCCGGCTAATTTTTTGTATTGTTAGTGGAGACGGGGGTTTCACCATGTTGGCCAATCTGGCCTCGAACTCCTGACCTCAGGTGATCCACCCACCCGGGCCTCCCAAAGTACTGGGATTACAGGCGTGAACCACCATGCCCGGCCGGAGGTTTTATTTTCGAACTGTACTACCATCGAAAGCTTTCAAACACAAGCTTCTGTAATATTTCAAGGTATATAAAGAGTAACAGTATATACATTGGCTCATGTTTAATTTTCCTCTTAATTCAGCGTATTTACATTTTGTGAAACAATTGTTTATGATTCATAAAGTATTTTCTCTTTCAAAGTTTCTTAGATTTCCTTTGTCAAGAGAACAGAATTATTTTAGGAGGGCAAGCATATTTAAGTTTTAAGTGACTGAAAGTTGGCAGTCTGAAAAAGGATCGGAAGTTAATAGGAGGACTTTGGACTGCGATAAATGAATTTTCAGCCTGTTCTTTAAAGAGATTTAACAATATATGGTTGTGTTCCAGAACACGTAGTATATTGGTCTTTTTACTTAAGATTTATTGTAAATAAATTGCTATTTTTTGTTTCCTTAGTTTTTTGTGATTGATGAAAGTATCAGAGGGGCAAGGAAGATAGAAGTATGCTAGATTTGAAGAAAATGGGAGAGAAAAAATATTGAAGTTTCTGCATTTGTGCGGAGGACTTAGGAGTTACTTGTTTTGAATGTTTTACTCAGGCATGCTATTGTTTTGCACTTTAATTTTGGGATAATCAGTTTTCCTTGACTAAAAACACTTCAGTCACAAGATCAACATTTATGGTAACTCATCAAAGGAGGTATCAACGTACGAGGGAGATATGTGCATGAACAGGGAAAAAGGTGGTTTGGAAGTTTGATAATTCTTAATTTTTCTGTCAGGCTTTATGAGTGACAGCAAAAATAATAGATCACTTTTTTTTTTCTACCCCATTCAACTGTTGGAATTATTGGTTAATGTTTTACATTAGTGTGTTTCTTTTTTCTTTATAAAGCTTAGATAAGATTCATGTCCTCCTGAGTCAGTGTTTTTTTCAGACTTTACCATTTTAAAGTATAAAGGAGATAGGAGTTAGCTGATGTCTCAGGTTTGCCAAACTACTGTGAAGTTTTAAATTTAATTCCTACACCTGCTGTTCTTCCAAAAGTTGAAGTAACTTTAAAAGATGTTGGAAGTTAGCTTGTAGTTAACTGTAATTAAAAAACCAACACAGTGTATCAAATTTAACATAATCTGGACTATTGATTGACAGAAATTATGTACTAGTTATAAGAGGAAGTTATGCGAGTGATGGTATTGCCCATGCTCCTCGAGTTAGAAAGCAACAGCTTCTGGCCAGGTGTGGTGACTCACACCTATAATCCCAGCACTTTGGGAGGCCAGGTTGGGAGGATCGCATTGAGGCCAGGAGTTTTTGACCAGCCTGGTCAATTTAGCAAGACCCCATCTCTAGTTGAAAAAAATAAAAATAAAGCAATAGCTTCTGTATTTAATTTAATTTAATTTTTTTTTTTTTTTGAGATGGAGTTTCACTCTTGTCTCCCAAGCTGGAGTGCAGTATGGCACGATCTAGGCTCACTGCAACCTCTGCCTCCTGAGTAGCTGGGATTACAAGCACCTGCCACCAAGCCCAGCTAATATTTGTGTTTTTAGTAGAGACGGGGTTTCACCATGTTGGCCAGGCTAGTCTCAAACTCCTGACCTCAGGTGATCCAGCCGCCTTGGCCTCCCGAAGTGCTGGAATTACAAACATGAGCCATCACACCCGGCCAGCTTCTGTGTTTTGTATATATTTTTAAAATAATTATTTTTTTTTTCCTTTTGAGTAGCTAAGACAACAGGGACATGCCATACGACCTGCCTGGCTAATTTTTGAAATTTTTTGTAGCAAGAAGGTCTCACTATCTTGCGTATTCTTGGGCTGAAGCGATCCCCCCACCTTGGCCTCGAAAAGTGCTGGTGTTACAGGGTGAGCCACTGAGCCTGGCTGCATTGTCCTATTTTAAGTCTGGTTTCTGTATCTTGATCCATGATAAGATGTAATGTTGTTAAGTGAATCCTTAAATTATGTATATATCCAAAAATACTAATGTGTTCTGCAGAGGAATTATTAATTCTGATCTCTTTACTTTGAACTTTCCAGTTCTTGCCTGTTGAACAGCTGAAAAAGTGTTCATTTTTAAAAGTTTGCTGATACCAGTGTAGTGTAGTATGCCACTGTAGTTCTGTATTGTCTTGAATGTGACTGTGGTTTTGGGGGTCTAGAGATGTTTGGGAGAAAGGATCCTATATTTGTCACTTTAAAAAATATTACCAAGCTAAAGAGTGTTTTATATTTGTTTCTTAGCATATTTTGTAAATCCATCTATTTATGTAATTTTTTTTCCTCCTGATTCTAAAAGTAGTATATGTTCCTTCTGTTACATTTAGAAAACAGGTAAAAGAATAAAGTGATAATTACCTATCTGTAATTCCACTATTCTGTCATATTTACTCTCAGCCTTATTTTTGTTTTTATTTTTTGAGACAGGGTTTTGCTCTGTCAACCATACTCTAGGGCACATACAAGTGGCATGATCATAGCTCACTGTAGCCTTGAACTCGTGGATTCAAGCAATCCCTCCTGCCTTAGGCTCTGGAGTAGCTAGGACTACAGGCACCACTATGCCCAGCTAATTTTAAATTATTTTGTAGAGAATGGGGTCTTGCTCTGTTGCCTAGCTGATCTCAAACTCCTGGACTCAAGAGATCCTCCTGCCTCGACCTCCCAAAGTGCTGGGATTACAGGTGTAAGCCACCATACCTGGTACACGCTCAGTCAGCCTTTTAAGAGGAAGTTTTTGTTCCTCTAAAATTGTAGTTGTGATATTTAGTTTTGTGTCCTCTCTTTTTGATTTAGCTTATTACAAGCATTTTCTCAGGTTATTGGTTGAACATGTAACTGCCAACCTTTGAAAAAACAGGCTCTTCTCATTATGTGAATATAGGAAACAGAAAAGGCAAAAATCCTGTTTCATGCCACTGGTTGATAGGTACAGCCATCCTTAGATGCATCCTTTTGCATTATTACAGTAGTGCAATAGGCTGTCAGAAACTTTGCTAATTTGCTGCTAATTAACTGATAAAAATGCAGATGTTTCTCATCCGTGCATAGAAGCAGAACTTAAGTTCACATTTTTCCATATACCTGGTGGCCTCAGTTTCAGTTTGGATGGTCAAGCCTCTGATGAATTCGATAAAATATATTTGAGACAAAGTCTCTGTGTGTCACCCAGGCTCGAGTGCAGTGGTGCAATCTCGGTTCACTGCAACCTCCACCTCCCGGGTTCACGCAGTCCTCCTGCCTCAGTCTCTCGAGTAGCTGGGATTACAGGCCCCTGCCACCATGCCCGGCTACTTTTCATATTTTTAGTAGAGATAGGGTTTCACTATATTGGTCAAGCTGGTCTGGAACTCCTGACCTCAGGTGATCCACCTGCCTCACTCTCCCAAAGTGCTGGGATTACAGGCATGAGTCACCGTGCCCAACCAAAATATTAAGATACAGTATGTCCACTAGAAAAACCTGAAGTCAGGATGGCAGTATGTAAATAGTATTTGAGGTCTCTGGCATCAGAACTAGGGTTTTTTGGTTCTGGCTTTTTAGAAATTTTTTTAAAAATTGAGATATAATACGTATACCATAAAATTTACCCTGTTAAAGTGTATAGTTCCATGAGTTTTGGTATATGTATTGACAAAGTTGTGTAACCATCACCATTGTCTAATTCCAGAATTTTTCATCATCCCTCAAAAAAACCTGATACCCATTAGTAGTAATTCCCATTCCCCCTTCTTCCCATCTTCTGGCAGTCAGTAATCTCTTTTCTGTTTCTATGGGTTAATCTATTCCAGACACTTTATTTAATGGAATCATGATTTATGGCCTCTTATGTCTGGCTTTTTTCACTTGGCATGATGTTTTGAAAGTTCATTCATAGTGGACGGGCGCAGTGGCTCACGCCTGTAATCCCAGCACTTTGGGAGGCCGAGGCGGGCAGATCACGAAGTCAGGAGTTTGAGACCAGCCTGTACAACATAGTGAAACCCTATATATTCTAAAAATACAAAAATTAGCTGGGTGTGGTGGCAGGCACCTGTAGTCCCAGCTACTCAGGAGGCCGAGGCACGAGAATCCCTTGAACCTGGGAGGCAGAGGTTGCAGTGAGCTGAGATTGTGCCATTGCATTCCAGCCTAGGCGACAGAGCAAGACTCTGTCTCAAAAAAACAAAAGGAAAAGAAAAGAAAAAAATTCATTCATATTATAGTGTATATTAGTCCTTCATTCTTTTCATTTTTTTCCTTTTCATAAAATCCACATAAGCACCTCATTTCTTTTGATGGCCAAACAGTAATTACATTGTATGGATAAACCACATTTTATTTATTCATTCATCAGTTGATGAAAATTAGGTCGTTTCCACTTTCTAGCTCTTCAACATTTATGAACAAGTTTTTGTGTGGACATGTGTTTTAAATTATCTGATAAATACTTAGGAGCGGAATTGTGTCATGGTAACTGTCTTGAACATTTTGAGGACCTGACAAACGTTTCCATTTTACATCCTCGTTTACATCCCACTAGCAATGTATGAGGGTTCTAATTTCTCTGCAAGACTTAGGTTTTTAAATATCTGTTCTTTTTCTGTGATTATGGGGGACATTTCTGGACATTAAATGTCTCATCTGTAAAATTGTAAAATGAAAGATTATTGTGAGGATTAAATTCCAAAAATGTATAGAATCACCTAGTACTATGCTTAGAATGCAGTAAATATTCAATTTTAAATTTTGTTTAAAATTATTACGCAGCATGGGCACCATGGCAAGACCTCATCTCCACAAAAAAATTTTAAAAATTAGCTGGGCATGGTGGCGTGCCCCTGTAGTCCCAGCTACTGGGGAGGCTGAGGTGAGAGGATTGCTGGAGCCTAGGAGTTTGAGGCTACAATGAGCTGTGTTTGCACTACTGCATTCCAGGCTGGGTGACAGATCGAGACCCTGTCTCGAAAAAAAAATGTATATATATACACACACACACACACTTAAAATTATGAAGGTATATTTCAAACTTGTAGATAATTTGAAAGATAAAGGAAAACGTGAAAAATCTTTTTATCCATCTGAAAATACTCTTTTGTCTTTCCAGTCTTACTCCTTTCTGCAATATTTTTTTCTCCCTCAAAGTTGAGATCATTGGATCTAACTTTTTTTTTTTCTTTTTTTGAGACGGAGTCTTGCTTTGTCGCCCAGGCTAGAGTGCGGTGGCGCTATCTCGGCTCACTGCAGACCCTGCCTCCCGGGTTCAAGCCATTTTCCTGCCTCAAGCCTCCCGAGTAGCTGGGATTATAGGCGCCTGCCACCGTGCCCAGCTAATTTTTGTATTTTTTAGTAGAGATGGGGTTTCACCATCCTGGGCAGCTGGTCTTGAACTCCTGACCTTATGATCCACCTACCTTGGCCTCCCAAAGTGCTGGGATTTCAGGCATGAGACGCCGTGCCTGGCCAGATCTAACTTTTTAAATTTAAAATATAAGTATTTCTTGCTGCCCTAATTATGGGCAAAGGTTTGTTTTGTGGGGACTTTTTTGTTTGTTTTTCTGAGACCGAGTCTCGCTCTGTTGCCCAGGCTGGAGTGCAGTGGCGCCGTCTGGGCTCACTGCAACCTCTGCCTACTGGGTTCAAGCTATTCTCCTGCCTCAGCCTCCTGAGTAGCTGGGATTACAGGCGCCCACCACCATGCCTAGCTAATTTTTGTATTTTTAGTAGAGATGAGTTTCACCATGTTGGCCAGGCTGGTTGTGAACTGCTGACCTTGTGATCTGCCCACTTCAGCCTCCCACAGTGTTGGGATTACAGGCGTGAGCCACAACGCCTGGACTTGAGACAGGGTCTTGCTCTGTTGTTCAGGCTGAAGTGCAGTGGTGCGATCATGGCTCACTGCAGCCTCAATCCCCTGGGCTCAAGGGATCCTCCTTCCTCAGCTTCCCGTGTAGCTGGGAATATAGATGCGCACCACCCTAATTTTTTGTTTGAGACAGGGTCTCAACTTTGTTGCCCAGGGTGAAGCACAGTGGTGTGATCACAGCTCACTGCAGCCTTGACCTCCTGGGGTCAAGTGATCCTCCCATCTCAGCCTCCCCCAGTAGCTGGGACTTCAGGCATGAGCCATTACACCTGGCCAAATTTTTTTTTTTTTTTTGAGATGGAGTTTTGCTCTTGTTGCCCAGGTTGGAGTGTAATGGTGTGATCTCGGCTCACTGCGACCTCTGCCTCTCAGGTTCAAGCGATCCTCCTGCCTCAGCCTTCCGAGTAGCTGGGATTACTGGCATGTGCCACCACACCCAGCTAATTTTGTATTTTTAGTAGAGACGGGGTTTCTCCATATTGGTCAGGCTGGTCTCAAACTCCTGACCTTAGGCGATCCACCTGCCTTGGCCTCCCAAAGTGCTGGGATTACAGGTATGAGCCACCATACCCCAGTCACACCTGGCAAATTTTTGTATTTTTTGTAGAGACAGGGTTTTGCCATGTTGCCCAGGCTGGTCACAAATTCCTGAGCTCAGGCGATCCACCTGCCTAAGCCTTCCAACGTGCTGGGATTACAGGTGTGAGCCACCAAGCACAGCTTCCCAGTGAATTTAATTTTTCTTTTTTTTTAAAGATGGATCTCGCTCTGTTGACCAGGCTGGTTTCAAACTCCTGGGCTCAAGCAATCCGCCCGCCTCCGCCTCCCAAAGTGCTAGGATTACAGGCGTGAGTGACTGCCTGGCCAGCAAAGATTTCTGAGGTAGTTTTCCTGCTATATTAAACACTTTGGTCAAAGTGCAGGTCTTGTTAAGGAGAACAAGTATTATTCCAGTACATCTTTCAATACAGTTGCTTGTTTCTGGACACAAAGGGGAGGGAGGACATTGCTGGGCTATACAGATTAGTCTTATCTCGGCTAGTTGAAAATTGGTAATAGTTTTCATTTTGTGGAGAAATTTCACTGCCAAATATTGCAACATTAAGGAAATACATAAGAAATGACTAAAGTGGCTCGAAGTTGTTGGACCAATATGTTTTTGAGTAAAGAACTCTAAGTTTTAAGTGATGACAGTATATGTTTAATTCGTGCATTAAAGCTTAGAAATAGCTTTTTAAGAAACTTAATTTGCATTTATATAGCATTGTTATTTTTGATACAACTGCATAAGATACATTCTGTGTTGCTGTGAGCCATTAAACTGTTGTCTTGTAATTTATATTTAGAAAATAATTTGTGGATGCTTAAAAGTCATTATGGGTAAATTATTTTTTCCCCTGGAATTCTGGGGTGACCTAGAAATGGTTGCATGATTTTTAAACACTTCCCTTTTTGAAAAAGTAAAATGAGTATATAAAATACTATATATTTAAAGCCCTCAAGCAGTCATCTTCAAAAAGATACATCAGGAAATGTAAACAGCCCAACATTTTAATTAAAAAAAAAAAAAATCTACTTGGACAGTTTTTTTCCTCTTTTCTTAAAAGTAATACATGTTTTTTGGGTAAAAAATTCCTATCAGTAGAGGAGCAAGGAAACTATTAATTATTCATACAAGCACATATAAAACCTATTAAAAGAAAATTTGGAGTACCTACATGCTTTTGTATAATTTAAAATAATATAATCATGATTTGTCTTGGATTTCTTCCATTCTTTGTTAATATTTTTGGATTTACTTTTTTTTTTTGAGACCAAGTTCCGCTCTTGTTGCCCAGGCTGGAGTGCAGTGGCATGATCTTGGCTCACTGCAACATTCGCCTCCTGGGTTCAAGCGAGTCTCCTGCCTCAGCCTCCAGAGTAGCTGGGATTACAGGCATGTGCCACCACATCCAGCTAATTTTTGTATTTTTAGGAGAGACAGGGTTTTACCATGTTGGCCAGGCTGGTCTCAAACTCCTGACCTCAGGTGATCCGCCCACCACAGCCTCCCAAAGTGCTGGGATTACAGGCATGAGCCATGGCACCAGGCCTTACATTGTTTTTAATTGGCAATCTGAGGTCCAGTTGGACCTCTGGTGATAACTGGCAGGTACCATAGTTTTGTGTGTGTGCGTGTGTATGTGTTTCCTAATCAGCATCTGTTTCATTTCTGACTTGGCTGAATCATATTTGAACTTAAAGGTTAATTTTAGTTAACTTAAAAATCTGATGCTTTCAAGAGACAGCTTTGTTGAACCATTTAAAGATCCAGTTGTTTTTTGCCACCCCCCCTTTGTTTTATATCTTGTTACTAAAGATGCCAAACTTTAACGTAGCTCCTTTTTATGTATTTTTTAGAATTATGTTTTCTGATCTTTTTGATACTGTTCCATACTCAAAAAATAAAACACTTGTGTAACAGTTGGTTTTTATTATTATGCTCATGAATGAGGGCTTGATGTGGGCTGATCACATTGACTAGTATTTGGGAAGAAATAAACCTGTATCCCAGTATGAAGTGGGAACAGGGTTTTACAGGACAAAGGAATAAAAGGCTTGAGTCTCCAAAAAGAACTTAAAAGTTATTGTTGGTAGGGTACAGAGCAGAAAGGGTTGGTAAGAGGGTGGAAGGAATCGGAATTGCCGGTAGCCTTCAGTTCTGTTTTGGACTAACTGATAAAAGATAGACTTACTTGCATAGGAATGTAAATTAGATAAGTGAGATAATTTCAGCTCTTTTTTAACTTACTAAGCATTGCTTTTATGTGCTAAGTCATGCTTTGATTTAAATATTAATACAGTGTCCTTGCTTAAATCAATACTCAATTGAATTGATATAAAAATCTGTGATAAATCCAGGCAGCCAGATATGATATCCTAAGAACAATGATAGATTCAGTGAGGTTATTAGATATTGATCTTTCATTTGTGAGGGCTTTAACAAACACTGCAGAATATTCAGGTTTTGAGAGATTCATACTTACAAGCATTTAATTTGTTCTTCACTGTCACCCTAATAAAGAGGTATAGCCTCTTGTTCTAGTGTGGATTTTTTTTCACAAGCAAACACATTCCTCCCTACTTGTACTTCTGCCTCAAAAAATGAATGATTTTAAGAATTTAGGTCGGGCACAGTGGCTCACACCTGTAATCCCAGCACTTTGGGAGGCTGAGGTGGGCAGATCACCTGAGGTCAGCAGTTCAAGACCAGCCTGGCCAACATGGTGAAACCCCGTCTCTACAGATAATACAAATTAGCTGGGGGATGGTGGCACATGCTTGTAATCCCAGTTACTCGGGAAGCTGAGGTAGGAGAATTGCTTGAACCTGGGACATGGAGGTTGCATTGAGCTGAGATCATGCCATTGCACTCCAGCCTTGGCAACAGAGTGATACTCTGTCTCAAAAAAATAAAAAAGCTCTCTTTGGTCCGTAAGTCCAAAATGACAAAGAAAAGAAGGAACAATGGTCGTGCCGAAAAGGGCCGCGGCCATGTGCAGCCTATTCGCTGCACTAACTGTGTCTGATGCGTGCCCAAGGACAAGGCCATTAAGAAACTCGTCATTCGAAACATAGTGGAGGCCGCAGCGGTCAGGGACATTTCTGAAGCGAGCGTCTTTGATGCCTATGTGCTTCCCAAGCTGTATGTGAAGCTACATTACTGTGTGAGTTGTGCAATTCACAGCAAAGTAGTCAGGAATCGATCTCGTGAAGCCCGCAAGGACCGAACACCCCCTCCCCGATTTAGACCTGCGGGTGCTGCCCCACGTCCCCCACCAAAGCCCATGTAAGGAGCTGAGTCCTTAAGACTGAGACAGACTATTCTCTGAAATAAAATGGAAATTGTACTTAAAAAAAAAATAAAAAAATAAAAAAAAGAATTTAGATATTACTTATATTGTAGATGAATGTGATAGGGCCATTTTTATAACACAGGTTAATAAGACTTTGGTTTTCATTTTGGCATATTTAATGTTGAAATGGATTTAAGCAGGGATAAAATTGGCTTCATCTTCTTTTATTATCATTATAAGGTCACTGGGACATAGTTATATAAGATCACTAGAACACAGTTACATCACTAGGACATAGTTATACCAGTGTATTTTTACCCCTTAACATCAAAATCTGTTACCCAAATTTTACTCTGTAAATAAGAGAAAATACTTTTACAAATCTTAAGATAATTCTTTATTCACTTATGTGTTCTCTGAATCAACTTCTAATCTGTGTTTTATAAAATGGTAGTATGGCTGGGCACGGTGGCTCACGCTTGTAATCCCAGCACTTTGGGAGGCCCAGACTGGTAGATCACTTGAGACCAGGAGTTTCAGACCATCCTGGCCAACATGGTGAAACCCCATCTCTACTAAAAATACAAAAATTAGCTGGGCGTGGTGGTGGGCGCCTGGACAACAGAGCGAGAGTATGTCCCCCCTCTCTGCTGCCCCCCCCCCCGCAAAAATGCTGGTAGTTCATAGAATTAATAAGGTCTTGAATTGGAAGAGATCTTAGATGATCTGATCCAGTCCCTTTATTTATGGCTAATTTCTCTGACCTCAGTGTCCTAAAGTCACTCAACTGGTTTGTGGCAAAGCTAGAGATTAGAGCCTAAGTCAGCTATATACTCGTTTCCTTTTACTAGTACATGCTGTCTCTCTTGGTCTAGAAAGAAGAATGGAAAGGTTTTCTGTAGGAAGTGTTGCCTTTGGGAATCAGAAATAAGATCATTTCATTTCTAACTCATTTGTGTCTTGAACAGTCAACTTCTACTTTTGAACTATAAATTTACTGTAAAATTATTTCTTGGAGTGTGCTGTTGGTCTGGATTTTAAATCTATAATGTCTTCTTCTAGTTGGATTGGATGCTGCTGGCAAGACAACCATTCTGTATAAACTGAAGTTAGGGGAGATAGTCACCACCATTCCTACTATTGGTAAGAAAGTTTACAGATGACTTTATATCATGATGATATGTTGTAAAGTGAAATATATACAGTCTCGTTTTGAGACTGTCTTTTTGTTAAGCATGTTGATTATCTTAGAAGTACTTTTAAAACAGGCTGGGTGTGGTGGCTCATGCCTGTAATCCCAGCACTTTGGGAGGCTGAGGTGGGTGGATCGCTTGAGCCCAGGAGTTCAAGACCAGCGTGCATAACATATTGAGACCTTGTCTCTGTTGATGTTTAGGTTTAAATATATTTTTTTTAATAAAAAGTAGTACTTTTAAAACACTAAGAAAATTCCACAATAAAAGGTTTTATTTTCTTAATGACGCTGCACAGCGGTCATTTTTGTTTTTCTTTGTAGGTTTTAACGTGGAAACAGTAGAATATAAGAACATTTGTTTCACAGTATGGGATGTTGGTGGTCAAGATAGAATTAGGCCTCTCTGGAAGCATTACTTCCAGAATACCCAGGTAAGGGATACTATATGTTTTTATAACTTTTCTTTGTGGGTTTCATGCTCTAAAGTTTATGTTAGTATCTGGTATTTACTTGGATATTGGTGTTGACTATGAGTTGGCATTTGTCTTATCACCACTTACACATTCTTCAGTGGACTCTCACTTATGCCTCGAAGGCTGACTTATATAGGGTGGAAGAGTTGTAAGGCACTTATGGTAAGTGTTTGGAAGATGGGGTGGGTGCTGGCGTACTTCTCAAGAATAAATTAGGTCTCTTATCCATAGTTCTTTGCTTTCCATCTTAGTTTAGAAAGTAAGGTCTGTATAAACTGTCATTGTAGTTTCTGATGAATGTAAGACAATTGATAGTCCTTTGTTTAGCTCAGTTACTTGTTTACTTTATTAAATACATTAAGGTCAGTTTGCTGCATTGATTTGTAAGATATTTTTATATTGCCACATAGTGTGTATATATAATACTGGCATGGAAGAGACTTTAGTGATCCTGTAGAACAAGAGTTCTCAAATTTGGGGGTGGCACGTAAGAATCACATGGGGAACTTTAAAAATCCCAAGACCTGGATCATCCCCTAGACCACTTGAATCAGAATCTCAGGGGATATAATCCAGGTACATAATCCAGGTACAGTGGTGTTTCTTAAACTTTAATATGCATATCAATCTCTTGGGTATTTGTTAAAAATACACATTAATTCCGTAAGTCCTGGCTAAGGCCTGAGATTCTGTATTTCTAGCAAGTTCTTGGGTTGTGCTGATACTACTGGTCTAGTATCTTACAGAACAGCACTATTGACATTTTGGGCTGGGTTATTCTTTGTTGTTGGGTATGGGGAGGGCTCTCTATGCATTGTAGGTTGTTTAGTGGCATCCTTGTCCTCTACCCACTAGATGGCAATAGCAGCTCCCCTCAACTAGCAGCCCAAAATCTCTCCACACCTGCAAAATATCCCGTGGGGCAAAATTGTCCCCTGCTGAGAACCACAGTTCTAATCTAACACTCTTACATATGAGGAAACTGAAACTTGTAATGACTCACCCAAGACGGGAGAGTTTCTTCTTACTCTTCCTTTGTTTAACCTGATCCCACCTCAGTTGTTTTTTCTACCACCCAAGGAATTTGTCAGTTTTTGTTTACTAATTAAGTTGGTAATTATTTTTTAAGTGGATATCACTGCCACTTTATATGTTTAAGATTTGCAGTGTCATCTTGTTATCCAGCTCTTAAAACATTGCATACAAGTGGGGTTTATTGCCATTAGGTGGCAGTGAATACCTTGGGTGAGTGGCTGGGACAAGCAGATTTACATAGTATGTCATATTAAATAAGTGGTATACTTTTTTATTTAAAAACGAGAATGTTTAGGCCAGGTGCAGTTGGTCACATCTGTAATCCCAGCACTTTAGGAGGCTGAGGTGGGCAGATCATGAGGTCAGGAGTTCAAGACCAGCCTGACTAACACAGTGAAATCCTGTCTTTGCTAAAAATACAAAAATTAGCCGGGCATGGTGGCGTGCACCTGTAATCCCAGCTACTCAGGAGGCTGAAGCAAGAGAATTGCTTGAACCCGGGAGGTGGAGGTTGCGGTGAGCCGAGGTTGCACCATTGCACTCCAGACTGGGTGACAGAGCAAGACTGTCTCAAAAAAAAAAAAAAAAAAAAAGAATGTTTATGGTCATCAATACAGCTATGACTAGAAAAGATATTTGATACAGAGGCACATGCTTTAAAAAGCTTCATTATGGAAAATGTTAAATACAAGGTGAACATTGCTTATCCGAAATTCTTGGGACCAGAAACCACTGTTTCTGATCTCAAAATTTTGGAATATTTGCATTGTACCCAGTTGAGCATCCTAAAATCCAAAATCCGATATACTCCGGGGAGTTTTTCCTTTGTCACGTTGGTGCTCAGAAAGTTTTGCTTTTGGATTAAGGAAACTCAATCTGTATACATAAAAATAGAGAGAATAGCATAATAAACTCACATGTATATATTATGCAGCTTCAGTTAACAGGATATAACCAGTGCTATGTTATTTGATATTCATCTCTAATATGCTCTACCCTCTGGACCGGTTTTTAATTTTTTTTGAGATGGAGTTCTCGTTCTGTCACTCAGGCTAGAGGGCAGCGGTGCAATCTTGGCTCATTGCAGCCTCTGCCTCCCGGGTTCAAGTGATTCTCCTGCCTCAGCCTCCCAAGTAGCTGGGACTTCAGGCATGCGCCACCACACCTAGCTAATTTTGTATTTTTAGTAGAGATGGGGTTTCATCATGTTAGCCAGGCTGGTCTTGATCTCCTGACCTCATGTGATCCACCTGCCTAGGCCTCCCAAAGTGCTGGGATTACAGGCGTGAGCTACCACACCTGGCCAACATATTTTGAAGAGTTAGATATGAAGTAAAACCTTGCTAATCCTTAAGCCTAATAATTCTTGACCAAGGGTAACCCTGGGTTTATCCCTAGATTTCTTTAGAATGCTTTGTAATTTACTTCGCGTTCTTAATTTGAGATTAGACCCAATTCTGGCCTCTTTGGACCACCTTAGAATTAACAGTCCAAGTACTACTTCCTAGGGAGTTCATGCTAGCTGGGGAAAGCTTTATGTGTTACCTGATAGAATCAAAGCTGAGCTCTTAGCTTGCATTCCCAGCATTACTGATCAGTTCTTCTAGCTATAAAATTTTTTTTTTTTTTTTTTTGAGACGGAGTCTCGCTCTGTTGCCCGGGCTGGAGTGCAGTGGCCGGATCTCAGCTCACTGCAAACTCTGCCTCCCGGGTTTACGCCATTCTCCTGCCTCAGCCTCCCGAGTAGCTGGGACTACAGGCGCCCGCCACCTCGCCCGGCTAGTTTTTTGTATTTTTTAGTAGAGACGGGGTTTCACTGTGTTAGCCAGGATGGTCTCGATCTCCTGACCTCGTGATCCGCCCGTCTCGGCCTCCCAAAGTGCTGGGATTACAGGCTTGAGCCACCGCATTTAAAAGAAACTATAAAGGCCGGGCGCGGTGGCTCAAGCCTGTAATCCCAGCACTTTGGGAGGCCGAGACGGGCGGATCACGAGGTCAGGAGATCGAGACCATCCTGGCTAACACGGTGAAACCCCGTCTCTACTAAAAATACAAAAAATTAGCCGGGCGACCTGGCGGGCGCCTGTAGTCCCAGCTACTCGGGAGGCTGAGGCAGGAGAATGGCGTGAACCCGGGAGGCGGAGCTTGCAGTGAGCTGAGATCCGGCCACTGCACTCCAGCCTGGGCAGCAGAGCGAGACTCCGTCTCAAAAAAAAAAAAAAAAAAAAAAAGAAACTATAGCTTTAACCATGTTTCTAACTTATACTAACAAACCATGGCATAGTGTTCCTCTTATTAGATAATTCCAACTAATTTGCCATTCTAAATAATTAAGCAAATATTTGGCTTTTAAAATAATCTCATAGCAGCTGGGCTTATCTGTAGAATCCTAGCTTTTCTTCACTCTTGATTCTAGGCTGTTCCAGGAAGAAAATAATTAGGGATTAATTCCTAAAATAATTCTCCTTCTCAATGTTACTTTGGGACTGATAGCATTATTTGCATTTTAAAACAAATAAAGGCTGGGTGCAGTGGCTCATGCCTGTATTCTCAGCACTTTGGGAGGCTGAGGTGGGAGGATCGCTTGAGCTCAGGAGTTTGAGGCCAGCCTGGGGAACATAGCAAGACCTTGTCTTTACATTTAAAAAAAAATAAAATGAAATAAAAATGGAAAGTTAGTAGTCAAGATAAAATTAGGTCCCTTTTAAGGGCATTACCTCTTGTAAAGGATAGGTTTCAGGACCAGGTACTATGGCTTGCGCCTGAAACACCAACACTTTGGGAGGCCATGATAGGAGGATCACTTGAGGCCAGTAATAGTTCAAGACCAGTCCAGGCAACAGAGTGAAACCCTGTCTCTACAAAAAAAAAAAAAAAAAAAAAAGATTACCTGGGCATGGTGGCATACTCCTGTAGTCCCAGCTACTTGAGAGGCTGAGGTGGGAGGACCACCTGAACACAGGAGTTGGAGGCTGAAGTGAGCTATGGTTGTGCCTCTGTACTCCAGCCTAGGGGACAAAAGGAGACCTTGCCTGTTTTTTGAAAAAAAAAATGGAAGGTTTGGTTCTAAAAAGGAATAGCTTTTGAAATATGGAAAGGAAGAGACAGATTTGGTAAATAAATGCCTGTGGTAAGCCAAGCACAATGATAGCTCTTTTCTCTTTGACTGCATTTAATCTTTAACAAGCTTATGAAGTTAGTAGTATTTTTATTTTATTTAGACAAGGCATATTCAAGGATTAGATAATATTATAACAAGTAGTGTAAGATTTGAATTTGAGTCTGTCTTTCCAAGCATCAAACATTATTTTTTGTTTTTGAGATGGGGTCTCACTCTGTTGCCCAGGCTAGAGTGCATTGGCACTATCATGGCTCACTGCAGCTTCAGTCAACCTCCTGGGCTCAAATGATCCTCCCTCCTCAGCTTTCTAAGTAGCTAGGACTATAGACACGTGCCACCACGCCCTACTAAAATTTTAATTATTTTCGTCGAGACAGGGTCTTACTCTGCCCAGGCTGATCTTGAACTCCTGACCTCATGTGATCCTGCCACCTCAGCCTCCCAAAGTGGTGGGATTAGAGGTGCCATGCCAGCCAAAAGTTTTTTCAAAGGATAGATATTTAAAGTGATGGTTTGCCAGGTGGTGTAGATGCAGTGTAAAATAAGATTAAAAAATTAAGTGATCGGCCGGGCGCGGTGGCTCACACCTGTAATCCCAGCACTTTAGGAGGCCGAGGCGGGCGGATCACGAGGTCAGGAGATCGAGACCATCCTGGTGAACACGGTGAAACCCCGTCTCTACTGAAAATACAAAAAAATTAGCCGGGCTGGTGGCGGGCGCCTATAGTCCCAGTTTTTAGGGAGGCTGAGGCAGGAGAATGGCGTTAATTCGGGAGGTGGCGGAGCTTGCAGTGAGCGGAGGTTGCCCCATTGCACTCCAGCCTGGACGACAGAGCGAGACTCTGTCTCAAAAAAAAAAATTAAGTTATGGTTTACACAGAGATAAAGGAAATGGACTTATAATTTGCTAAAACAAAGGAACTTGTCATTTAATGGATGTAAAATAAGTGTTAGATACCCCTGGAGAGCCCAGTACTGTGATAATCCTGAGAGGTAAATAGAAAATGATACAGGATGGGTCTGGGCACGGTGGCTCACACCTGTAATCCCAGCACTTTGGGAGGCCAAGGCAGGCAGATCACCTGAGGTCAAGAGTTCAAGACCAACCTGGCCAACATAGTAAAATCCCGTCTCTACTAAAAATACAAAAATTAGCCGGGTATAATGGTGGGCACCTGTAATCCCAGCTACTCAGGAGGCTGAGGCAGGAGAAGTTGCTTAAACCTGGGAGGAGGGGTTTGCAGTGAGCTAAGATGGCACCACTGAACTCCAGCCTGGGCAACACAGCGAGACTCTGTCTCAAAAAAAAAAAAAAAAAAAAAAAAGATGTAGTATAGTCCTTTGCCCTCCGTGAATGTAATCTAGTTACTTTTTTTTTTTTTTTGAGATGTAGTGTGCCCTTGTCACCCAGGCTGGAGTACAATGACACAATCTCTGCTCACTGCAGCCTCCGCCTGCCGAGTAGCTGGGATTACAGGTGTGCCACCATGCCCAGCTAATTTTTGTGTATTTAGTAGAGATGAGGTTTCACCAGGCTTGTCTCGAACTCCTGATCTTAGGTGATCTACCTGCCTCGGCCTCCCAGAATACTGGGATTACAGGTGAAAGCCACCATACCCAGCCTAGTTACTTAAATAAATCAGTAGTACAAGACAATCTGTGATAAGTGACATGATCAAAAGTACTTTCAGGGTCAGGGTTTATCTTTTTTTTATTATTATTATTTTTATTATTTTATTATTTTTATTTTTGCCCCCCTTTTCTAGCTGAAAATTCTATAATTTCCCATTTGAAAGTTTTTAGAAAAAGAGTTCAACTAATTGCTTCCTAATTCCTTCCATTTCTCTTGTAGTATAGAATTCTAATAATGGGCCAGGTGCCATGGCTCATGCCTGTAATCCCAACACTTTGGGAGGCCCAGATGGGTGGATCACTTGAGTCCAGGAGTTCAAGACCACATGGGCAACATGGTGAAACCCCATCTCTACAAAAAATAGAAAAATTAGCCAGGTGTGGTGGCACACACCTATAGGCCCAGCTACTTGGGAGGCTGAGGCGGGAGGATCATTTGAGCCCAGGAGGTCGAGGCTGCAGTGAGCCAAGATTATGCCACTGTGCTCCTAGGCAACAGAGTTGAGACCCTGTCTGAAAAAAGAAGCTAATATTTGTATCTCTGAGAATTGATACTACCTTCCTTTTTTTAAAGAATGTCTTAAGTAAATCTTTCTTTCTCTCTCTGTCTCTCTTTCCCTCCCTCCTTCCCTCTTTCTTCTTTTCAAGAGATAGGGTTTTGCCATATTGTCCTGGCTGGTCTCAAACTGCTGGGCTCCAATGATTCTCCTGCCTTGGCTTCCCAAAGTGCTGGGATTACAGGAGTGAGCCACTGCGCCCAATCTTGGAGTTTTCTCGGTAACTTTTTCTTAAGATGTCCTCCTGATTCTAGAGTTGGCAGGCGGCATTCTGGAGCAAGTTAATTTTTTCCTTCCATGATAAAGCAGATAAAAACAGTAGTGCACCCACTCCCGCTATCCCATCCCCCTTTTATTACACTCTATACATGACTTTGACAAAATAAGCTAATTCAGTTAGTAAATTCATGGTTTTATTTGTTTGTTTGTTTGTTTGAGATAGGGGCTTGCTCTGCCACCCAGGCTGCAGTGCAGTGGCGTGATCTCAGCTCCCTGCAACCTCCATCTCTTGGGCTCAAGTGATCCCTCCCACCTCAAGTCTCCCAGGTAGCTGGGACTACAGGAGTACACCACCACGCCTGGCTAATTTTTGTATTTTCTTGTAGAGACAGGCTTTCGCCATGTTGCCCAGGCTGGTCTCCAGCTCCTGAGTTCAAGCGATTTCAGGCCTCCCAAAGTGCTGGGATTACAGGATGAGCCACCATGCCTGGCCAAATTCACAATTCTTTAGGATCCTTGATTTGTTATTTTTCTTTTTGTTCCTACTTTGTGGCTATTTTGGTACCTGCACTTAAATGTGAGAGTACAGAGGGAAGAAGGGAAAATAGATACAATTTATTCTTAGGGTAGTTGAGGAAAGTAGTTAATTGGTGAAGAATAAAAAGTTTTTAGATTTGAAATGGCACTAATAAACTTACAAATAGTTCTCAAATCAGCTTTTAGCATTACAGCTTTAAATTCTTACTTTTAATGAGACATTTCCTTCCTAATGTCTAACCATTGGTACCATTTTGCTGCCTACACTTCTGTTTCATATAGAGAATGTCATTTAACTATTAAAATTTACTGAAACCATTTTTCCCCAGGGTCTTATTTTTGTGGTAGATAGCAATGATCGTGAAAGAATTCAGGAAGTAGCAGATGAGCTGCAGAAAATGGTAAGAATATACTTTAAATTTATCATTTTCAAGGTGTGCTTTTCTGGGTGAAACTGGTGGTGTTTTAGTACATTTTAACTATGATTAGTTTACACAAGTGGATTTGGGGGGGCTAGAAATAAACTTAAGAAACTATATTATCCACAGGTTCTTAATGTACTTCAGAATCTCTTATAGAGCATTTTGAAAAACACATGGAAGAGTAGCTACTTCAGTAAATTGGGAGGAAGGGCAGAGCAGCTTTTTTTTTTTTTTTTTTTTTTAGAATGCCTCATGGGTAATCTTGATGCCTATCTCTGGCTGAGGATATCTGATTTAGCTCAGTCCCTTATTTTACAGATACCAAATCTATAGTGCTGTAGCAGTTTTGACCCTAGGAATCTTGGGTCAAATGTTTTGTTCCCAAGGTCATCGGTTCCATTTTCTCTATGCTGTGCCAATAATTACTTCAGAAATGTTTTTTAATAGTAACCATTTAAGGATAAAGAATTTCTTCTGAAAGTAGAGATAAACGTTTGGTTCACAGTGGCATTTTGCAGCCTTGCCATATATTGGATTTCACGTGTTTGTGTTGTTAAATGTACTAAATGGAGGAAGACTGCTGAGAATCCTTGTCATGATTTTAAACTTGTAGCCATAAAATATTTACTGAAATGAAATCTTAATTATCATTCATTCCTCCTAAGACTAGAGAGCAGTTTGTAAAACCATTGTGCCAGTATATGTGTAACTAAGTCATTGTTGGATTTTTGCCTGAGTCAAATGTCACCAGCTTTCCCTCTTTAAAAAAAAAAAAAAAAAAACTGTTAAGACGTACTTCACATACTATAAATGTTATCCTTTTAAAATGTGCATATCAGTGGCTTTTAGTATACATAGTTGTACAACCATCACCACAATTAATACTAGAAAATTTTCATCACCCCCAAAGAAATCTTGGAACCATCAGCAGTCACTCCCATTTCCTTCCTCCTACACCACACTCCCAGCCTCTGACAGCCACTAATTACTCTGTCTCTATACAGTCACCTATTCTGGACATTCATATAAATGAAAACATACAATGTGTTCTTTTGTGACTGACTTTTTTCACTTAGCATAATTTTTCAAGATTCATCTATATTGTATCATGCACCAGTACAACTTCTGTTCTTGGTACTTTTTTTGTATTTTTCATGATACTGCCAACGCCCAGATAATTGTGTTATTGTCCCACTGTTGTTAGAAAGGATAGAAGTCTGAAAAGAATCATCATCTAAGTACTTCTGCTACTAAGTACCATAAGATCCTACCATAAACATTTTATTCCCACATGTGTTTCTTGCCCTTATCAGTCCTGACAATGGGTAATCATGAAGGCCGAATGATGAGTGATTTGCTTTAATGGGGTGTAGAATGATTGACTTGAAAAACAGTTCTGTCTTACTTGAAGGCATATGATTGTTTGCTCTGGATTTAAAAACTGAAGGATATGAGACTTCAGTTGTAAGAGTGAACTTTGTGTAGAGAAATTAGGTTAATGTTTAATAATGTATTTAATGCTGAGTAAAGCATATATAGGAAGACAGTTAGTTTCAAAACTCGGATTCTGGTTGGTAGTTGCTAATGCCTTACCTTTTATTTCCAGCTTCTGGTAGATGAGTTGAGAGATGCAGTGCTGCTGCTTTTTGCAAACAAACAAGATTTGCCAAATGCTATGGCCATCAGTGAAATGACAGATAAACTAGGGCTTCAGTCTCTTCGTAACAGAACAGTAAGTATTTGGAAGTTGATATTAACCTCTTGACTATTAAGACTTACTAGGATAGTTGTGTAAGCTAGTATTCAGTTTAAACATTTGTTATCTCCTTTGGACGAATAATAAGCACATCATTTATTTAAAAATATGGTAATAAACTTTAAATACCTTTATTTCATTTTTGTAAAGATATAGAAAACTGCTGTAGAATAGGTCTAAAGATTATTGATAGTCTTTTTTCTTTTTCTTTTTTTTGAAGGGGGAGGTGGAAGGAATGGAAAGAATATTATTGATAGTCTTAATTTTAATTTTGTATCTTTTAAATAACCCTACAGCAAATATTTTGAAATCTAGCTCTCTTATTAAGGGTCCAGTAATGTTTGTTTGCTTGTTTTAAAAGTGGAGATGGGGGGCTGGGCACTGTGGCTCATGCCTGTAATCCCAACACTTTGGGAGGCCTAGGCGGGCGGATCATCTGAGATCGGGAGTTCGAGACCAGCCTGACCAACATGGAGAAACCCTGTCTCTACTAAACATACAAAATTAGCCGGGTGTGGTGGCACACACCTGTAATCTCAGCTACTCCAGAAGGCTGAGGCAGGAGAATCGCTTGAACCCGGGAGGTGAAGGTTGTGGTGAGTCGCGATCGCGCCACTGCACTCCAGCTTGGGCAACAAAGAGCAAAATTTGGTCTCAAAAAAAGTGTAGATGGGGTCGCACTTTGTTGCTAAGCTGGTCTTGAACTCCTGGACTCAAGCAATCCTCCCACTATCTCAGCCTACCAAAGCGCTGGGATTCCAGCCATGGTGCCCAGCCTTGTCTGCTTGTTAACAGCTTATGGAGGAGACCAGGTACCACGGCTCACACCTGTAATCCCAACACTTTGGGAAGCCAAGGTAGGAGGATTGCTTGAGGCCAGGAGTTCGAAACCAGCCCAGGCAACAAAGTGAAACCCTGTCTCTACAAAAATAAAAATTAGCTGTGTGTGGTGGCATGCGCCTTTAGTCCCAGCTACTTGGGAGGCTGAGGTGGGAGGACTGTTCGAACTCAGAAGCTGGAGAGTGCAGAGAGCTGTGATTGTGCCCATTGCACCCCAGCCTGGGTGACAGAACTAGACTGTTTCTTTAAAAAAAAAAAAAAAATTATACTTCTCTAAAATTGCTTGTTATTTTAGATCAGTGATTCAGCAATGGAGATAAATTATCAGAAACTTAGTGTCATAGGCTTTTTACAGTAGTTTTGCATTAACCTGTAAATAAGGCAAATACTATGGCTGTGGTAAAAAATGAAACAACAAAGAACCTATTGCAGGCTGGGCACAGTGGCTCACGCCTATAATCCCAGCACTTTGGGAGGCCTAGACGGGTGGATCACGAGGTCAGGAATTCAAGATCAGCATAGCCAAGATAATGAAACCCCGTCTCTACTAAAAACTACAAAAGAAAATGAGGCGTAGTGGCAGGCATCTGCAATCTCAGCTACTCTGGAGGCTGAGGCAGGAGAATCACTTGAACGTGGGCGGCAGAGGTTGCAGTGAGCCGAGATCGTGCCACTGCACTCCAGCCTGGGTGACAGAGCAAGACTCCGTCTCAAAAAAAGAAAAAGAAAAAGAACCTATTGCCTGTTTGAGATATCTCAGGCTGATTTGAAGAACATAAACTGGGCCAGGTGTGGTGGCTCACACCTACCTGTAATCCCAGCACTTTAGAAGGCGAAGGTGGGCGGATCACTTGAGACCAGGAGTTTGAGACCAGCCTGGGCAAACATGGTAAAACCCTGTCTCTACTAAAAATACAAAAATTAGCTAGGTGGTGCATGCCTGTAACCCCAGCTACTTGTGAGGTTGAAGGCACGAGAATATCTTGAGCCTGTGAGGTGGAGGTTGTAGTGAACTGAGATTATGCCACTGCACTCCAGCCTGGGCAACAGAGTGAGTACTCTGCCTCAAAACAATCAGTCAATCAATCAGTAAATAAGCAAGCAACACTAACTGTAAATGATACAAGGTTTCCATGCTGTGAAGGTATGAATTTGAGCCTTTCCCTAGCCTCCTAGGTTACTGAGATATGGTAGTCAAATAATTGGCAACATGGTATACCTGCAGTGGCCTTGCAGCGTTAAACTGATCAAAAAAATTAATAAAAGTAAACTATGTCTTAAATGTAAATTGTTTTGTAGGTTTTTTTTTTTTTTTTTGATACTTTCACACAGTTACTAGAGATAAGATTCATTACCATTTAAAAACAAGAACTTTTTGGAATGCATGAGACTAAAGATAGTGAAATTATCTGAAAAGCCTGCCTTTAAAATATCAGCAAACCCTACTCTTTCAAAAATTGCCTCTTCTACTTTGAGTTTAGTTTTATGGGAAACGAGAGGTATAAAAACCAGATGGATGGTTTATTAGTTACTAATTTTCCCATGATTTCTCTTTTCAGATTAAGTGGTAGAAAGTTTACTAAAAGGGAACCAAAAACCAGCACTGAAAAAAAACCTGAATGACTGAGGGGGGAAAATCTGGTCTAAATATAATGAATAGGTAGAAGTAGCTTGATTGATTGATTGATTGATTGATTGAGATGGAGTCTCACTGTGTCGCCCATGCTGGAGTGCAGTGGCACAGCCTTGGCTCATTGCAATCTCCAGAATAGGTAGAAGCAGCTTTATTTTTTAAAAAATAATTAAAAAGGTAGAGACAAGGTCTCACCATGTTGCCCAGGCTGGTCTCGAACTACTAGCTCGAGGATCACTAGCTCAAGTGATCCTCCCATCTCCGCCTCCCAAAGTGCTGGGATTTATAGGTGTGAGCCACCACACCCAGCCATAAGTAGCTTTAAATATGGTAGAGTTTTGTGAGAAGCAAGAGGTGTGAGAAGACTCTTAAGTTTGATTAAGACAGTTTAAACACTGGTGTTACATATTAACTTTGTTAATCAAGTATTTTCTTGTCTTTTCTTTACAGTGGTATGTTCAAGCCACTTGTGCAACACAAGGAACTGGTCTGTATGAAGGACTTGACTGGCTGTCAAATGAGCTTTCAAAACGTTAAATGAAACTGGATATCTAACCAAGGACATGTTTGATAAAATTGGCCTAGGCTTGTTACAACAAAATTAGTTTGTATCTTGGTTATTAAACAGTATCTGGGACTCGTTTGGGCAGAATATTATTTTGTTGCCAATTATTGTTTACCAAGTATAATGTTGCTATTTAGCAATGTGCTTGGTTTTAAAGAAATTCTCCTTGGGAAAAAAGTATCCTTTTTAAATTTTACTTCCCATAAGTGTAAATGCCTGGACATAGCTATTGTGAAACCTTTAAATAAATTGGTTTGAGTGCTTTTTGAGCCCCAGATAAATAATGTTTTAAAGTTATCCCCTTGCTACTTTACTGATACCTTTATCATTCCTGAGACAGTCTGCTAATTTAAAAATGTAGCATTCCATTTGTATTTATTTCTCTCTCTTGCCAAAAAGATTTTCTAATACTGCTTGTACCAGCCACAGAAAGATCCAAAACACTACTCAGCTCTCTTGCACTGAGGAAATTTTTTCCCCCTACATTGACTCCTGGCCTACATCAGCCAAACTTATACCTTGGTGGGGTTTGGATTTGATAGCTAATTAGTTCTGTGCTGGCTGCAAAGAATTGAGATTTAGATGGTTTTTAATACTCAGCAGATTGTCTTCCTTTATATTGTGTCTTTTTTATGTTGCATGTTGCTTTTGTTATCAGCCTGATTTTTTTGCTCAGTATATGATAATTCTGCTGATGTTTATTTTATTGGGCAGACATATCTTCATTAAGAGTTTTTGGAAAACTCATCAAATTCGATGAATACATTTTCTGCATAACCCATTTGGAATTATTCCTAATAAAATGATAAAATACGTAATTGTGTGTGTTCTTTTTGAGTCTTGAAGGTATTTGAAATGTATTTTCTATTTAGCAAACTGCTTGCATATTTTATGTACTGTGAACAGTAATACAGATCCCACTGGTAAGTCACTAATTGTATAAAGTGGAGATCTGGGTTGTTTTCATGTGTATAACAGCATGGGGAACATTATTAAAAAGTTAGTTTTCTAAAGTCAGATCAAGAGTAAAAGGAGGGCCTGGCATAGTGGCTCACGCCTGTAATCCTAGCACTTTGGGAGGCTGAGGCAGAAGGGTCACTTGAGACCAGGAGTTGAGATAAGCTTTGGCAATGTAATAAGACCCTGTTTCCCCTGGTTCTACTTAAAAAACTAAAAACAACAACAACAAAAAAAAAAAAAAAATGGGGGGGAGAGTAAAAGGCTGTAATAAAATGAACTGCCCAAAAAGCATGTATGTATGTGTTTTTTAGTTAAGGTTAATTAAACAAAAGAAATTCAGATGCTACTTGTATGGCCAATATAGAGACTTAGTGATGCTACTCTCCTACAAAAAACAGTTTCACAATCACTTTTTAACAGGACAAATTTTAGAACTTCAACAGAAAACTGCATATAATTCATATAAAGGTATACCTCATAAACTGCATCTATTACGTTGTTAAAGGCTCAACTTGATAACTGAGTAACTTAGTTTCTGTCTATATTCTGATGTTGCATTCTTAATGGCTTGTAAAGATTCAGCTAAATTTATGGATTGAAAATTCCAAAATCAAATGCATATGTGTAAAAAAAATGTATATTTTTGAATTGTCAAATAAACAATGGCTGGGCGTGGTGGCTCACACCTGTAATCCTAGCACTTTGGGAGGCCAAGGTGGGCAGATTGCCTGAGCTCAGGAGTTCAAGACCAGCCTGGGCAACATGGTGAAACCTCATCTCTACTAAAACTACAACAACAACAACAACAACAAAAGTCTGGTGTGCTGGTGCGTGCTGTGATCCTAGCTACTTGAGAGGCTGAGGCAAGAGAATCACTTGAACCTGGGTGGCAGAGGTTGCAGTGAGTCAAGATAGCGCCACTGCACACGGTCTGCAAGGCTCTGTCTCCAAAAAAAACAAAACACTGGATTAACCAAAAGGAAATTAGAAGTAGTTGATGATTAGGGCAAAGTATATGTTTAAACTAGTTTGTGTTACTTGTTAGAAATGCAATTTCCCTAGCCTACTGGATGAATTTTCCCTTCTTCCAAAGAAGAGAGGTGTCATTTTCCTGTAGGTAAAACTGAACTATAGTACAATATGTGTATGTAGTCTTACCGGGGTATCAACTATATAAATATGTATACTATATAAATATATATAAGTAGACTTGACGATGGTACTCTCCTACAAAAAAACAGTTTTGGAAATATAAAACAGTAAGTTCAGTGTTAGGGCTGTAGTTAAATCATTAAATTGCCAAGGTGTTTAACCTAGTTATTCAAAGGTGTTTTCATGGACTGTAAAGGGATTAGAGAATCCATGTAATCTCACTTGTGATGTAAGGCAGCTCTTACTACCATTGGAAATTACCTTTTTTTTGTTTGAGATGGTCTCACTCTGTCATCCAGGCTGGAGTGCAGTGGCAGGATCTTGGCTCACTGCAGCCTTTACTTCCTGGGCTCAAGTGATCCTCCCATCTCAGCCCCACAAGTAGCTGGTACTACAGGCATGAGCCACCATGTCCAGCTAATTTTTATAATTTTTAAAAAAAGTATTAGGCTGGGTGTGGCGGCTCATACCTGTAATCCTGGCACTTTGGGAGGCTGAGGCGGGCGAATCACCTGAGGTCGGGAGTTTGAGACCAGCCTGACAAGGAGAAACCTCGTCTCTACTAAAAATACAAAACTAGCCATGCGTGGTGGCGCATGCCTGTAATCCCAGTTACTTGGGAGGCTGAGGCAGGAGAATCACTTGAACCCGGGAGGCGGAGGTTGCAGTGAGCCGAGATCGCACCATTGCACTCTGGCCTGGGCAACAACAGTGAAACTCCGTCTCAAAAAAATAATAATAAAATAATAAAGTATTAATTTAGGAACTTGACACGTTTACCCCTAAAAATTATTTTTTTCTTCAGTCTTTGTATTTTTTTTTTAAAGTTCCTTTTTTTTTTTTTTTCCCCAAACAGAAGTGGTTTAAATGTTTTGGGAAAAAGTAGTGAGAGATAACCCCTAGCCTTTCCCTGTTTTATGCAAACATAAAATCACTGTCACTGTCCTTATTTATTGAAGTATTCTTATGAAATAGTTGATGCTATCAAGATGCAATTCTACTGTTGGTCAAGCAATAAGAGTTCTCTGTGACTGCCCTTATTGTACAGAACAGTTGATTATATCTCTAGATTAAAAAGTATTCTGTCAAATAATTGTCAATGTCAGTAGAGAAACTGAAGAGAAATTGTGATTCCCTTACAGGCTCACTTGGCAGCATCAGAGTTGAGGATAGTACAATTATCTGTTCTCTGGTTCCCCTGTCCAGTAAGCATTTTTTTTTCTGTCCATAATATTTCCCATTGTCTTTTGTCTCACTTTAACATGAGCTGCTTTTCTGTGATGTAATATCTTGGTATTTTGTTAAGGGAATTTTCCGCTTACCTTATATACCCTCCATTGAAAATAAAAAAGGCATGGTAGCTCATGCCTGTAATCCCAGCACTTTGGGAGGCTGAGGCGGGAGGATTCCTTGAGGCCAGGAGTTTTAGACCAACCTAGTCAAGAGTGAGATCTCCATCTCTATTTAAAAAAAAAAAAAAAAAAGTGAAGTATATCTGTGGAGAGTATTGGTATCTCATTCAGACACTTCAGTTTACTTGAGTATACAAAATTATCTGTCATGTAATAATAATTACTTTCAGGTCACTTACTAGGACCAAACTTTTTTTTTGAGACAGGGTCTTGCTCTGTCACCCAGGCTGGAGTGCAGTGGCATCATCACAGCTCACTGCAGCTTCAACCTCCCAGGCTCAAGTGATCCTCCCACCTCAGCCTCCCACATAGCTGGGACTACAGGCACATGCCATCATGTCTGGTGAATTTTTGTATTTTTTGTAGAGATGGGGTTTTGCCATGTTGCTTAGGCTAATCTTCAACTCTGGAGTTCAAGCTGTACCCACCTAGGCCTCCCAAAGTGCTGGGATTACAGGTATGAGCCACTCTGCCTTGCCCAAATGTAATTAAACGTGAAATACCTGGTTCTTTGTCATGGAGGTTTGAAAGTGACTCCTAACTTGTTATTGAAAATAAGTGCTTTACTTTTTTTTTTTTTTTTGAGATGGAGTTTCGCTCTATTACCCAGGCTGGAGTGCAATGGTGTGATCTCGGCTCACTGCAACCTCCGCCTTCCGGGTTCAAGTGATTCTCCTGCTTCAGCCTCCTGGGTAGCTGGGATTACAGGTACATACCACCATGTCCGGCTAATTTTTGGTATTTTTAGTAGAGATGGGGTTTCACCATGTTGTCCAGGCTAATCTTGAACTCCTGACCTCAGGTGGGATTACAGGCGTGAGCCACCGCATCCAGCCAAGTGCTTTTCAATGGAGAGAAACTGGAGAGAAAACAAGTGCTTGTACCTTCTGGTAGCTTGTACTTCTGGATGTTTCAATAATGTAAATATTGGTTACCAGCTTTGGTAGAATTAGTATGAAAACTAGATTGAATAAATAACAGTCTGTAAGTTCATTACCTGAGGATCTAATAGGGAAAATATATTTCTACTAATATATACATATGACCTTGCATTCATGGGCCACTATTGGAAGGTTGCTTGGCTGCTGCTGTTTCTTACTATGCTACTTTTAGAGGACTATCCCTTTATCTTAAATGGTTAAATTCTAATAAGATTGTGGGAAATGCATAGCAAAAGTGCTTATCTAGACACAGGCAAAGAAAAATTAAGGTAGCTGTACTATTGGGTCCCTGCCAGTATGGCTTCATGTGTTAGAGGGCAGCAGAGTTAGGTTCCTTCCTGACCTTGTCAGTCATTTTTCTATATTGTTCAAATGATACGTTTTCTTTTTTTTTTTTTTTGACACGGAGTCGTGCTCTGTCACCCAGGCTGGAGTGCAGTGGCACGATCTCAGCTCACTGCAACCTCTGCCTCCTGGGTTCAAGCGATTCTCCTGCCTCAGTCTCCGGATTAGCTGGGACTACAGGCGTGTACCACCACAGCCAGCTAATGTTTTTGTATTTTTAGTAGAGACGGGGGTTCACCATGTGGCCAGGCTCATTTCAAACTCCTGACCTCAAGTGATCTGCCCGCCTTGGCCTCCCAAAGTGCTAGGATTACAGGCATGAGCCACTGTGCCCGGCCACATTTTCAATTTTATTGGGCATGTAAGTACTTGGTGTTGGACAGCTTACCCCTGCTTTCTGGGAACTCACCAGATTTTGGTCACAGTGTTTTTTTTTTTTTTTAGGCTGGGAACTAAAGGGATGTATGAAGCACAGACTAAGAAAGATTTGCCTCCTGGATGGCCCTGAAAAGGCAAGGGATGATGGATTATTATTTATTTTTTAAGGAGGGGTGGCTAAACAACAAATAACATTTTAAAGTAGGCAAAGTATTTCAAAAGACATTTCTCCAGAGAGATATATAGATGGCCAACGAGCACAGGAAAAGATGCTTAACATCGTTAACCATCATGGAAATGCAAATCAAAACCACCAATAAGATGCCACTTGACACTAGGATGCCTATAATCAAAAAGATAATAAAGTGTTGATGAGGATGGAGGGAAATTGGAACCCTCATATTGCTGATGGGAACGCAAAATAGTGCAACTGCTTTCAGTTTAATAGTCTGGCAGTTCCTCAAAAGGTTATCATAGGATCCAACAATTCCACTGCTTCTATGTGCCCAAGAGAAACAAAAACACATAGTCACTCAAAAACTTGTACACAAATGTTTATGGCAGCATTATTCATAGAAGCCAGGAAGTGGAAGCAATTCAAATGTCTGTCAACTAATGAATGGACAAATGTGGTATGCCCATAAGATGGAACATTCATCATAAAAACAAACTCCTGATACATTCTACAACAGTAAGAACCTTTAAAACATCCTAAGTAAGAGGCCAGTCACAAAAGACTACATAAATTATATGATTCAATTTATATGAAATATCCAGAATAGGCAAATCCACAGAAACAGGTTAAGTTGTTTCCAGGAGCTAGGGGGAATAGGGAGTGACTGCCAAGTGAGTATGCAGCTTCTCTTGGGGGCCAGTCCTTGTCAACTGAGTTGATATGCAGTGACAAAAAGCTCTTAAGGAGAATGGGATTATGTGACGTGAGCCACTGCGCTGGCCTGATTCCATTATTTATAATAGAATTACTAAAAATTCTACAGCTTGGATAGAAATACCCTTTCTTGGTTTAAGATACCCAAAACATTATACTTAACCCAGCTTCTCTGAGGAAGGCCACTGTTTATTTCTAACTGATTCTATCTTTGGATGTACCATTTTTCCAAACTATTCCACAGGGGATATAAGAATTATATGCAATAAATCCTTTTATTATTTTATTGTATTTTATTTTTTTGAGACAGAGTCCCGCTTTGTTGCCAGGCTGGAGTGCAGTGGCACAATCTTGGCTCACTGCAACCTCTGCAAGTGATTCTCCTGCCTCAGCCTCCCCAAGTAGCTGGGACTACAGGTGCGCACCACCATGCCCAGCTAATTTTTGTATTTTTAGTAGAGATGGGATTTCACCATGTTGGCCAGGATGGTCTCGATCTGACCTCGTGATCTACCCACCTCAGCCTCTCAGAGTGCTGGGATTACAGGCGTGAGCCACCACACCTGGCACAATAAATCCTTTTAAAAGTGTGTATATCACATCTTAGAATAACTGAGGGAGTACAATTGGAATGTTTGTAACACAAATAAATGCTTGATGTGATGGATACTCAATTTACTCTATCAAAAGAAATATGTCCCACATAAATATATACATCTACTATGTGCTCATGTTTTTAAAAATTGCTAAATATGTTCTTTTCTGGAGAAAAAATTTGTTTTTAATTTTTTCAGAAAAGGGCTAAGTGTGGTGGCTCACACCTATAATCCCAGTACTTTGGGAGGCTGAAGCAGGAGAGTCATTTGAGCCCAAGAGTTTAAGACCAGTCTGGGCAACATAGAGAGACCCCCATCTCTACAAACAATTTAAAAAATTAGCCAGGCATGGTGGCATGCACCTGTAGTCCCAGTTATTCAGGAGGCTGAGGTGGGAGGATCACTTAAGCCCTGGAGTTTGACGCTGCAGTGAGCTATGATCATGCCACTGCGCTCCAGCCTGGGCAACAGGCTTTAATAAGACTCTGTCTTATTAAAAAAAAAAAAAAAAAATGTGTGCTGACTGGGTGGGGTGGCTCATGTCTGTAATATCAGCACTTTGGGAGGCCGAGGTGGGTGGATTGCTTGAACTCAGAAGTTCAAGAACAGCCTGGGCAACATGGTGAAACCATTTTTTTTTTTTTTTTTTGTCTGCAAAATATACAAAAATTAGTCAGGTGTTGTGGTGCACACCTGTAGTCCCAGCTATTTGGGGAGGCCATGGTGGGAGGATTGCGTAAGGCCAGGAGGTGGAGGTTGCAGTGATCTGTGATGGCACCACTGCCCTCCAGCCTGGGTGACAAAGCCAGACCCTGTCTCAAAAAAGAAAAGAAAAAAAGAAGTGTTTATATTATCCAGTATAAGAAAGCCAACTAAATAAAGCCTATCCAATTCCCCTACTGAACCATCTTCAATATATAAGGAACACAAATGGTATGAAACTAGCACAAATGCAACCTAGGAATACTTCAATACGCTAAAAAAAAAAAAAAAGTACGTCAACACTTCATGATAACATCATTAAAGTGAATTACTGGGCAAAATGGACTGTTACATAAATGCTTTGACATACAATCAATACATAAATTGGACAGAAGATGGAGATGAATAATTCAGTTTTCTGTGAAATTTTGCAAGGAAATTTTAAATTATGAGTAAAAATCTAACACTGACAATATGAACATGTATTTTTGACAACCCAGAGTTTGCTAGCATAGCAGATAAGTGAACAGATTTAGTATGTTTAAAGATTATTTTGCCATTTATATATAAAACTAAAATTTAGGCCGGGTACCATGGCTCATGCTGTAATCCCAGCACTTTGAGAGGCTGAGGCAGGCAGATCACCTGAGGTTAGGAGTTAAAGACCAGCCTGGCCAATATTGTGAAACCCCGTCTCTACTAAAAATACAAAAATTACAAGCAGTACTGTATGGTTATTTTGAAGTTAGTGCTAAGAAAAAAAAAAATCAAGTTAATATAGCTCTAGTATTTTCAACATTTAAAAAAGTACTTTTGCATAAAGTGAGAACACAGAACTTATATATTACCCATGTCAGTTAGAGCTGTTAAAAATTGTCCTCCCTACCCCCTACAAAATGAAATCTAGAGTGGTTTTTTTGGAGACAGGGTCTTGCTCTGTCACCCAGGCTGGAGTGCAGTGCCACCTTGATCATAGCTCATTGCAGGCTTGACCTCATGGGCTCAAGTGATCCTCTGGCCTCAGCCTCCTGAGCAGCTGGGACTACAGGCATGCACCACCATGCCTGGCTAACTTTATTTTTTGCAGATATAGGGTCTCACATTGTTGCCAAGGCTTGTCTTGAACTCCTCAGCTCAAGTGATCCTCCTGCCTCAGCCTCCCAAAATGTTGAGATTACAGTCATGAGCCACTATGCCTGTCCCTCTACACAGTGTTGCTTTCCCATACTATATTAAAGCAAATTATTAAAATTCTCAAAACACTGAAATAGTTTTTATTTGTGTTTAGAAAATTTATTTTCAGGGCAAGGGGAGGGATAGCATTAGGAGAAATACCTAATGTAAATGATGAGTTAATGGGTGCAGCAAACCAGCATGGCACATGTATACCTATGTAATAAACCTGCACATTGGGCACATGTACCCTAGAACTTAAAGTATAATAAAAAAAAAAAAAGAAAGAAAGAAAGAAAGAAAATTAGTTTTCAGGTATGGAAGGTTGGGCTTGTAATTTTAACTACTTGGGAGGCTGAGGCAGGAGGATCACTTGAGCCCAGGAGTTTGAGGCTGTAGTAAGTTATGACTGCATCCCTGCACTCCAGCCTGGGTAACAGTAAGACTCTATCTCTTAAAAAAATTATGCTGAGACGCCGGGCGCGGTGGCTCAAGCCTGTAATCCCAGCACTTTGGGAGGCCGAGGCGGGCGGATCACGAGGTCAGGAGATCGAGACCATCCTGGCTAACACGGTGAAACCCCGTCTCTACTAAAAAGTACAAAAAACTAGCTGGGTGAGGTGGCGGGCGCCTGTAGTCCCAGCTACACGGAAGGCTGAGGCAGGAGAATGGCGTAAACCTGGGAGGCGGAGCTTGCAGTGAGCTGAGATCCGGCCACTGCACTCCAGCCTGGGCAACAAAGCAAGACTCCGTCTCAAAAAAAAAAAAAAATTATGCTGAGAATATTTTCTGAGTTGTCACATGGGTCTTGTGATAAACTAATAATGCAAACTTTTATTTTTCATTATATATAAATATTGGATTTATCCCAACCAAACTAGTTTGCAGGGAACCTCTGCCTTTATTTCACGGCTAGAGAATGACATACAAAAGATGCCAATTTCTACGTTAAGAACTTTCTACAGTAGTGTTCTTTGGACCTTCTCTCCCTTGTATTAGGCTCCTCAGAAATGTATCTCCAGACTGAAACCAGCACATTCTGATGAGATCATAGCTTAGTACTCAGAAAAGTCACCACTCAGTGAAATTCTTGAAATTTTGAAACAACTGATTTTAGCATTCAGAATTTCAAAAAGAACATACAGCCAGAAACGATTGTTTGCTAATGAATTATGATTATTGGCAGACACATGTGCTGTAGCGGCAACTGTTTAAGAGTTCACTTTAACAGAATAATATGTTCTGAAATACTCTTATAATCAATATAAAATTTTAGAATGTTAATTCCTATAGCAAGAACTTGTGACATTATAAAATGTGGTTTACCATAGAAAGTCACTAGATTTCCCATGTTTTCTTAAAATTAAATGTACTAAAAAATCCAAATGTAATAGAAAAATGCAATCACACAGTTGCTTTAAACAGATATTTCTGAGTAACACTGCCTTCTAACTGATGAGTACAAAGAAATGTGTATGCTATTTATACATTTTCTTAGTGTTCCCTACCTTTGGACTCCAATCATTTTAACATATCTGTATACTGGAGATTTGATCAGAGTGTATGGCACTTCACAATAACATTCCATGTCCTAATAATCTGAAATGCCTGTATACAATCTGAGTATATTGTTTAGTCAGAAAACATCAAAATTAAAGATATAGGACATTGAATGTCTGTTAAGTGCTGAGTTTTTCTGACTACAGTTTAATCTAGCCAGTGCTAATGTGGAACCTGTATGCTTTTTTCATGGGCATGTTTGAATTTTTTCTTTCAAAATGTTTCTCAACTTTTTGATGTCACACTTTGTTTTCTCCCAAGTCACTCTAAGGGTTCTATCAACATCTTTGTTTGAAAGCAGACCAAAAACATATTTTTAAAATGAAAAAAAAAATTCACAAGAGAATCAAGTTTTGGTTTTAATCTATTATTTACATATTTGTAAACTGCTGTTAAAATGCTATCAAAAATGTTATTTAGGAAGGCACAATTTGGTAGCATCAATTTTTTATTTATAGTTTTTTCTAAACAAGATCCCAAGAAACTTCCACTTTAATTTTTCCCTTGGAGTACTTCAAGTACTTCAAGGTTCAATGTCAAGTGCAGGTAAAACCCCGTCATTTTCAAACTTACTAAGAGTTAACAATACATTTGATAGTGAGCAGAATATGAAAGTACAGATATTATCAAAAGAGGAAAATTTTATGATACTGGGTTCAGAGATTAAAGAATTTGAAACAGGGCTTTCATGACTGGGGAAAATCAAAGCTTTTCTTGAAGGGAGTGGTCTTTTAATACTCGAGCTATTAATTAAATGCAGAAGTAAGATAACATAGTTATCCTGAACATCAAAAAAGCAACAGCTAATAGAGCTAATGCATTATAAATAATGTGTTTGATAATTGGATTAGTAAAGCCTGGTTACCACTCTAGGCTAGACACTAATCAGTATAACCATTTGTAGTTTCTAATTTTAAAAAGTTTGGCTTCATATTTAAATTTCCTTTTACTATATATATATATTACATATATACACACTGTTGTCTGTAACTCAAACTATAACGCTTGTCTATAAAAAGAATAGTTTTTTTATTTCAGAGATGCTTAAAAGTCCCACTACTCACCCTTTTTCTTGTTTATAAAAACCAACAATTTTGAAATTACTTCTAGCGTAGAAATGTTCAGTGATTCATCCAAAATTTCAAGCCCATATCAGTAGGTAGTTTCTCATAAATGAATATATTGTGCTGTATTTTCTAATATCATATGGTCAAATATGATATGGTCAAAAATGTTCATTTATGAACATTATTCATGGGCAAGAGTAACTAAAGACAATAGGATCAAGTTGAATATGTTGCTACTCACTTTGAATACTAAATTGTGCTTGCATCCTAAAAATTAAAATGAGCTGCAGTAAGAATTAGAATATAAACTGTGTTCGTTTGTTCCATACACTAAAAACTAAAATCCTAAAAATAAGAATGAAAATACCTTACTTGTTCATTGAGAAATGAAAGATGAGAAGCAATAACAATTGGTGACGATTTATTTTTATCTTTTGTTAAAGCTCTGAAATTGTAGTAAATCACTAACTAAATTGAGGTAGAGGTAGACCCTAATGTTACTCCTTCCATATGTCAAGTCTCTTACCTTAGGTCTCTAAGATCACCTATAACTTAAGTCTCTCACCCTTAACTTATATACATTTTCCCTCTTAGTACATAAGCATGATTCATTTTGGAATGTGTTGTCATGAAAGAAAAATTAAGATCATTCAAATGGTACTTTAAAAATTCTGAAATACTAGCTAAAAAAAATTTCTTATAAAAATATATACAAGGGCTAGGCTCGGTGGCTCACGCCTGTAATCCCAACACTTTGGGAGGCCGAGACGGGTGGATCACCTGAGGTCAGGTGTTCGAGACCAGCCTGGCCAACATGGCAAAACCCCATCTCTACTAAAAATACAAAAATTAGCCAGACGTGTTGGCGCATGCCTGTAATCCCAGCTACTTGGGCGGCTGAGGCAGGAGAATCGCTTGAATCCAGGGGGCGGGGTTGCAGTGAGCTGAGATCATGCCATTGCACTTCAGTCTGGACAACAAGACCGAAACTCTGTCTCAAAAACAAAACAAAACAAAACAAAAACAAACAAAAAACCACGATAATTCAATCTTCTTTTTCTGAGAGTCTTAAATTGGAGAAAAATAATATAATTTTCTATCTTGCTAGTAATAAATATATTTGTTTCTCCTCCAAGTGTAGAGGAAAACAAGGAAAGAGAAGATGTATGATGCAAACATTATCAACAGTTTCATAATGAAGACATCGGGAACATAACTAGGAGGGTTGAACATTTTACCATTCCTCTTTGAAGGTTACATATAAGCTTTGATTCATATTAAATTTTCTGCTAAAATAACGACTTGTTTTCAGACTTCAATTCCATTAAACACACATCTATTTCCATTTTAAATCACATACAAGTGCTATGTGATCAGAGGGATGGGAAACACTAGGTAAGGCCTGGTGGGTGGTAACTTCTTCATGACTAGGTAATGGAATCACCTGTTCAACCTCTAAAGCGTTTAAGTCAATGAAAATGTAATCTAGACATCCATGAAAGCCACCAACATAATTTGTGTAAGCAGGTTCACCACAAGCACTTTTCAGCTTGAAGAAATGCGTAAGAGACATGTTGCATCTTTCCTCCTCCCCATTGGAAGCCCAGTCTTCATGATCCTCTGGAATGCTGCCATTGATGACAAAATGATACATTCCTGTTGATGGTGTACTATTAAAGTCCCCACAAAATATAACTGGTATGCCGGGATACAGATCACATGATACATGTCTAATGTGAGCCAAGGCTACTGCCATTTGAATGAGGCGAATATACCCACCTATGAATATAAAAAACATTAATGTAAGTATTTTTTACAGTTGTCTTTAAGTTAAAAAAGAAAAACTACACAAATTACAGTTTCTGGGTGACATTCAAGATATATATTTGTGTAAAACAGCTTTAAACAACCTTACGCGCGTTTAAGTCACTTGTGATACCAAATAAAACCTACCTTTAGGATGCCAGTAAAGATGGGTATTAGCAACACATATCCTTTTAGAAGAGTCCTTTGTAGACTGAAGAACTGAAACCTAAAATAAACGGAAAGTGCCAAGAGTTCAGTTGGCATTTGCAAATCTCCTGAATGTTTTTGTTTGGTTGGTTTTCTGGTTTTTTTTGAGATGGAGTCTGGCTCTGTCGCCCAGCTGGAGTGCAGTGGTGTGATCTCGGCTCACTGCAACCTTTGCCTTCCGGGTTCAAGCTATTCCCCTGCCTCAGCCTCCCGAGTAGCTGGGACTACAGGCGCCCGCCACCTCGCCCGGCTAGTTTTTTGTACTTTTTAGTAGAGACAGGGTTTCACCGTGTTAGCCAGGATGGTCTCGATCTCCTGACCTCGTGATCCGCCCGTCTCGGCCTCTCAAAGTGCTGGGATTACAGGCTTGAGCCACCGCGACCGGCTCTAGCCACTTCCGTAATGGTAATCACTGACAATACCATCCACCTCATGGACTGTTGTGTGGAGTCAATTAAATGATCTTATATGGTGCATGAAACACCTTAGGTGCTCAAAAAATGGTAGATGCTCTTCTTACTATGAACAAAATCAATTACTTAAAAACTTTAACACACAAATGACATCTACAAAATGGGAACAGGTGAATTACTGTGAAGATTCAATGAGCCTATGATTTAAAAACTAGTTTATATTTGTGGAGCACTTCAAAACACATCACGCTCTTAAATTTTAAGTACTTTAAAATGTGTCAGAATAGTGCTTGGCAAGTAGTAAAAAACATTAGGTACTATTGTTCTTGCATTTAGCATGTGTCCCTCTCGCTAGATTGTAAGCACTGTGAAAGTCCCTGCTTGTCTTGTTCAAGGCAACCTGCAGTGTGGCAAGCACACGAGAGGTGTTCAAAAAATATCTGCTGAATGAATGAAGAGTAAACTTTGTGCTAAAGATACCAGGGCAAACACACCTTTCAACAGTATCTGGATACTTTCATCGCAGTTTTAACCCCCACCTCATTCCTCGCCTTCCTGGCCCCTAAAAGCGGGACAGTATGTGAAGAGATGGGCGGAGCTACTTTACCTGAAGAACAGAAGATCTCTGGAGCACCTTCTCCTGCGCTGATGGGTACAAAACTAGTTTCTCCAGCAGTTCTTTGTGAAGTGGGTCGGATTCGAGGGCTTCGTAGAATGAAATGTCATGCTGACTAAGAAGGCTGAACTTAGACTTTCGGTAGAAAGTGGCCAGGCCTTCGTGCTGCTTGATTCGAAACACTCCCTCGAGCCCGAAGGCCTCTAGGGCGGGTACCAAGCTGTCAGAAAACACTGCGCGGTCAACCTCCTGCAAACAGATGACATCGGCGTTGTAGCCGGTAAGTTCCTTCTGGATAAGGTTCTGGCGGTAGTCGAGCTCCAGGGCGTAGGGGGCACAGTATGGGTACAGGACTGTTCGCGAGAACTCAGTCTGCGCATACGTGTCTGCCAGGATGTTGTAAGAGACAGTGCGGATGAGAGCGTCCTCCGTCACCTTCTTCGTGTAGAGATGCCGGTGGTCAAAAGTGCAGGTGCCAGGACCAGCCTCTACCACACACACACTTTCCAACTCCCGGCTGGGCCCAAAGCGCTGCCCATCGCCTGGGGTGCAATGAAGTTTGAGCCTTAGCCCGATGTCAGCATTGGACGGGGTGTAGACACGCTCCTCCACCTCAGTCTCAGTCCAAGAAGAAGAAGGTGAGGAGGAAGACAATGACGAGGGGATACCGACCTCGGGATCCGCCGCTCCGGGCTTGGCTTCCTTATACCAGCGGAAAAAGGAGCTTGCGGGATCCCCAAATTCAAGGCTGAGTTTGGGGCACACAGGGAACCCGGCCATGATGTAGCGCGGCAACTGCAGTTCGGTGAAGGCGGGCGGGTTGCGCTCCACCTTGTACTTAACATCGCCGATCTGCAGCACCGCGCCGTCTTGCCAGGCATCCACGTTGAGCACGTCCTCAGCCACTGCCTCTTCCCGGTAGTACAGCTTCACCACCGGCTCGCAGGCCACAGCCGGCTCGGGCCCCGGCCCTGAACAGGCCGCACCGCCGCTCGCATTCGGCCGGCTCTTCCTGCTCTTCTTGGCGGCGGCCGCCTTAGCGTGACCCTTTAGGGCATTGGTAGCGATGCGGCTGAGGACTCGACCCAGCGGCTCGCTTTGGTCGCGCTGCATGTTCTTGTGGCTGCCATCAGCCAAAGCGAATGACAGGCTCAGCTTGGGTTCCGAGGGTACACAGCGCACTACAGCGCGCTCCATCGCTCCCGCCGCTGTCTGGCTCTGCGCTTCAGCCGGGCTCAGCTTCTCCAGCGCCGTCCGGATCACCCGAAGCGCGGCGCGGGCGCCTGGGAGCCTCCACATGAACCTGGTGGCCTAGCGGTCAACGAGACCCGCGGCCGATCAGCGGCCTACTGTCAGGTGGAGCTGAGGAGCCGAGGCCGCCGGCTTTGACTCATTCGGACCTCGCGACTTCCGGCTAGCGAAGAGAGAGAACGAAGTGCTTCCGCCTCGCACTTTCGCCAGGCGCGTGGGCACTCATGTCTCTAATTCTCTGAAGATTAATTTTTATCTACAAGATAGGTCAGAATTATAGGGAAGTGAAGAAAATATAAAGGTGTCAGAGGAAAATACTAGAGTCCACGGTTTTGTCGAAAGTGCATGCTGGTGACGGGAGGGCATGCCCTCCAAGCCGGAAGTGGATGGGGCGGTGTCACGTGTTCCGCCTCGCTGGAGGAGGTGGACACCTGTCTTGGAATCTTGGCTGGCGAACTCTCCTCCCTGCGCCCGGGGCTGCACTGTGCTAGGACGTGGAAGCCTCCACCTGGATTGCGAGCTTTACTCGCAGTGTGGAAGGTGTTGCCTGTTTTCATCTCCACAGCTTTGCCGACCCTGATCGCTCGTTTCGGTGGCGTGGTGGGTTCACCCCAGGCTGAGCCAGCGCCTACGCACTGAGCAGAGTCTTTGTGGTAGTTAATAACGAACGATATACAATAACTCAATTTAGTAAGCGCAGGCTATAAGAGAAATGCTACACACACTATCTTATTTAAGCCTCATAGTTCTTATGAGGTAGGTCTCTATCCATCGCTTTACAGATGCGGAGTCCCGAGATATTACCTGTTCAGGGTCACACAACTATTAATTGGCAGAAACAAATAGTACTGACAAACTGCGGAAGCCTGTTTGTTATTTTTTATTAGAGATGGGTTGTCACTTTGACGCCCAAGCTGGAGTGCAGTGGCCTTGTAGCTCACTGCCCCCTCGAACTCCAGGGCTCGTGTGATCCTCCCTCCTCACCCTCCCAAGTACAAACAGGCAAGAGCCACCCAGTGTTTTATTTTTAGTTAGTAAAGAGATAGGAAAACTCTTTCTATTTAGAGTTACTACATTTAACAAAATTACAGGATCTCAGTTAAATTCGAATTTCAGATAGGGAATAATAATGGGGCATACTTATATTAAGAAATAGTTGTTTATCTGTTTATTTTTTTATTTTTTAGGTAGGGTCTTGTTTTTTCGCCCAAGCTAGAGTGCAGCTGTGCAATCTTGGCTCACTGCAACTTCGGCTTCCAGAGTTCAAGCGATTCTTGTGCCTCAGCCTCCCAAGTAAGTGGGACTCTCAAGGCACACACCACCATGCCCAGCTAATTTTTGTGTTTTAGTAGAGAAGAGTTTCACCATGTTGCCTGGGCTGGTCTCGAACTCCTGGCCTCAAGCAAGCCCCCAGCCTTACCCTCCCAAAACTCTGGGATAACAAGTGAAAACCGCCTCCCCTGGCCTAAGGAATCGTGCACTTCATTGCTATTTGTTTTAAAGGTCTTGAAAAAGCCGGGCGCAGTGGTTCATGTCTGTAATCCCAGCACTTTGGGAGGCTGAGGCGGGTTGATTGCCTAAGGTCAGGAGTTCGAGACCAGCCTGGCCAACATAGTGAAACCCCCGTCTCTACTACAAGTACAAAAAATTAGCTGGGCGTGGTGGCACACGCCTGTAATCCCAGCTAATAGGGAGGCTGAGGCAGGAGAATCGCTTGAACCTGGTAGGCGGAGGTTGTAGTGAGTTGAGATCGTGCCATTGCACTCCAGCCTGGGCAACAAGAAAAAAAAAAGAAAAAAAGAAAAAGGCCTTGAAGAACGAATGAATTGCTTTACCTGTAGACCAGAAAGGTCCAGTGTGATGAGTACGGTGAGACCAGGGGAGAGTAGCAGATAAGAAAGATATGCATCCACCAGATTGTGTAGTGCATTCTAAGCCATAGTATGAAGTTCTGGATTTCTTCTAAGAGGGCCATTAGAGTTGTTTTGCTTGCAATTATGGAAAAGCTTTAATTTTCATTTTCTTGAAAGGGGAAAAACTAAAAACATTTGGTTTTAATTGCAGGAAAAAAAAGTTTGATACTGTAATTGTCATTGGCCGCCATATAAATTTTATTTATTTATTTATTTATTTTTGAGATGGAGCCTCACTCTGCCACCCAGGCTGGAGGGCAGTGGTGTGATCTCGGCTCAATGCAGCCTCCACCTCCCGGGTTCAAGTGATTCTCATGCCTCAGCCTCCCAAGTAGTTGAGATTACAGGTGTGCACTGCCATGCCGGGCTAAGTTTTGTATTTTTAGTAGAGATGGAGTTTCACTATCTCTAGTAAATATGGTGATATGCCGTCTCTACTAAAAATGCAAAAGTTGGACGGGGTTTCACCATCTCTACTAAACATGGTGAAACCCTGTCTCTACTAAAAATACAAAAATTAGCTGGGTGCAGTGGTGGGCACCTGTAATCCCAGCTACTCAGGAGGCCGAGGCAGGACACTCTTTTGAACCTGGGAGGCAGAGGTTGCAGTGAGCTGAGATCGTGCCACTGCCCTCCAGCCTGGAAGACAGAGTGAGACCCTGTCTTGGAAAAAAAAAAGAAATATCTTCAGAATTTAATTTAGACATTTTGCCTGCATCAATTGGTCAGACAGATTTATGCTTTCTTTGCTAGATGTTTTAAAGTCATAAAACTATTGCTTCCATGATATTTTTAATATTTGACTTGATTTGTATATAAGTTAAAACTATGAGGGCTGGCTGCTGGGCTCCCCTGAAACCTTGCACACATTTTGGTATGAGCTTTTGTCTTTGGCTTTAGGCCTCTGGATTCTGAGATGTAGACAGGTGGCCATGGTGAAGCCTGGAAACGTGTCTGTATCACCTGGACCACCAGCTGCATGGAAAGCTGAGTGCAGTATTGCCCTGTCCTTCTTGGTGCAACTCTGCATCCTTGTCATGTTGGGAGGGGTTGGAACCTCCACCATCATCTTCACAGCTTTATCCTCTGTACTGGGCTTATACCTGGTATGTAAATCCAGGATATAGATGGGCTCTGCCCTTCATAGCTGTCCTGGATGCCACATGGATACTCAGGAACAGGATGACTGGGGTTGGAGAAGGGCAAGGGATATTGGGAAAAGTA